>NC_135717.1:3491062-3811195 GCF_964656455.1 Halichoerus grypus
GTGCGATTCCATTGCACGTCTAGTAGAACGGCCCAGATCCAGAACATGGGCAACTCCAAATGCTGTCACGGATGTGGAGCAAGAGGAACTCTCACGCACAGCTGGTGGGCCTGCAAAATGGTGCAGCTGCTGTGGAAAACAGTCTGGCAGTTTCTTACAAAACCACACACACCCTCACCAGAGGATCCAGCAATGATGCTCCTAGGCAATTTACCCAAACGAATCGGACACTTATGTCCCTATGAAAGCCTGCTCAGAGATGTTTATGGCAGCTTTATTCATAATTGTCCAAACTTGGAAGCAGCCAAGATGTCCTTCAGTAGGTGATGGATGAACTGTGGTCCATCCAGACAGTGGAATATTCTTCAACGCAAAAGAGAAATGAGCTATCAAGCCATGAAAAGAGATGGAGGAAACCTCAATGCGTGTTTTTAAGCAAAAGAAGCCAGTCTGAGAAGGCTTCATCCTGTATGATTCCAACCCTGCGACATTCTGGGAAAGGCAGAACTATGGAGACAGTAGAAAGATCAGTGGTTTCTTGGGTGGGGGATGAGGGAGAGATAAATAAGCAGAGCACAGAGGATTTCTAGGGCAGTGAAAATGCTCTGTGTTATATTACAGTGATGGATACACATCATTGTTCATTCGTCCAAGCCCATAGAACGTACACCACCCAGGGTGAACCATAAGGCAGACCATGGGCAATGATGATGCGTCAGTGCAGATCCATCCTCGGTAAAAGATGTGCCATCCTGGTGAGTGATGTTGAGAATGGGGAGGCTGTGTTGGGGGGTGGGGCAGGGAGCATATGAGAAACCTCTGCATCTCCCTCTCAGTTTCGCTGTGAACCTAAAACTGCTCAAAGAAAGTTGTCTTCAAAAAAAATCGTTGGCCCATAGAGTCGATCCTCCTTAGCCACAGATTCCAAATTTCCAACTTTGCCTGTGCACTAAAGCCTACGTGTAACGTCAGAATAAACTCCTGCAGAGCTTTGGGTGTGGAAGACACGGACACGTGCAGAGCAGTGAAAGACGGGATTCACGCAGCGCACACGCTCTTGGCTGTGGCCCAGCCAGCCAGCCCTCGCTCTGCCTCTAGCTTGGTTCCCGTAGTACAAACAAGCATCCTTCCTGCATCTAGTGGGTATCATGGTTTTTGCATTTTTGAGCTCTTTTCTGTTTAAAACGTCCCCAAAGCACAGGGCTAACGTGCGTTCCTATGTGCCTAGAGGCTGTTTGCAGAGAAGACACGCAAGTTAGTTAAGCTTCATTCAGGCATGAGTTACAGTACTGCTTCTGACTTAATAGCGATGTGGTCGGAGGACGTGGGCTGTGTGAAAGCCATCCATCCCGTAGGCCTGGTGGAGGCTACCGTGCGGCCTCCCACCTCTGCTGGCTGCCCGTGGGCACGAGAGGCAGCTCTCCTACGGCCCTGCCACTGAAGGCGGAATTCCACGCGGGTCCGCTAGGCCAGTGCTGAGATCTGTGCAGCTCTCCCACGTCCTTGCTTATTTTTGTCTCATTAACCTCCAGTCATTGGAATCATTGTAAAAGGGGACTTGTCCATTTCCCCTGCCGCTCTGTCCATTCTTAGCCTCCTCCGTGGGGGGCTGCTCTGTTAGGTGCTCCACGTTTCGAGTGGCCATATCTTCTTGCTGAATGGAACCTGTGGCCATTATGCAGAGACCGGCTCTGTGCCTTATCACGCATTTCGCCTTCAACTCTACCCTGTCTGCTGTTTACCTGAGCGTGGCGGTCTTTGGGGGAGTATATTACCGATGAGTCTTTTCCTCCATCCTTTTATTTTCAACCTCTGTGGGCCTTATGCCTTAGATGTGCCTCTTAAAGACAGGAGACAGAGTGGGAAACCTGAGAGCAACCTCCCCCGCCCCCAGAGCGAGCTCTAAAGCCCCCAGCTGCTACGGACACCTCCTGGATCAGAGGAGGGGGTCCGTGTCCTGCGATTCCCCAGACGGAACCACAGGCGCCACGGGGAAGAGCAGGTTTGACTTACTCCATTGGAAGGGCCGGAGGAAGCCACTTGTCACACCCTCCATCTGCCTTTACCTCTTCTTTTCCTATATTCCATCTCTCTTTGTGTTGCCTTCGCTTTCCACAGGGTCAGACATGGGACTCGGGGACCAGCGGCTGAAGGGGACCTAGGAAGAAAGGATAATCCAGAAACGCAGTGGAAAGCCCTCCGCATCGGGGTGGAAAAGTGCTTCCTTCCCAGACCCATTGATCCTACAAGGCTCTGTGAAATCCAGTGTGCACGTAAATCACTTCACAAATTCCTTATTTGCCTGTGATACCCTTTCTTTCCAAACCTGAAGAAACGAGATCAGAATGACACCACTCACGTACCCACAGAAACAAGGCAGGGACGAAAGTGGTGAAGCAAGCAGCCTTAACCATGAGGGAACCGTGGAAACCGTGTGAGTCTGCAGGCTGCTCGTTTTCAGCCCCGTGAATTTCCCAGCTGTTAGAGGAGGTCAGTGCTGGTTTGCTGAAAACCATATGTATGTCTGTCCCTCCTGGGGGGCCAGAGCTTACAACAGGGAAGGGAAGGACTGACGGACGTTAGCTGAAAGGACCAAAACTCAGAGTTTTTGATGGAGGACATCATCCTTTTAGAACCAACTTACAAACTTGAACAGCCTTGGACATGAAGAGAGACTCAGATCCATTATGTATTTGAATTGTGACATAACCATCTAATCAAAATAATGCACATTGTTTAGAGAAGACATTTACAACTGGGCCTTTGGGAGTCAGTGTACCCAAATATATCCAGGACTTGATTCAAAAAAGCTTACATTTGACCTAAAAATTCCACACGTGGCCATTTATCTTCAGGTCATAAGGGGACCATTGGACATACACAGATGTATGAGGATGTTAACAGCATTGCTCTTTATAACCAGAAAATCAGAAAATAATCTAAATTGATAGAAAACTGATGAAGCAAATCATGGCATATCCTTGCAAAGGATTACTTTGCAGCCACTAAAATTATGCCACAGATCAGCAGTTACCAGCAAAGTTGGCCATGTTACATTAAGTGAAAAAAGCAATATGATACCTTAAAAAAAAAAAAAGGAAATGCATGTACAAAATTACCTAGTATATGCATTGAAAAAAAATGCAAAATTATTCATCAAAATGTTAACGGTTATTTGAATGTTAGGATTACTGGCAATCTGTATTTTCTTTGTGCCTTTTTATATTTCGTAAGTTATTTAAAATAAACACAAATCATTATAATGGTTTATAAAAAGAAGGTTCCTAAAGAGCCCATTGTGAAAGCTCTTGCAGCATTTTAAATGAATAATTGATCTATTTAGCGTCTCAGGTTTACTCTAAGTTACAAGTTCCCGAAGAGCGGGGAGCATTTTCGCTCCCGTTCCTCCCCCTGGCTCCACGCAGCCCTGCGCATGAGCAGAGCTCCCTGACAGCCGTCGACTGACTGGATATTTAGGTGTCAAGTACTGAGAAGGTATTAGTGAAAATCGCTAAGGACTAAATTGCATAGCTGAGCCTTTGGCACTATAACTTCTGTAATTGAAAACTAAAACCTCTGAGTCATTTCATTTTATTACAAATGAACCCACCTCACAACTCCCCTTCAGTTTTGAAATCTCGCCAAAGTGTTGGTTATGATCCCATCACTTGGCTAATGTGAAAGTTTTAAAAGCTATTTAATGACATCATTATCCTGCAAATCATAATGAGGGAGGCAAAAACGAGTCTGGTGTTTGAAAAATCCATGCATGGACCTGTGGTTTCTGATAGGGGAGCAGCGCCCATCTAAGTAAATTTGAGGTGATGGAATTTGGTTACTTTGCATCTCAACCTCTCCATCGGTGCCTTCGCCTCTGTACCAGTCAGATGTTGCTGTGTAACGAACGGGCACAAAATCTCAGCGGCAAAGAAAAATGGTGTACGTTTCTTGATCTACGCTGGGCTCACCGAGGGGTCTCTGAGTCTGGCTGGCCTCTCTCCCGTCCACCTCTAGGATCCAGACTCTAGTCTGCACCGTGTGTATTTGCTTGGGGTCCAGATGAAAGGGCAGGCGCAATTTAGGGGAAGCTCTTCTTCTGTCAAGGTAGAAGTCAAGGCCAAGAGCGTATGCGCAATCATACCAGCACACTTCAGGTTCCTGCACATGTCATGCTTGCTAACGCCCCTTTGGCCAGAGAAAATGCCCAACAGCAGTGGGGCCGGGAAGTCCACAGAAGGGAGCATTCGCGGAAAGTGAGGCATCGTGACCAGTGATTGGGCCTGCCATACCCCACGAGCACAGGTGGTCGCCCCCACTTCCTCTGCCGATCGGCCAGTGTTTCTGTGCATCCCTGTGTAGCCATCCGTTCCGCCTGAAGGAGAAGACAGCCCTGCCTGCATGGTAAATTGGGTGTCTTTTTTGGGTAAATAAAACACGGATTTGATGTTTTGTTGACCAAGCCCTGTTCTGTTCCGAGGCTCTTTGGAGAGGACGGGCCCTCACCCGGTCGGGACGAGCTTTCATCCCTTAGTCCCAGCGGCCGGGAGAGGGACAGAACATTGGTCGGAGGCACAAAGGGACTTGCCTGCCCCGAGTACAGCCAGGGTGCTACGGGCTGAGGAAGGACAGAGCCTGTCATCCCTCCGTTTGAGAAGACGCGTGGCAATGGCCGGTGGCCGGCAGCCAGCAGGGGCGCGGCCGTCGAGCTGGCACCTGGCTCCAGCTGAGGAGCAGCGTTCCTGTTTCCCTCAGACTGCTGAAGACCAACAGCACTTACACTGATGACTCCTTACTTTAAATCTCTGGGGAAAGCAAGTGCAATTTTATTTCCTGACGTTGTAAATGAGGCCGGGTTCTCGGGAACCACAGTGAAGCGCGTCAGGATGTATATAAACGTGAACAAAGCTGGGGACGTTGAAAGGAAAGATGTCGTGGGTAAAAGGGTCCGTCTGCTGACGCACAAACTGCAGAGAGGCTTTCAGCTTTTTCCTCCCAAATCTAGACACCAACTGGCAATTTGCGCATCTATTGTGTTCTAAACGAGGCTGACTAAACTCAGCTCCCCTCCAAGGCTTAGCCGGCTGAGATGGAAGAGCAGAAAGTCTGAGCCATCACACGAGGCAGTGAACGGTAAGGCTTGGAGCTAAGCATCCTAAATGGCTCGGGCAGGGCTTCTCGAAGCACGGTCCTCAGAGTGGCAGGGGCAGCGTGGCCCGGGCACTTGTCAGGGGTGCACGTGCTCGGGCCCCATGCCAGGTCTCCGGGAAGCAGACGCTCAGGCTGGGGCCCAGCTGCCTGGGTTCTTAACTCTCCCCTGGGCCCCAGAGGCTCCAGCTGGGGGGTCAGCGGTGCGGTGGGCCTCTCTCCCCTGGGCCGCTTGAAGGAGTCGGGGCAGTCTGCAGAGGAGAGAAGGAAGGGCAGCCCCACGGTGGTCGTGGGGGTGGGCACAGAGCAGAAGACCGTGCAGAGGCCAGTGGGCCCCACCCTGCAGCACTCATTCCTACGGCCGCCGTAACAAAGACCACAGACTGCGTCGCTTAACCCGCATGCATGTCCTGTCTCGGTCTGGAGGCTGGGCGTCCAAGGGCAGAGTGTGGCAGGGTGGGTCCTCTGCAGCTGTGAGGGAGGGTCTCTTCTGTCCTGTCTCCCGGCTTTGGGTGTTTGCCCTCAGTCTTGGGTGTTCCTTGGCTTTGGAGGCGTCACCCCCATCCCTGCTTTCTATCCCTGTGCCCAAATATCTCCTTTCTATGAGGACACCATTCGTACTCAAGACCTCGTCTTGATTAATTATATCTGCAAAGACCCTATTTCCAAATAAGGTCACATTCACAGTTACTGGGGGTTAGGGCTTCAGCATCTCTTTGGAGGACACAATTCGATCACAGTTTGATTGCTGACAGTTGTGATTCACACAGGCATGGACACCTGTGACCCAACAGGAGCCAATCAGGTACAAGACCCTGCTGAGACTCTGGGCTGGAACTTGGAGGACATAACATCCGACGTGGCGCAGCCATCTGGGGCTTGTCGAAGGATGGCAGTCCGTGAACACGTGGAGGGAGCCAACCTCCTCCTGGGGGTAAGTGGAACCAGGAGAATGTAGTGAAACACTGGGTCCGGGTGACATCACTTAAATGCTTAAAGCCAGGCCTATTCCCAGATGTTCCAAATACATGAACCCGTGTCTCCTTTTCATCAAAATCATTTTGGATTGTGGTTTTCTGTCCCTTGAAATCTAAAGAATGTGACGATATGCATGGTCCCGTGTCTCTAAATTCAAAGCTAGTTCTTAGCCTGGTGTGGCACGTGGAGAGAAACAGAACGGCTGAGTACAGGTGTGGGGTGCTCTTGGCTCAAGAGGGGCGTGCAAGGGCTCCCACTGCCCCCAGGGTCTGCTGCAGAGAGAGATCTCAACCCCCAGGACTCATGGCCGGCACACCCGGGTCTCCAGGCTGTCCACGGGGAGGCCCCAGGCCCCTGCTGCTCAGAATGCGGTGCACGGCCCAGCAGCAGCTGGCCCCCTGGGAACTGGTCAGAAACGCAGGTTCTCAGGGCCCACCCCAGACCTTCCGAACCAGACTCCGCATTTTAAACAGAATCACCATCGATTTATGTGCTCATTAAGGCTCAAGACGCAAAGTTCCAACCTAATTAGTGAGCAAAGTTTTGGTGGCTTAAATCCCAGCTATTTAACAATCAAATTGGATTTCTGCTCTTTCTATCTGATTTAAAGCTATTCCTCCAAGGATTGAGATGACCAAACAACCAAGTCATCCTATGAATATTGTATTATATTGTTATATTCTATTATATCATTATATTATAAACATAACACATCAGTATTAATTTATATTAGCAGCATAGTATATAAATTCCACTTTGAAGTACATGAGGCATTTGACAGTATGTTTCATGTTCAATTTATATCTTTATTGAATGGCATAATATAATACTGCAGACCACGAAGACAAAGTTTGTGCCTCAAGTGGTAACTACACTAACCGACATCTTCAACATCATGAGCAGAAGCTGCTGAGTTATGGCTCAGCTCTCGGCTCCGTGCGCTTCCACACCCTGGGCGTCCAGAGTCGCCGAGCAGATGCTGCGTCAGCACCAGAAGCACATTCCCCAGAAACCTGGGCAGCTGAAAGCCCCACTGCAAACATCTGGCAGTTCGTCTGCTACAGAAAGCAAATTGTCTCTTGCTTCCTGAGTTTCACAGAGATGTTTTTCTGGCCATGCACTGGGTTGAAGACCTGCTCGGAAAGGCTTTTGGGAGTTGGTTTCCGCCGCTGGTCATCGTTCTTGGAACAACCGCCCGGTGAGGACTCGGGGCTGCCGCGTCTCAGCGGGGATCGGCGGCAGTGAGGAAGAATAGCTAGAGGCCACAGACAACAAAGAAACCAAAATTAAGCTAATCCTCACACGTGCAAGGCTTTGCAGATAAATAAAAATTAATTTTGGCCTTTTCAGATCTTTGACTCTTTGTATCTTTATTTCGATCAGAACAGATTCCACCAAAACATAAAACGAAGATGGCCAGAGCTTAAACAAAATGTACAGAGCAGAGCCTGTTCACACGCAGAGGAGGAGTGTGTGTCCATGAGGAAAAGCACCGAGCAGAAGTGCAAGGTTTAGATTCTGGACAGGGGAGTGCTAATTGATAATGGACAACTTCTGTTGTGGGTAGAACAGAATGAGCCCATAGGTATGCGCACCATTGGTTAAAACAAGCCCTGTTGCTCCCTGGTCTGGAAAACGCTGTCAGTTTGGTCCAGGCGGGGGCTGGGGTCTGTCAAGTCCACGGCCCTCCCTCGGCGGCCACAGGCTGGAGCCAATCGTGTGGCATCTCCCGGACACGTGCCGCTCTAAGTGGGGGATTTTTTATATACAGTGTACGTTCACTCAGTCAATATCTATTGATCCTCTGATATCGACTGCTTCTTTTTGATTGTTGCTCAAATGGCACCACATTAGAGGGAAATGTGCCCCCTGCCCTCCTCCACTCCCCACCCTCCGGCTCTGTTCTACTTCTCCTGGCGCCCGCCACCCTATGCTGCTGCCGTGCTGGGTGCTGCCAACTCGATCCCCTCCCGGCGGAAGCTCCAGGGAAAGGGGCTTTGTTTTGCCCCCAGTTGCGTTTTCACATCTAGGACAGCGCCCAGCTGAGAGTAGGTGCTCCGAAAATATTTCTGAGTGAAAAGCAGTGCATCAGGTGCTAGACCTCCTGGAGCTTTTCAAATAAAAACAGTATTATAAGACATAAGCCAGATGCTCTGTATTTTAGTAAAATATATTTTAAACCCTATACTAAAAAGCACAAGGGAGAAAAAAAAGAACATTTCTATCCTGCTTTGGAAGGCAATTTATCAGCATCTATAAACATTTTAAATTCTCATCCCCTCCCAGGCCAGAGCTCTGTCTCTCTGGATCTGCACCTCCTCTCGTGCACAGGGAGGCATGCCCTTGGGTGTCCACATGGCTTTGTTTGTGAAAAATTGAAGACAGTCTCAGGCCCCATCCGCCTCGTGCTTGCCGTGGGTCTGGTCGGAGAACACAGCAAATGCCCAGTGAATGCAGACCTTACCATCCACTGCAAGAATCTGGTTCCTCCCCTGTCACGGCCTTTGTCACAGTCCCTCCGGGAGGGATCAAGCCAGTTCGGTCAGCAATCACACTCTGTTTCCACGGTTCCTGACCCCAAGTTGGGGTGTCCTCGGTCTGCCCTGGTCTGAGAGTCTGAGCCGCCCTCGCTGGTGGAGCAGGCCTGGCTGTTCTCGGCCCGCACCACCCATGCCGGGGCTGCGCTGCCCTAGCAGACACTGTCGGGTGTCGGCTTAGCTGGGCCCGGGTGTTCAGGGGAAATTTTGTGAATGAAGGACCCCAGCAGAGCCAGCAACTTATGCTTGGCTTCAGGCAACGAAGTGGGAGACAGAGCTTCCCCCACAGATAGCCTCCACTTTCTCATACAAAGCGGAGATACCTCTGGGGCCAGGCTGTCTGCAGCTTCAGTGCTCCATGTCCACGGAACCAGGAAGGCTTGAGGGCCCTTCCACTGGCCATCATAGAGTTCCACTGACCCACTCCCCAAAAACAGGAATATCAGCCAGAGAATCCCAGGCACCTAGGGGTCAGGCATTCAGTTTCCACAAGAGCTCAGGGGCACGTGAATAGCTGCTTTTCAAAAGTCACGTTACCTAGTAGCTATGTCGAAACTGCAAGTCCAAAACCCCACAGGGTACCTGGGCGGGTACTCTCCTGGGGGAGGCTGTCTCCCTTTGGAGCCCAGAGGCTGCAGTTAGCAAGATCTTCATGCTTGTTCTGTCCCCAGCAGCTGAAGATTTCACTGAGGTGCCAGGCATTCCCGCAAGACTCTGACCCATCACTGGCAGCGAATGGCAGGGGGTTAACGCACGGCAGTTCTATACAAACAGCTCTCCTGCATTATGGAAGGCAGTCTGCTTACTCAGAGTTCACCACTTGCAATGTAATCTCACCCAAAAGCAGCCTCCGAGGTGATCCATAAAATAAACCATCACAGTCTCTTTGCCCCGCCCCCACCACGCCCAGGGCCCCTCCCCCACAGGACCAGGTAGGGCGGTGACCTGGGAACCCACATCCAACAGACAAAGAGAAGTTGAGATCTTCTCCTCACAGCATATTCAGGCAGTCCTGTAGGCTCTGGGACAGGGAGACCTCGCCCCAACCCTGAATCCTGAAAGCGGCTGAGGGGCAGAGGGCAGGGTGGACAGAGTGTCTCTGGCGTCCAGGCTTGAGCAGCATGACAACCACTGGTGGCTCAACCAGCCAACCTTCCAACGCCGACAGTCCCCCCAACGCCCTCTGTCAGCTCTGGGACGCACACCCCTTTCCCCTCTACCTGGAGGAGAGGGGAAAACCTAAAAGCACCATCTGGGCTACTTGTCTCAACCTTACAGCCACCACCAAACCATCCTATTAACGGGCAACAAAATGGAGGGGACGCCATTTCACCCAGCCGACCATACAGCTTGGTCAGTGTGCCAAGTACCGATTCTCATGAACTTCCCTCGGGGCCCTCATCCGCCTCGTCCAGAAGCCGTGTCTGTATCCCAGCCTCATTGCCGGAAGTGCGAAGTCAGAATCTGGGAAGGGCCTGGGATTTTACCCTACATGCATATGCTAACTGCTTAGTTTGCCGCAATTTTATATACACATCCTGACAGAAGGACACAGGACCCCTGGGGCAGAGACAGGGAGGGTTTATTACTCACAGCAAACAGATAAACAGAGCAAGCATCTCGTCCGTTTCCACACACCCTGTTCCCCGCAGGGCCAGGCACGGAGGGCCAGATGTTACCTATACGCGCAGTGGGGTGCACCGCGGGACCCTAAAATTAAAAGACTCTGACCTTTTATGTGGCGGCTGGCATAGCTGCTTGTCCTCGCCTCTGAAGAGAAAGATTATTCATTACCCTGGAATGTAAGCAAATATTTCAAGAAGACGAAGGAGATTGTATCTTTCTATCCAGAGACCTCACCAGGGAGGTATTTCTCTAAATTTCTCTGGTGGCATATTCTCCTTAGCTTCCAGCACACGCTTGCTATTCGAGCCTGTTCTTTGTTCAGAAGGCCTACACCGTGCAGGAACATAAGAAACTCCATGGGGAATTGTCTTCCAATAATATCACCTTTTGTGAATTGTCTTTTCAAATATTTGGCACATTTTTTTTTTTAATTTGGCAATTCATCTTCTTATTGAGTTGTAAGAATGTTTATACAATTCAGGTCCTTTGTAAGATATGCATATTACAAGTATCGCAAACAAACAAACAAAAAAAACCCCTCCAATTATGTGACTTGCCCCGTTGTTTAGTTAATGATGTTTTGGAGTAGGAAGTTTTGAATGTCTTCTAAAGTCTAATTTTAATCAATTTTTTGAAATTTCCTAATTTGCTTTTCATATCCTGTTTTCAAAATTCTTCCCTGCTCTGTGCATTCTTCTAGAACCTTTGTAGTTTTAGCCTTCACATTTAGGCCCGTGATCCATTCCAAGTTCATACCGTCTGTGGTATGATGCTTATCTTGCTCACGGATATCCCATTACTGTAGTGCCATTTGTTGGGAAGACTGTTTTCCCCACTGGCTTGCCTTGGCATCTCTGTCAAAAAATTATTTAATCATATACGTATGGCTCTGTTTCTGGATTCCCTATTTTAGCACAGCCCAATGTAAATATAATGCAAGATGTAAATGTAAGCTACATATGCAATTTTAAATTTTCTAGTAGCCACCTTTTCAAAGGTGGACAGCTATGGGACTGCCATCTTAATAACCTACAGTTCAGTCAGCCACAAATATTTACCCACTGGTGCTGGGTTTTTTTTTTAATGACTAGTTCCAGGCTGGGCGACACAAGGGATGGTCCATCATGAAATACGTATCAAGTAAAACAAAATTTGACACAGCAAGATTAAATTGGTCCATAAGCTGGAGCCTCAGCTAAAAGCAGAGCCCACGAGTTGTGACTTTCAATGCGATGTTACGTAATCAATGCTTCACATTTCCTCCAGCCCAAGCTACACGGAGCAAAGAGCAAGCTTCTATAATCAATACCATGAGTAATATGAAGTTTATTTAACTCAAAGAAGAAAGAAATTATTAAAGACTGAAAAAATCTTACAGTTTAGTTATAAATAGCATACACTATTCTGTGCCCAGCCTCGTGGGTTAAGTTTCTAGAAACAATTGGTGAGGCTTCGTGGTGAAAAAACAGATTTATGGGAGAATCACCATTAGAAGAACAAAGACTGTGAACAAGGCTGCCTTTATAATTGCTGATGAGTCCACGAAAAATAAACAACAGAGACAAAGCAAAATGATGTACTAAGCATCGCTTTCCTCTGACTCCAAATCCCATAAAATAGCAGAAAATATTATTTTAAAGAAAATAAATATGTAATAGTACTAGACTAGAACCTTAGAAGATTTTTTTGAAGTATAGAAAGCACACAGGATACGATCTACTGAGGGAGAAAAGACAACAAAAAATAGCCCAAAGGCAACACAAAAGCTAACGCAGTTCAGGGATGCTCCAGGCCCAGAGCAGAACCCAGAAATCCTGGCTGCCCACTGACTTCATATTCCCTATCTCTGCTAAAGATTCTCCTAAATAGTGTGGTATTTTAAAAGTAATCTCAGATTACAAAATTTTGGCTTTTTTTAAATCAGTCAATTAACATATAGTGTATTATTAGTTTCAGAGGTAGAGTTTAGTGATTCATCAGTTGCATATAACACCCAGTGCTCATGACATCAAGTGCCCTCCTTAATGTCCAGTACCCAGTTACCCCTTCTCCCCTACTCACCTCTCCTTTTCAATCTTGGCTGCAGCAACTTCTTGCTAGACACATCTCTAAAGGCAAGGGAGACAAAAGCAAAAATGAACTATTGGGACTTCATCAGGATAAAAAGCTTTTTGCACAGCAAAGGAAAGAGTCGACAAAACCAAAAAACAACCCACAGAATGGGAGAAGATATTTGCACATGTTTTATCAGATAAAAGGCTAGTAAAGAACTTCTCAAACTCAACACCCAAAAACAAATAATCCAGTCAAGAAATGGGCGGAAGACATGAACAGACATTTCTCCAAAGAAGACATACAAATGGCCAACAGACATGAAAAAATGCTCCACATCACTCGGCATCAGGGAAATACAAATCAAAACCACAACGAGATACCACCTCACGCCAGTCAGAATGGCTAAAATTAACAAGTCAGGAAACGACAGATGTTGGCGAGGATGCAGAGAAAGGGGAACCCTCCTACACTGTTGGTGGGAATGCAAGCTGGTGCAGCCACTCTGGAAAACAGCATGGAGGTTCCTCAAAATGTTGGAAATAGAGCTACCCTATGACCCAGCAATTGCACTACTAGGGATTTACCCCAAAGATACAAATGGAGTGATCCAAAGGGGCACCTGCACCCCAATGTCTAAAGCAGCAATGTCCACAATAGTCAAATTATGGGAAGAGCCCAATGTCCATCGACAGATGAATGGATAAAGAAGATGTGGTATATATATACAATGGAATATTACTCAGCCATCAAAAAAATGAAATCTTGCCATTTGCAACGGCATGGATGGAACTAGAGGGTATTATGTGAAGCAAAACAAGTCAGTCAAAGAAAGACATACCATATGATTTCACTCATGTGGAATTTAAGAAACAAAACAGATGAACAAAGGGGAAGGGAGGGCATAATTTTGGCTTTAAAAAACAAACAAGGGGCACTTGGCTGGCTAAGTTGGTAGAGCATGCAACTCTTGATCTCAGGGTTGTGAGTTCGAGTTCCATGTTAGGTGTGGAGATTGCTTAAAAATAAAATCTTTTAAAAATAAATAAATAAATAATTCCCTCATAAAAAAGCATCCCAATTTGTTACCTTTTCTTTTATATTTTATATTTATTTTATATTTTCCTATTTTCAAGTGTATTTACATTTGCATAATTATAACAGTAGTACACATGCAATTTTATGTCCCGTTTTTCATTTAACCTTATAGAAGTATTTCCCATCTTGCCGCTGAATCTTTGTAGCTATCATTTTTAATATCTACATAATATACTTTGATTGGATGTACCATGGTCTATTTTCTGCTTGCCTTCTTTTTGACCACTTGGGTTGTTTCCAATGTGTGCTATTATAAATAATGCTGTAATTAACATCTTTATTTCCTCGACTAAATTTAAATCTGTTTTATGAATTAAAAGCAGCTGAACTGACTTCTGTGTCATTCCTTTTTGAACAAAAACGGAATGTCCTGGTTTCATAACAAGGAACAATCTAAATTTAGGTGTACAGGTAAAGCTGTGTGACAAGTCAGAATAGCAATGGCGGAGTTCCTAAAGCTTTTTAGACAATGTCTATTTAGCTTACTTGTCCCTCTTTGGGGAATAGAGTAAGTCCCAGGTTGCTTCAGTTTAAAATGAATCTCAAGATTGGTAACGTTAGCCTTGACAGGAGTAATTTTTTTAAAACAGTAGCACTTCTGGCTGTGTTACTTTCTTCAGATCTTTCCCCACTTGACCAAGGTGAAGGTCAATCGCGAATACATAATTTTCAAGCTATTTGAAATACTGAAACTGACACTGAAAAGGTTTCTGTTTTTTCATAAAGTATTTTGTTGCCCCAGATAAAGCAGTGGCTGGTGAGAGTAAAGCAGATATGTGTGTGCGGGCCGGGGTGGGGTGGGGGGCCATGAATTTTATAAAAGGACCAGTTACGAGTCGAAGAAATTTAAAATACGATATTAAAGATTTTAAACTCAGCAGAGCAGATGACCAGTAGATTGATGCAGCTACAAATGAATTACGTCCTGAATAATCAAACCACTCCAAGAGCCACCAAATATGAATTTCATATGTAGAGAATTGTGGGAATGAAGGAGAAAAAATTAATAATAAAATTATCAAGAGTTAAATAAAGACACAAGTATTGGGGTTGAGTGAGTTCCCTGAAAGTTGGTCAGAATGCATGAAACACATAAGCACCTACAGAGCACCACTGGGAAATTTCACAACATCAAGGATGAAGGGGAAAGTCCTAAAAGATTACAAAGCAGGCAAAAAAATAAATAAAAAGCAGAAGGAGAAAACAGATTGCCTACAAAGGAATAAACATCAAATTGGATTCTACCTTCTCATTGTCAACAATGGTGCTAGAAGACAATGGGCCAACAACCTCGAAAGTCTGAATATCATAATACAAAATGATCCCCACAACCAGGTTAGTTAACATATCCATCACATCATGACAATTTTATTTTTGGGGTGAGAACATTTACGATCTACCTACATTACGATCTACTTAGCAACTTGCAACTATGTAATAACACACTGTTAACTATAGTCACCATGCTGAATATGACATCCCCAGAATGTTTCCATCTTACCATTGGAAGTTTGTGCCCTTTGGCCAACATCTGCCCATTTCCCCCAACCCCCAGCCCTGATCACCGCCATTCTACTCTCTGTTTCTATGAGTTTGACTCTTTTTTTTTTTATTCCACATGTGAGATCATATCATATTTGTCTTTCTCTGTCTGACTTATTTCATTTAGCATAATGCCCTCAAGTCCATCCATGTCACAAATAGCAGGATTTTCTTCTTTTTTAAGGCTGAATCATATTCTGTTGTATATACACCACATTTTCTTTATGCAATTATCCATTGATGAACATTTAGGTTGTTTCCATGTCTTGGCTATTGTGAATAATGCTAAAATGAACATGGAGGTGCAGACATCTCTTTGAGATAGTGCTTTCATTTCCTTCTGATATGTACCCAGAAGTGGGATTGATAGATCATGTGGTAGTTCTGGTGTTAATTTTTTGAGGAATCGTGGCTGCACCAATTTACCTTCCCTCCAGCAGTGCACGAGGGTTCCCTTTTCTCCACATCCTTGTGGACACTTGTTACCTCTTGCCTTTCTGATGACACCCATTCCAACAGGTGTGAGGTCACCTCACTGTGGTTTTGATTTGCATTTCCCTGATGATGAGTGACGTTGAGCACCTTTTTGTGTACCTGTTGGTCATTTGTATGTCTTTTTTGGAAAAATGTCTGTTCAGGTCCTTTGTCCATGTTTTATTTAATTAGATTATTACTGTTATGATTATTTTGCTATTGAGTTGTGTGAGTTCTTTATATATTTTGGACATTAACCCTTTGTCAGATATATGGTTTGCAAATATTTTCTCCCATCCTGAAGGTTCCCTTTTCATTCTGTTGCGTGTTTCTTTTGCTGTGCAGGAGCTTTTTAGTTTTTACAGTTTTAGGTTTTACATTCAAGTCTTTAACCCATTTTGAGCTCATTCTTGGGAGTGGTGTGAGATGGGGATCAAGTTTCAGTCTTTTGCATGTGAATATCCAGTTTTCCCAGCACTATTTATTGAAAATACCATCTTTCCCCATTAAGTATTCTTGGCTTTCCTGTCAAAAATTAGCTGACCATATGCGCATGGGTTTGTTTCTGGGCTCTCAGTTCTGCTCCATCAGTCCACATGTCTGTTTTTATGCCAATGCCATGCTGTTTCACTACTGTAACTTTTCAGTATAGTTTTAAACCGAAAAGCGTGATGCCTCCAGCTTTATTCTTCTTCCTCAAGATTGCTTTTGCTGCTCGGGCTCTTTTGTGGTTCCATATGAATTTTAGGATTGTTTTGTCTATTTCTGGAGTCCAGTAAAGGGGTACTTTCAGAATCTACAGTGTGACCAAGTTTGGCGGGCTTCCCTCCAGGGGCCCCCAGATGGTGGCCAAGAGGGGCTAGAGCCAGTTCACGAACCACTTCGAGGTCCACGGCCAGTACTGAGGTCTGCGTGCCTGCTACCCCACACATGGGTGGGCGTGACCCCTCCCAGGCCCCTCGGCACCTGGTGCCAATGACAGGACCAAGCCCAGCGGGACGTGGCCAAGTTCTCAGGATCATGGAGCTATTTCTGGGGCTGTGGCCAAGACCAGTTGGCGAACAAGCTGCCTGGATTCAAACCCTTCCTTCTCAAAATCCTCTCCTTGGTCTTGGACTGTGCCGAGGCTTCAGTCTCCTACCTGGATCCCGGGGGCTCCCACAAAGACACTTTTGTCCATGGACTGATGCCGCATTGTTGTTGGGGGTAGGGGAATGTCTTATGCGACCGCCTTGCTGGCATCACCCCAGGATTTTAATTCATACACTGGTTTCTGGACCCTCTCATCATCCTGGATCCTCCTATCTGATTACACTTCAAGTTTGTCTAAGGACAATGACCACATCCAGGCCCCTGGAGGACACACACATATACCCACACACACCCCAAAATCAAACATTCCCTAAATCCATTCAGTGTTGCTCACAAATTCCCCAAAGAGATCGTTGGTGGGTTTCACACTTGCCATCCTCATGCAGGTTCTTGGTTCACATCAGAGTTGCAGTTCCAATCCCCAGAGTGAGCCGGGCAGGTGGGGAAAGGACGTTTGTTAGCAGGTAGAAAGAGCCATTCTGAGGTGGCCCCGTCTTCTCATATTTCCCAAAAAGTCAGAAACCTAGATTTTTGGTTTTTGGCTGGGGATTCTCCTGACTTCTGTAGTTTGCCAACAAAATAAGATAATTTTTAAACATTCTATGGGCCAAGCAAAACAAATACATGCACCTGATTCAAAGTAGACTGGAAACCTGCAATTGCAGCGAAGTCTAATGGGAAATAATTAGCAAAGGCGTTTAAATTTCCGGGGCCAGAACTTTGGGTCCAGCAGAGAAAGGGAGGTGTGGTGGCGGTGAGGAGACTCACAGCCATCTCTTTGCCAGGGACACCCCGCGGGAGGAGGCTTATTTTTTTCCTGTATTAAGAGATCTATGGGAGATTAATAATAATCCCATACATTGATGTAGCACTTCAAACCTGAGTGCTTGCTCATCTACAATTTCATTTGATCCTTATAACAGCCCCATGAGCTTATCAAGAACATCCAACACTCTCACCCGATTAAAGGGAGCCAAGAACTCACACAATTTCACTCACAGAAAGAGAAAGGGGGAGACAGAAAAGTGACCTTTCCCAGTTTTCAGTGGAAATGCTCAGAACTAAGTTCATTTTTCCCTAACTTTCATCTGCTCTCTCTTATCCTCCCTCTGTTCAATATGCTCCCCTGTTCTCTTGTTGCAGAAGGAGGAGGAGCGTGTTCACAGAGATGGGGCTCGGTAGCCACGGGAGTCAGAGGTCCAACCAGTGAAACAGAACACACCTGGCAAGGTCTGTAATGAAAATATCACCTGGTGTTCGAGGATCCAGAAACGACCCTCACTGACTTGTTGCTATTCAAAGAACCAAGCCTTGACTGACCTCAGTCAAGTCCTTGGTGATTTAAAAAAAAAAAAAAATCATTATCTGGAGCCAATCTTTATAATCCAGTGGCTCAGAGATAAATGAGTCTCTTATCAAAAGTGGGGGGAACATACCCATTGGGATGGCTTCTAGCCAAAGGCGGGGGAAAAAGGCACACAGAAAATAACCAGTTTTGGCGAGGATGTGGAGAAACTGGAGCCCTCGTGCTCTGCAGGTGGGAATGTAAAAAGTATAGTATTTCCTCAAAATGTTAACAATAGAATTACCATAGGATCCAGCCTTCCCACGTCTGGATATTCACCCACAAGAGTCGGAATCCTGGTCCAGAAGAGGTGTTTGCACACCCATGCTCACAGCAGCAGTGCTTGCCATAGCCGAAGGTGGAAGCAGCTCAGTGCCTGTGGACGAATGAAAGGATAAGCAAAATTTGGCCTGTACGTACAAAAGAATATCACTCAGCCTCAAGAAGGAAGGGAATTCCGACACCTGCTCCAACACGGGTGAACCTTGAGGAAACTGTGCTAAACGAAATGTCAGTCCCAGAAAGACAAATGCTGTGTGATGCTATTACGGAGCGTCCCCTTCATTCAGAGTAGTCAAGTGCACAGAGACAGAGAGTGAAAGGTGGGTCTCGGGGCCGGGGACGGGGAGGGGGAGTCAGGCTTTAATGGGGGCAGAGCTCCAGTTTTGCAAGATGAAGAGTTCCAGAATAGGCCAGGACTGTTGTGGGGAGGGCGCATGAAGGTTGATGGTAACCAGGCAGTTTCTCAGCCACCCAGGGCAGAGAGCAAAGACCCAAATATTTGGAGATGGAATGTAATTCAAAAGGGATTATACTGGCCATAAACATGCACACTTCGTGACTTCAAGGTGCATCTCCTACCTCCCTATGTCATAAGCGTAGCAGAGGCTCCTAGGCTGGTGTCACCGCAATTTTAGGTGTCTCAAGGTTCTCAGGAAGGCTCCATGGAAAGACAGAACCCACTGGAGATGGATGGGTTCCTGGCCTTGCGCAGGATTTAGATTCCCAGCAAACTGTGTCCAGTGGGGCAGGAGTCCACTGGGATTGGGGGCAGTGGGCTGAATAATGAAAATGCTTTCAAAAGACAGCCCTGGACACCTATGCACACCTCATCTTATCCAACCCTTAAGGGTACCTGGGCTAGATTCCCTGGAAGAGGAGATCCTACAGTAAACAGCAAAAGAGACCAATTAAAAAAAAAGTGATACCCCCAAGGGATATGTAAAAGCCTATTGAAAGGAGAGAGATCTATAGAAGGAAGAAATGAATTATGAAATAGACCACATACAGGTAGTCCACTGATTTATTACAAAAGTGCCAAGGCCACCCACAGAGAAAGAAATCGCCTTTTCAATAAATGGTGGCAGCACAGCTGAATACCCATAAAGGGAAAACAGAGTTAACCCTTACCTCACACCGTGTACAAAATTAACTCAAAATGGATCGTAGGCCTTAATGTAAGAATGAAATCCCTAAAACATCTAGAAGAAAAGCATTGAAGAAAACCTTCGTGACTTCGGGTTAGGCAGAAATTTCTTACCTATTACAACAAAATCACAATCCTTGTAAATAGGGATAAATTTGACTTTATCGAAATTAAAAACCGTTGCTCTCCAAAAGGCACCATTAAGAAAACAAAAAGACAAGCCACAGGCTAAGACAAGGTGTCTTCAAATCGTGTATCTGATAATAAACTTGTATCCAGAATATATAAGGAACCTCTGTAACTCAATAGCAAGAAGACGAAGAACCCAATTAAAAATGAGTGAAGCTCTTGAAAAGACATTTCACCAAGAAGTTACACAAATAGTTAATAAGCACAAGAAAAAATGCTTGGTATCCTTAGTCATTAGGGGATGCAAATTAAAACCACTGCGGGATCCCATTACATCTGCTAGAACAGCTAGAGTCCAAAGGACCGTCAGGTGGCAAGGACTCAGAGGGACGGCAGCTCTCACACGCTGTCAGTACGAATGTAAAACCAGAAAACACTTGGCAGTTTCTTGAAATGTTAAGCTTACACTTACTTTATAAGCCAGCAATCTCACTCCTACCTCTCTACCCAAGACAAATGAAAACATATGTCCACCCAAAGACTCGTACCTGAATGTTCATGACACTGTTATTCATAATAGCCCCAAGCTGGAGACAAGCCGAGTGTCCATCAGTGTCCAGATAAGCAAAATGTGATACACCCACACAGTGGAATATGACCCAATAATAGAAAGGAAGGTACTAGTGATACATTAAACAGCACAGACGTAACTCAGAAGCATTATGCTAAATGAAAGAAGCTCGAGACAAAAGTCAACATATTGTATAATTTCATGTATAGGAAATTTCTAGAAAGGATAGAGCTTCAGAGGTGGTAAGCAGATCAATAATTGTCTGACGCTGAAGTTAGGAATGGGTACAAGAAAATTTGGGGGGTGACAGAATTGTTCTAAGACCAGATAACAATGATGGGTGCAGAATGTATAAATTTACTAAAAATCATCAAACCTATACATAACAGTGGTTGAATTTTATGGCATATAAATTATACTTCAATAAAGCCG
This sequence comes from Halichoerus grypus, assembly GCF_964656455.1. Lineage (NCBI taxonomy): Eukaryota > Metazoa > Chordata > Mammalia > Carnivora > Phocidae > Halichoerus > Halichoerus grypus. Next base: position 3,511,510 of record NC_135717.1, read on the forward strand.
TTTCCCAAAAAAGAGTGTTCTGTATGTTACCCAGAAGCTCTACACCCAAGAATCTATCCTTACTACGCCTTAGCAAAAATGTAAAATGGCTTATGCATTAATCTATTTACTGTAGCATTTCTTATATAAGCAAAAGATGATAAACACTCCAAATGCCCATCAGTCGAGGACTGATTAGCTGTGGTATATTCATAAAATGGGTATTCGGTACCTGTAAAAAGGCATGAAGCAGATTATGGCATATCCTGTACAACAAATTCCCAAAAATATTGTTAAGTGAGAGAAATAAAGCTGCAAAAGAGTTCGCTAGTAAAGGAGTCTAAGAACGGGGGTAGTAATGTATTTTAATATGTGTTTGCATATCCTTTCAATAAAGAGACCATTGCAGTCTAGAGCGGTTTTTAAATTTGCTTCCAAAAGAACCTCTCACTGGTGTCCCCTTTGGCTGGGAACAGCGGTGTGGCCGCGACCGTGTGCAATTCCGTGACAATGACAGCCGCCACCAACAGGGGGAGTCTCCTCCGTCTTCTGATAGCCTGGGAGTTAAGAAGACGGGGTTCGGGGCGGAAAGTGGACCTCGGTGCCGTGCTGGTCAATGCTTATCACCTGGCTCTCCAAGAGGAAAATCCTGATTCGCAGCGTTTGCCAGTTTCCATGGTGCAAATATCCCATCAGGGCCGATATCAAGCAAATACTGTGACGTCCCTGAACCCAGCGCTGGGGAAAGCTACAAGCAGCTGTCCTGGGTGTCCAGACCAGTTCAGCCCACGGCTGGCAACGAGCTACCATTTCTCACATCTAACTGGCAAATCACAAAGCCTGACGGCACCAAGTGTTTCATAGAAAGAGGCCCTAAAATGTGCCGGGTCTGTAAATGGGTACGACTGCTTTGGAGAGCCGCACGGCATTATCTGTCTGGTAAAGCACACATACAAGCTGCAGTCCGGAAATGTTTGCAGGCTCCCACCGGGAGCTGTGGGAACAGAGCTTTTTGCAACATTGTTGGTCAGAGCAGAAAAGTGGAAACAATTTAAATGTCCATCAGTAGGAAAAAATTATAAATGAATCATAGAACGGTCATTCAATAGAAGAATGCCATCGAGCTCCCTCACGGCTTCTGCCCCGTGACGTCCTGGGGAATGGTCAGCCCCGAAGCGGCCTCCCTAGACACCGACCCTGCTGGAGCCTTGATCCTGGATGTCTGGCCCCCAGGACTGAAGAGAGAAATGTCTGTGGCGTCTTGGCTGCCCTGTCTGTCGTATCTTGTTACAGCAGCCAGGATGGGCCAAGACGGACGCAGAGTGCAGAGGTCACACCGCTCTGTAAGCAGACCACTTAGTCACCAGTACCGGCCCTTGTGACGTTCTCACTCGCGGCCGTGGGGCGCGATGACGGTAGCCTCTTGCAAGTCACCGGAATAGGGAGGGTCCACTATGGCCACGGCCATGACCATATCACACCTGCAGCTGGGTTTGGGCCCAGAGCTGCCTTCTGGCTCTTAATTCAAGATAAGTCAATTCGCCAAAACCATAAGACACTAAGGCCCAGGATATTCCTCTCATTTATCTGTTAGAGACAGGGACATAACTCCACAAAAATAGAGAAAACAGGGGCGCTTGGGTGGCTCAGTCAGTTAAATATCCGCCCTCCGCTCAGGTCACGATCCCAGGGTCCTGGGATCGAGTCCCGTGTCAGGCTCTGCTCAGCGGGGAGTCTGCTTCTCCCTCCCCCTCTCACGATCTCTGTCTCTCTCAAATAAATAAATAAAATCTTTTTAAAAAATTGAGAAAACAATAAAGTGGTCTTACGGGAAAGCCCACCAGAGGCCACTGTGCCCACAGAATGGGAGCAGAATGTGCCCACAGAATGGGAGCAGTGGTGTAGGACGAAGAGAGGACAGTGCAGGGGATGGCAGGTGTCAGGGCAGGACGTACGTCCTGATACAAAAGAGTAAAGTGTGTTTACAGGAACACCCACTTCTTCACAGCAGAGGCGGGGGTGGGGAGCAAACTGAAACCTCAGGAAGTATCCTCGGGAATCCAGTGACTGAGTCGTTCAGCAAACTGCTCTGTGCTGAACGGGATGACTTCTGTCCCTTCCTTAGCCCATGGGCGCCTGCTCAGGAAGCGTGGATCGCCGCGCCCACGGCCGGCAACGTCGGTGCTGCGCCTCGTGCCTGGAGTCCTGTCGGAGCACCGTCCGCATTGACGCCCTCGGTCCTCACAACACACGTCCGGGTAGGTGCTCTTATCACCCCTGCATCACGGATGGGGAAACTGAGGCTCCCCAGGGTTGAATACCTAGATCCCCCAGCTTTTAGGTGGCAGAGCTGGCTGACGAACCCAGGGAGAGTCTGCCCCACAACCAGCACCGCCTCGTGGCGGCAGTAATCTTCAGCCTCCCAACAGAACCACACACACACACACACCTGTACTTGTGTGTACACACCCCTGGACACACACACTCCTGGACACAGATGCACGCCAGGTGACACATGGATCCCAGGAAGCAGAGCCTCCAGAAGCTTTATTACAGAGGGCTGCATCCCAAGGGGCTCTCGACTGAGACTGTCCACACCACGGGGGCCTCATCATAACAAGCCTATCCGATGGAAGTTTCCAGAATACTCACCCCCACATCCTACCATACCTCCTAAAACATTTCTCGTCAAAATCACAAAAACCTGGCAAGAAACAAAACCTATTACTAATCTAAAGGTCCAGAGCCCTACTTCTAACGGGGACAAAAATGCCTCAGAATGGCGTGAAATGCAGCTTACTATCTCACTGGCAGTCAGAGGGAAGTTCTTGTTCACAGGTGTCTTACCGGAAAGGAGAGAAAACAGAGGAAATATTGAAACAGAATTTCAAGTCCCTCTTGAATTCTCTCCGAGTATCGTAGGTACTAAACATCGTACCCTGTCTGTGAGGACTGCATGGCCTCCGTCTGTCTGACATGTCTGGCTTGTGCCTGTGTTGTCTCTAAATCTCAGAAGCCCCTGAATTATTACCTCAGGGCCACATGGGAAACCAGCGCTGAGGGAAAGTCTGAACCCCCAGTCAGCATCCTGTTCATTGATCTCATGAGCCCTACTGGAATGCCAGTGCATTTAGGAAATTAAGACACTAGTGACCTCTTCTAGTCTAGCAGATTTACATAAGTCTAAAGCATGTTTGTTGAGTGAATAAATGAGAGATGAATGAGTGAATGACAAGGTGGACTCACCTTCCAGTCGTCCAGCTCTACGTGGAAAGGAGGGACCATGCCACCAGTCCACAAAGGACAGAGCAATTAAAACACTTGCCCTGTGCAGCACCTGGGTGGCTCAGTCAGTTGGGCGTCCGACTCTTGATCTCAGGTCATGATCTCAGGGTCATGAGATCAAGCCCCGCATTGGGTTACACACGAGGTGTGGAGCCTACTAAAAACAAAACAAAACAACCACTTGCTCTAAGTTTTCACTTCTGTCACTTAAAAAAAAACAACAAAACTTCCCATCACTGAGTTTTAGCTGTGGTTTTGATATTTTAACTGTGCAAAACAGGGTCCCAGAAATGTGGGTCTTGGGTACATCTCCTAAGGCGTTGATCTGGGAAAAGTGGAAAGGAAATTATTGCTTTTTCGGAGGGAAAACATCCAGGAGTTCTTACACAGTAATTGGGCACCAAGGGTCTCAGCGGGGAGAAGAGGGATCGGAGAAACAAGCCTCAGGTCTGGGGGAAAGGAAATCAGAGGCAGAGAGCAGCCTGCACGTGGACTCTGCCTGTTGGCCTTCTGGACGTGAGCTCCTAACCTTCTGTCCAGGGGCTGGGCCTCGGACAAGCCATCAGAGCTGGATCAACATGGACCAACATCAATCTGTGTATTGGCTAGTGCGTTCCATTCAGTTACATTAATTTTCTCAATAATATTTGGGGCACCTGGGTGGCTTAGTTAAGTGTCTGCCTTTGGCTCAGGTCATGATCCCAGGGTCCTGGGATCGAGTCCCACATGGGGTTCCCTGCTCAGCAGGGAGTCTGCTTCTCCCTCTGCCCCTCCCCTCTGCTCTTGCACTCTCTCTCTCTCTCTAATAAATAAAATCTTCAAAAAATAATAATAATATTGTCAAAGCATCTCTTTTCTAGTGATTTCTAGTGATTTCTAGTGATAAGTGATTCTGCCTTTGTATAAACACACACACACAACTCGTTCAAAGGTTAAAATCTGAAGTTGATAGACAAACACCCTCTCCCCTCCGTGTTCAATTCACCCAGAAGGGGCTTCCTTTGAAGGTAGAGAAGTACAGCAGAGAGCTCTGGGTCAGCCTCTCAAATCCCCAGAGATGTCGCCATTAGCAAAGGGAGAGTTAGAGGTTGGAAATAACTGCAGGGGGTTGGCAATTCCTGAGAGAATTCAAGTATGTGCGCATTCCCCAAAGGTGAATTTGAGCTGCCCAATAAACTGAAGTTCCAGAGCTATCCAGCAAAACAGAAGGCTACCCAGAGCTTGTGCTGTGAACAGAAAAGTCTGACTCTAGGGTACACAGCTTAATGGACCACTAGCGTGGACCCCCTTGATGCTCTTCTCCTCCTACCAAGTACGATGATGCCTTCCTGGGAATCTGCACCTGCCAGAAACAAAAGCCTCTTCTCGATGCTCACAAGCTAGAACATCAAGTCCTGGGTTGAATCAGCCCGGGGGCAGGGCTGCCCCAGGTGCCGCAGGCCACAGCAAGCAATAGAGCCCTCGGGTAGACGGGGCCACGTGCTGGGTGGGGTCTGTGACACCACTTCTGGGAAGTCTCAAACCTAAGCCCTTCCTCCCGAGGAGGAGCATTTTTACGATGAAACTAAGCTGCGATCTACAACCATAAGAAGCAAAAAGCGGAGCTCAAACAACACTTCTCTGATGGTAGCCCAGCACGGTTCCAAAAAGAGGCAGAGGTGTTGATTCTTCCAACATTTAGGGGAATTCTCTTCTCGGTGAAAAGGCAGGGGGAAATGTCTTTTTGTTCCTGGGATGGTTAATTTTATGGGTCAACTCGGCTAAGCTGCCGTGCCTAGTTTGTGGTCAACTGGCTGGATGAGGCCCCCCCACATTGTGGAGAGTAAGATGCTTTATTCAAACTACTGATATAAAGGTGAATCACATCTAAAAAATACCTTCACAGCAAGAGTCTGTGTCTTCAAATTCAGAGAGAAAATTCTGGCCTGCCTAGAATTCTATGCTTAAACTATCCATCAAGCAGAATTATATTCAGGCATGCAAGTTCTTAAAAGAAAAAAAAAAAACATTTACTCCTATGCATCACTTCTCAGAAAGCTCCAGATGTAAGGTGAAGGATGTGTTAACCAACCTTCTTGCGGGAAGCGTTTCGCAACATAGACATACATCGAATTGTCACGTTGTACACCTTTCGCTTTCACAACCTTATTTGTAAATTGTATCTCAAGAAAGCTGGGGAGGGGAAAAAAAACAAAAATAAGGTGCCCTCTACCAAGGCGAAGGAAGAAACCAAGAAAGGCAAAGCCCTGGGATCCACAGACAGGTAAACAAAGGCGAGCCGTGGGGTTCGCTGATGTGCCGCAGCAGCTCCTACAGCATTTCTGATGACCTCCTTGGGGCCAGGTAGTGATCTGGGGCCAAGCGGTGAAGCCAGAGTTGTAAGGCTGCATGACACAGAAAGCAGGATAAGGTGTGTGGAGAAACCCACCTGCTGCTGCTTTCCCAGGTAAAATTAATGAGCTCGTCTTATCATCAGGAACCCAGAGTGGCTCCAGGGAGCAGTCAGCCGGGAACCCACCCCGCGCAGCTCGGACGGACGGCAGAGGCTGCAGGGAGGGCGGTGTCTATGCAGGAGCTCGGCTGGTGCTGCCCCACAAGGAAACGGGCTCTTCCGTCCTCTCTGCTCGAGCAGGCACCCCGTCCAGTCCCATGGGGGTTGCTCTCGGTGAGTCACACAGCAGCATCCCCGAGGAGGGAATGTCCCAGGTCCGGGGGGGAGGGAGGGGCAGGAATCGTTCAGGTCAAGATCGTCTCTGTCTTGCACATTATGTTGCTCAATGTCCCTTGTGTGACAACCACCGAGAAAGTCCTTTTATAGTTTAAAAACCAGAAAAATGACAAATGGGCCGGCTTTATTCCCCATTAAATAATGCGATTCGGGCAATGTGCTCCCCTTATTGCCCAGACCAATACGATTTCCGGTGCCAGATTCAAAATTGAATCAGTCACTTAGTCCTTGAGGGAGCTTATTTGTTCCTTTTCGTAGCTTTGATTTATTTTTCTTTTCCCATAATCATATTGGATGTGTCTTTTATTCTAAGCGGCCTTAATATCTCTCTGGGAATCTCCACGACCAGCCCCATGAACGCCTCACCATGAACGGCTCTGGGAGCCAGTTAGTAAAATGTACAGGAAAGAGAATCATCAAGGCCTGTCTAGAAAAACAGTTTTAGGAGCCTTATTTAAGGGGAAACAGGTAGAAGGAAGAAAGAAGGATGTTCAGAGAGCATCGTGGCCACAAGCAGCAATGATGTGCTCACTCGAGAGAGATTCAAGAACCAACCAATGAATCGAGGCCATAATACGAGAAACAGGAAGAAAGAAGGGGAAAATGTGGGAAACACAATGTGCGGTGCATCTGTGTGATTCTAGGAAATAAGAATGTTTGTGGGCATCTCAGGGAAGTGGGAGCGATTGCAGATGCAGATAGGAAGATAATTATAAATATGGATAATGTTTTGATGCAAAGAATGTAGTATTTTCAAACTACACATATTTTTAGATTTACAACCTGAAAAATATTCTGTGGAGTCGGAGGTTTCGGGAAAGCCTTGCAAAAACAGATGACAGGCCTGCTCAAGGTCACTGCCCTTGAATGTGGAGAAGGAATGTCTGAATCTGGTATTTGATGAAGAACTTTCGGACGTCTTATGCAGGGCATGAGGGGTGCGAGCGGGATTTGCAGCCCACACTCTCTGTTGCCGCATCAAACAGTAAATCCAAACTGAACAAGGCAGAACCAGGTACCTTATGAACTATCCAGGCTTCCAAATCCCAAATGAAATGCAAAGGGTGTAAATTTCAATGGCAGCTAGGGGCCATCCCTAGAGAACCACATTAGGCCTTCCTTAATGAATGATGTTATCATAAAGAATCAAAACTTTTGCTGACATTTAAATAAGAAAATCAGTCTGGGGGCACCTGGGCAGCTCAGTTGGTTAAGCATCCGACTCTTGATTTCGGCTCGGGTCATGATCTCAGGGTCATGAGATCGAGCCCCATATCGGGTTCTATGCTGGGGGTGGACCCTGCTTGGGATTCTCTCTGTCTCTCCCCCTCTGCCCCTCCCCTGCCAAAAAACAAAGTATTAAAAGGAAAATCAGTCTGATTTAGAAGCAGGTGAGGGAACGAAGGAACTTCTTGCTTCCTAACAACTTTTTAGCTAAAGGAGGGAATGGATAAATATCTCTTCTTACAACATCTGTCCCCCATGCTCCCTCTCATTTCTGGATAAATATCCTCTACCATCCCTTCATTCCTACCAGATGGTGTCCCACGTGTGGATGATAGAAATCCTGGATCTCCTGGTGTGGCTGCATTTTTCATATCACACTCAGAGTCATCACTAAGAATTTAGTGCCTGGGGCGCCTGGGTGGCTCGGTCGTTGAGCGTCTGCCTTTGGCTCAGGTCATGATCTCAGGGTCCTGGGATCGAGCCCTACGTCGGGCTCCCTGCTCAGCGGAGAGCCTGCTTCTCTCTCTCCCTCTGCCTGCCACTCTGCCTACTTGTACTCTGTCTGTCAAATAAATAAAAAAATCTTAAAAAAAAAAAAAAGTAGTGCCTGCCCACTGCACACGGGGCCTCGACACGCACTTCCAGGCACCGGGTGCAACCCAACCTTCCCCTTCCCCCACCCAACTTCACCTGCCAGCTGATGGGGCCTCCAACCACCCAGTCTCCAGCAGGGAGCCTAGAGCTGGCATGTTAGACGTTTCTCTGTAAAGATGTGTGTAAGTTCATAAATAGGACAGTGAAGGTTGGAAGACCCCAGTAGGGGACAAAAGTCGCCAGCATAATCCTAAGTGGAAATAGTTGACCTGCTCTTCCCGACTATAGGACCCAGCTGCCTGCCAGACACTGAAAGATGAATGAGTTCAAGTGCTTTTCTCGTCCTCGGCAACCAGTGTCATAGCCTCGATGATTCGAGTGGGTCGGATGGTGTCCCCCATGAAGATGTGCCCAAGTCCTCAAGGACCTGTGAATCTGACCTTCCTTGGAAACATGGAATGAGGGTGTAATTAAGGACCTTGGGATGAGCTTATCCTGGGTTGTGGGTGGCTCCTGTACCCGTTGATGGGTGTCCTTGTAAGAGGAGGGGAGATTTGAGACATGGGGCTCCACATGGAAGAAGGTCATGTGAAGATGGGGGTGGGGGCAGAGAGTGTAGTGATGTGGACATGAGCTAAGGAAAGCCGGAGCCCCCAGAAGCTGGAAGAGGCAGGAAAGGCTCCTCCGCTAGAGCCCTCCTAGGGAATGTAGCCCTGCTGACACCTTGATTTTGAACCTATGTGAGAATACGTTTCTGTTCTAAGCCACCCTGCTTCTACTTTCAGCACCCGGTAATTTATAAGAGCATCATTGTGACATGCGAAAGCAACATGCAATTAAATTGTTCAAATAATTGGGCAAACAAGACCTACTGATCAGAAAATGAGGGTGGGGCTGCCCGGACTGACCTGGCGGGGCCCTGGCAGGCAGCAGGTCAGATCATCCTTCTCCTGGGTGATAGATGGGTCACGTAAAGAGGGAGGTCTATTAGGGTGGCCACTGAGTTGTGCACAAAAGTAGGGTTCTGCCAAAGTCAGAGTTCCATACGGAAATGGCAAGAGGAGCTGGAGACAGAGTGTTGTCAACAAGTGGAAGGTGACAGCGTGTGTCCCCACCCCTGGCTGCTTCCCCAGTCTGGTCCTGCTGGGCCACCAGCCTCATCTTCTTGGGAGGTTCTCTGGCCTCAGATGCTCAGAGCCATGGGTTTGTTGCAGCCTCAGCCACGGACGCTGGTCCACGCCGGCCCCTTGGAGCTCTGTGGGATCCCAGTGTAAAGAGTGACTCCCGCTGCAAGGGTTATGATGAGCCGTCCAGCTCTTCAGCTCTGCCAGCTCTGCGGATGGGTCCACGACACAATCAGAACTGCTTGCTTTCTCGAGCTGCTTCAGACAAAGCCGGCCGGTTCCACCCACCCCGCACTCGTCCAGAGCATCACTGGCTCTACGCCACCAGGCTCAACTCCCAGGAAACACTTCCCTCCAACCACAAAGTAACATTCGTCAAAATCTTCTGTATTCAAGGAGTCAAATGAGCATCGGTGATGTGGCCGTTCACTCAGCGAATGTGTTCTTGGAGCCGCCTGGGGGCTCTGCTGGGCACCACAAGGGGCTCACAGAGAATTCGAGAACTGGAACAGCAGAAGGATGTGGCTCAACCTCAAACTCCAGAGATAAAAGCACAGAATTTTTTGGATTTTGAATACTAATATAATTCATTCAGTTACTCATTGAACTATGTATCGAGGGCCGGGCATGCTATTCAAAGCTGAGTCTATAGCGTGTAAGAAAACAAGCAATTTTCTGCCCTCCCCGAATGCACTCAGAACCAGCAGATGAATTAATAGTAATAAGAATTACAAGAAGAACAGCAAAGCTCACAGCTGCTGGTCTGGGCATCGAACACCCCCGTCCCATCACGCCCACACCAAGACGGGTCAGATTATCACTCCCGATTCACCAATAAAGAAACTGAAGCACAAAAAATTTCAGCATCTGTGACTCCCAGAAGCGTTTTTAGTCGGCCAGTGGTTCATTTTTTTTTTTTAACATTTGGCACCATGTGGGGGATGTTATGACTTCTGATTACTCTCTTTCTTCTTGGACATTTCGTGGCCAGATCTGCCATTTCCTAGGGGGAAAGTTCACGAGATGTTGAAAGTTAAACACAGGCCATGAGAGAAGACTCAGGCATTCCCTCTCGGGCCGCTGATAATAAATGAACAATTTTTTTTTAATCAGAAATCTTGCCAAGGTCACAGAACTCGTAAGTGGCAGAGCTGAGCCTCGACCCCATTCAGTATGCTCCACAGCTTGTCCTCTTGACCATGACATTTGCTAAATTAATCACATAAAGTCGGTTTGCCATGGCCAGAAGTCTGAGCTCACCGCAATTAGCAAGGATAGATTTAAAGGTGCTGGGTTCACTCCCTGCACCTGGCTCGGAGATTGAGCCATAATGCAGGTTGATACGGTTTTTGAATTATTAATGAATGCCCTTTGTTTCTTTTTTCTTATTGGGGTGAAATCCACACCACGTAAAATGAACGTTTCTAGACTATACCGTTCGGTGGCATTTGGCACATTCACAGTGGGGTCTGGCCATCACCTCCACCTGATTCCATGCCCATGCTTTTATCATGCCCAATACTTCCCTCGACCCTGCTGATAATGCTCTGATAAACGAATGGCAGAGCAGAAATGCAGAAAGAGAGCGAGCCATAACTACGCTCTGAACATGGCCCCCCACATTCGTATGTTGAAATCCTAACCGCCAAAGGTGATGGTGTCAGGAGGTGGGGCCTTTGGGAGGTGCTTCGGTCGTGAAGGTGGAGCTTCTTACAAAATGGGATTCACGAACGGGGTTTGTGTTCTCCTACAGGAGGCCCCACAGAGCTCCCTGCGCCCTCCACCCTGTGAGGACACAGCAAGACTGCTGCCATCTATGAACCAGGAAGGCCTTCACCAGAACACAGCCGTGCTGGCGGCTTGACCTTGGACTTCCAGCCTGCAGGATGGTGAGAATTCAATGTCTGTTGTTTATAAGCTCCCCTCCCCCCAGTCTGTACCAGGATAGCCTCAACAGACTGAGTGTCAAAAGTCTATCCCAGGGGCGCCTAGGTGGCTCAGATGGTCGGGCGTCTGCCTTGGGCTCAGGTCATGATCTCAGGGTCCTGGGATCAAGCCCCGCATCAGGCTCCTGGCTTAGCGAGAAGTCTGCTTCTCCCTCTCCCTCTCCCTCTGCCTCTCCCCCTGCTCGTGCTCTCTCTCTCTCTGTATCTCTCTGTCTCAAATGAATAAAAAAATCTTAAAAAAAAAGTCTATGCCCAGAGGCCTAGAATGTTCTCTCCTATGTAGATGAGATTGGAGAAACAAGATGAATAGGATAAGAAGGCATCCCGCCTGTGAGACCAAAAAGGCTTCCCGGCTGGGGGGAGAGGGAGAGAGGAAGAGGGCATGAAGGGTGAGGGACAGACCCTGGAGGAACCACGCGGACCAGAAAATGTCCATAACGGCCAGCTGCTGGGAGCTGCGTGGAGGCCGAGGCCATGCCCAAGGCCACCAGTCTGTCCTGGGCAGAAGGCTTCTGAGGGACAGGTCACTAGTTGTCCTTCCTTTGGAAAGCAGTAACACTCTGCCGCCTTGCCCCCACCCCCATTTTTAAAAACCTTTTGCCGAGGCATCACCTACGTGTGGAAGTGCAGATGATAAGCATAAAGCTTGGTGTCTTTTCACAACCCGAATACAGCCACATACTCAGATTAAGGAGGAGAACATGACCAGAGCCCCAAAATCCCCCTGGGCCCCCTTCTAGTCAACTGTCCCCCAAATGGTACCCTCTCTCTTGACTCCAACAGCACAGATGAGTTGGGGCTGGTTTTGTCCTTTGTATACAAGCAATCACACGGGATGGATCGTCCCACCTGCCTCCATTCACTGAATGTTACATTTGTGAGATGAGTCCGCTTGTGGCGGTGATTCCTTCATTTTCACGGCCCTGTAGCCTTCCGAGGTGGGACCGTGCACAACGCATTCACCCGTCACCCCACCAGCAGGCAGGCAGTTTCGGGCTTGGGGCCTCCATGCATTTCACTGGAGCGTATGCTTCAGCTGGGATTTCCTGGGCCAGAGGACATAAACAGGTTCAGCTTGAGTAGCTACTGCCCCACAGTTTTCTAAAAGAAGTCTACTGAAATTCACAGGGAAACGCAGAGGGCCTGGAAGGGACAGGGCAATGCTGGAGAAGGGGAGAGAAAATCAGGAGGAGCAAGTTGGAGGGTAAGACTCTACTATGGGACTTATTATAAAGCCACAGTAACCAAGATGATGTGGAAATCACTCAGGGGGACAAGCAGAGGTTGAGAAGCCTCTCAGAGGAAAAGCAAAAGCCTTAAGCTGGGAATTTTCATCTCACTAGGAAATGAAAATGTCTGCAACATTAAAAAATATTTGAAAGGGTATCCAAGGACTCTCATGAAGGTGGCTGGGTGGAGGGGCACCTGAATGCCCAGCTGTGGTGTGTGGCACAGCCCCCCCCCCCCCGCCGCCGCCCCCATGCAAGGGGAGGAATGGGGCTGGAACCCAGCCAACACTAGGCTTGCTGAACTGGGCCCCCTGGGACTGGGTCTGCCCCAGGTGTCTTTCCCCCTAACATTTTATCATGAAATGTTTCAAATGAGTAGCAAAGTTGAAGGAATTTTACAGTGAACACCCATCTAGCCAACACCTGGATTCCACCATGAACACTCAACTATACTTACTTTATCAGGTATCTATCCATCACTTCACCCAACCACCCTTATTTTTTTTTTTTATGCATTCCAAAGAAATTGCAAACATCAATACACTTTTTCTAAATACATTGGCATGTGTATCATTATCTAGAGTCCAAGTCTGTTTACTGTCCTTTATGTAAAATTTGCATACAATGACATGCACAGATTTTAAATGCATGTTCATTGAGTTTGGACAAAAGCATACCCTTTGTAACCCAACCCCCATCAATATGTAGAACATTGATATTTTTAAATGAACGTGAAGTTACCTCTGGTTCTGGATAAAAGATTCTAAAAGCTTGAGCTGCCAGGAGTCCCTGATCAGGGAGGGCTTCATCTCTGGAAACTGTGACCTCAGGATAATTATTATGTTTGAAATATATATATTTTTCTAAGGTTTTATTTATTAGAGAACATGCACAAGCAGGGGGAGGGACAGAGGGAGAGAGAGAACCTCAAGCAGATTCCCCACTGAGTGCAGAGCCCGATAGGGGGCTTGATATCATGACCTGAGCCAAAACCAAGAGTTGGATGCTCAACTGACCCGAGCCAGCCAGGCGCTATTTTGACTTAAATCTTAATTTGCCAAGCAGAGCCCAAGTCTGATTCTGGGTTTCCCACAGGACCAATGTGGATCCTGCTTAGTGTCCAGTGAACATTTAGATAAGCAGAGGAGGTCATGGCAAAGGGAAATAAAGTGAGGATGGGCCCCTCTCCTCATAGGAGAAACGTACTTTCTAGAAAACCTCTTTTAAAAAAGCCAAGGATGTGACATGGTCTGGGTAAAGAAGGGTCCCTTCTCCCTGGAAAACGTTCCCGCAAACTGCTCCGTGGTAAAAGCTCGGGCTCTGAGGGCAGACCTCCTGGATTCAGATCCTGGCTCCCCCCAGAACCCGCTGGGAGCCAGGCCAGTCACCTCTGGGCCCAAAGTCCCGTGTCGTCCCCCCCCCAATGGCTTATAATAGTGTCGACCCCGTGGAGGTGTTTGTGTGTGTTTTTGTTGATGGTGCAGTCATTTACGGAGGTGAGATTCACATCACCTGAGGTGAACCATTCAGGGGCATCTAGTGCTCTCCCAGGGCTGGGCCCCCCCTCCGGCGTGTGATGGGTCGGGACCGGGGGGCCCTGCAGACACAGGGGCGGCGCTCCTCAGCAGGACCTGCTCTAGCTGCGTCACGGCAGGGGTAACTTCCACCGCCTCGTCTGGGCCAGCTTTCCCTCCGTCTGACAGATGGGCCGCTCGTCAGGTTCCAAGAAGCAGGAGCAGGAACCGCATGTGCACATGGAGGGGTGGAGCATTCCAGAACCTTGACGCCGAGGAAGCGGCAGGGGCCCTGACCGGAAACAGCCGCGTCCCCAGCAGGAGGGCCTCCGTCCGCAGAGCAGCCTCCGGCCTTGTCTCGGGCTGGACTTCCACTTCATTTCTCCTCTCCATGTACACTGCTTTTCAGATCAATTTCCTTATGTTTGTAGTTAATTTGGAGCTTAATTAGCTTGAGTTTTAGAGGGCGTGCAACCGCTGCAGAGGCTCTCTCGGGACAAAACCACATAAGGCTCAACCTAACCAAACCAAGTCACTCACAGCGGCCGCCCGCACAGGCTCCCTTCCCAGGGAAGGCAGCGGGCAGGTGAGGCTTCACATGGCAGGGCAAGAGGCCGGGGGCATCCCAGAAGGCCCCGTCCCCTCAAAACCTGAGAGCTACAAGGGTGTTGTTCTGTGCATGGATTCGGTGAGTCTGGAATAGGGCAGGGCACAGCAGGGACAGAAGGATCTGGGGCTCCGCGGTGTGGGGTCCTCGGCTGGAGGCAGGGGCTGGAATCCCCTGAGGGGGGTCTTGGCTCGTGCATCTGGTGGTCGGTCCATTGGCTCAGACCTCACCAGGCCGCCAGGGCACCCATACTCAGCATCCCTGTGTGGTCTCTGTGCGGCTGCTTGGGCCTGCTCACAGCATGGCATGGCGGCGCATCCGAGAGCAAGTGTCATGCAAGAACAAGGCGGAAGTGCGCCATACGTTTGCAACCTTGCTTCAGAAGCCACACAGCATCCCTTCTGCCAGACTGTGTTGCTTGAGGCGGTCTCGAAGGGCTGCTCAGTTTCAGAAAGTGAGGGGGACCTTGATGAAGGGAGGCAAGGCTCTAGAAGAACACGCGGGACTTGAGACATCACTGTGGCCATCTTTGGACTCAGCCACCCCAGCGTCCACTGAAGGGACACCTTGCCCCACCTCAGCAGGCCCAAGGCAGGCGCCCTGTCTCTCAGCAGAGCTGCGCCCCAACGAGGACCCTGGCAGTGGTTCCATAAAGCCCAGCCTGCATCAGTCTGTGCCCTGAGGGAGGAGCTAACTCTTGAAGTGGCACCGAGATGTGGAGGTGTGTCTGGCAGCAGCTAGCCGTGCTTATGCTGATAACAGAACCATCAACCCAAAGAAGACGGAAACGCTAAGCTGCGAAGATATACGCACGCCTGTGTTTATCACAGCACCATCTGCGTTAGCCATGTATCCACTGACAGATGAATGGATACGGAAGATGTGGTGTATACGCACAATGGAATATTCTTCAGCCATAAAAACAAGGGTGAGATCTTGCCCTTGGCAACAACATGGATGGAGCCAGAAGGATAACGCTAAGGGAAATAAGTCAGAGGCAGACAAAGACCATATGATTTCACTCATATGTGGAATTTAAGAAACAAAACAAACGAACAAAGAAAGAGACAAAAAACAGACTCTTAAATGCAGAGGGCAAACTGGCTGTTGCCAGCACGTGGGGAGATGGGTGAAGCAGATAAAGGAGATTAAAAGTACACTTACTGCGATGAGCACCGGGTAATGCATAGAATTGTGGAATCGCTGTATTGTACACCTGAAACTAATATAACACTGCATGTTAACTATACTTCAATAAAAAAATAAATAAAAATAAAACCATCTAAAAATGGAAGCCACACCTGCCTTTCTCACCAAGTTCTAGAAAAAGGACACAGCCCTCAAGATTCATCATCCAAGATACTCCTTCAATGCTCATCGGAACCAACATGTTCTTGGCTCAGTTTCTCCATTTACAAGGCACTTTCGCTGTCTTCTCCCTTAATTGGGGTAACCAAACCCAACCGAGACCTGCCAATTTCACCTCCCAAAGACCTCCAGTCCACCGCCTTCCCTCTACCTCCGCACGGTGTGTGAGCCCGGGCTGTACTCCTCCTCTCCCTCCTGGCCCTCTGCACTGGGCTCTGCACGCACATCCTGCTCCCAGTCCATCCTTCTGGCCACCCTCTTACAACCGTCCATGGCTTCTGCTTTTCTTAAGACCAAGCCCCAAATCCTAACCATGCCTACCGGGCCCCACCTGCTCTGAGCAGTGCCACACTCTCCAGCTTTCCCCTGCCTCCCCATCCCTACGCTCCAGTCCCCACACAGGCTCCTTGGTGACACATGCTCATGAGCCACATGTGGCCATCGGCCCCTGGAATGGACATCCTTGCCCCCACATTGCTCTCTCTGTTTCTTCTTCACTCCGTGGGCAGCTCTTCATCAGGGTCACACTCTATTCTGCTTGTCCCCCTGAAGTGGATTTTAATCTGTGTATGTGTTCCTATTTTTAGTACACATTATTCTTCTAAGCCACCTAAAACTGTGCATGGACCGAATATCAGCTTTCTTCCTTTGAATGGCTGAGTGTGGCTTATGGATGGACAGCAGGATCATGCCTTTTTAATCATCTCATTATAGAATCTGAGGTCTTCAGTTCTGTCTCTCATAAACTCACAGAGAACATCTTATTCTGTTATATTTTATTTATTAGCAGCTAAATACTTCCGTCAAAAGAAATCTCCCTGTGGATACAATCAGAGACCCCCCCCCCCCCGCAAATAAAATGTCAGAGGCAGTCAGAGCTGCTATGATTGAAGTGGGCAAGGACAGGAAACACTCCCACCTGCCCCCTTCACTCTCCGCCCTGTGCTGGGAGGGCCCCAGGGCACCCCAGCTCCAAGGAACAAGGTTTGAGAACCAATGATGCAAGTCATGACAACACATAAAGCTTCTTTATGAATTCCAGCATCGTTTGCATATAAAGTGTATATTAAAGTCTGGAGAGATTGCTTAGGCTCTTCAAAGTTATTAAAAGATCATTTTAGAAGTGAAAATCGCCTAAGAGATAACTTCAAAGAATTTTAATTTGTCTGTGAGTTAAAGGCAGCTGAGGTATAGTGAAATAGAATGTTGGTTAAAGTCAGAGAACCTGGAGAGGAATTCTAACTCCAGGTACAGAAAACGCAGAGCTTCACGAAGCGTCTGCTAGCCATGTTTCCTGCAAAACGGTGGGAAGATTTCCTTACCAGTTGCTTTGATAGCTAAACGGGACAGAAACTGGGAACATGCCCAAGGTTAGAAAGAAGGCACAAGAAACTTCCCCTTAAAAAAATAATTGGACAGGGGCACCTGGGTGGCTCAGTGGGTTAAGCGTCTGCCTTTGGCTCAGGTCATGGTCCCAGGGTCCTGGGATCGAGCCCCGCATCGGGCTCCCTGCTCTGCGGGAAGCCTGCTTCTCCCTCTCCCACTCCCCCTGCTTATGCTCTCTCTCACTCTCTCACTCTCTGTCAAATAAATAAATAAAATCTTTAAAAAATAATAATAATTGAACAATTAGCACAATATAGCTATAGAAATTGATGTTGAGGAAAAGGTATTTATGATGCAAAGAAATTTGTAATCTATTGCAGAAAGAAAAAAAGGACACATCCAAATGTGCTGACGAGTGTGCTGCTAGCTTTATAAACATGTGTTCTTTGTCATTTTATACCAATATATAATTTTATAATTATCCAGAAATGTATGTGTGCACGTGTGGGTGTATACATATATTTAAAAACCAAAGGATTACTATTAAAATATTAGTAGTGGTTATCTCTGGGTGGCAGGCTGCCTGAGAGATATTTAATTTTTGTGTTTTCTGTGGGTTGGTTTAGGGGTTTTGTTTGTTTTTCGTTTTGTTTTTTTCAAGTTTTTTTGCACTGGGTATGAGCTGTTTGTAATCAGAAGGCGAGGTTGCCCCTTCCCCTGTGTGAGCAGAGCTTTGAGCTTCTGGATCCACCTTCGTCATGGACAATTGGTACAGCATTCTTGAGTCTGTGGAAACTACTCTGGAGTTTAGTATTTTGATTCACAAATCAACTGAACAATCTGTTTTAAACTGAGTAAAGAACTTTCCTAGATTAGGTCATCTGGCTGTGAAAATGGCTGAATAAAACCACTCTATCCTTCCAGATGTGGACAGGCAAGGAGAGTTGCCACTCGAGTCTGATTTACAGGCAGTTGCTTTGTTTGGTTTGTTGGTTTGGTTCAGGTGGGCCTGACCTGGTGTGAATGAGGCCCGAAGAGACAGCTCTGTCTTGACCTTGGATCTTCGACCCAACCAGCCACTGGACACCTGGTGGACTCTCTCTGCTGAGGTGGCAGGGAGGGCACCCAAACCTGAGGAAGGTGCCAACGTCGGCAAAGATCTGCCTGGAAGGGGGTGTCACCATGCCCCTGGAGAGGGGCCTGGGCACAGATGGATGGTGGACAAGTGTGCCAGTGACATGAGAGAAGACCGGGGCCCGGGTGGGCGTGCACAGGTGTGATAGTGTCATGGAGGGGAGCCAGGGCATGGGGGGAGCCGTCTACCAGGTGGACCAGGCAGACTCTTTAAGGATGGTCTCGGGAGCTGCACCTGACAGAGCTGCAGCTGAACATCTGCTCTGAGTGCAGCCGAGGTCACCGAGGAAGTGAGTGTCCATCGAGAAGCACCCTCCTCTATTCATCAGAAGATCAGGGGAGAAGGCTGGCATCGGCCACTCGGTCTTGTCATGTGAGTTCTGCAAGCTCACGCTCAGATCTGGAGCCAGAAGACACTAGAAGTCTTCTTGTCAGAGCTGGGTGCACACGTCCACCCATCCCAGGGGGTAGAACAGGTGCAGAGGGAATCTAATTGGACTGTCTGCTCAAGGTGAATTTGAGCAGGAAACGAAAGAGGTTGTAGACAGGTGCTTTGGAGAATGGGAGTCCTGTTCCCGCCCCTCCGCACTGCACTGAGAAAGTGCCTGGTGACAGGAAGCTTGTGGGCAAAGCCGACACAGCACCGCATCTGTGCCCCTTGTCCCCTGCAGCTGTCCCGACACTCAGCCCTGCCGCGCACTTGACCTCCTGCTCCTTCCCTTCACCGTCCCCTCTCCTTGACCACACGGAACCTGGAGACAGTTCTGGTCTCCCACAGTGTGACCCCCCTCCCCTTCCTCCTGATCCTTCCCGGCTTTCCCCACCCTCCCCACACCTTATCCAAAGCCCCAAACTCATCACTCAGATGGGGCAGCCTGGCCTTTCCCTTCAAGGGGATTAGGGCCCTGAGATCTGAATTCCTTCATGTCTCCTCTACTCCCCTCCTGGGCCGGTACCTCCATTCTGTGCACACCTGCTTCCTGGCTCCACTCAGTTGAATAAACAACTAACCCATCCCAAAGACATCTACTGGATTTGGTCATCAAGAAGTCATTCCCGGCCTTGAGCAGGACATCTCCAGATGTGATGGGGGCGTAAGACAGGTTGTGGGTGATTGAGGAGGGGGTAGAAAGGAGGAGGTGGAGATGGAGCTTTGGGGGATGATGGAATGTTCTAGACCTCCATTGCAGGGGAGGGTCCACGATGATATCTATTTGTCAAAATTCATAGAACTGCACACTAACAAAGGCAAATTTCACTGGATGTAAATTACACCTCAGTGACACTGACTTCAGTGTAAACATACAAAATAAATCACTCTTACTCAACAATGATCCCTTCCCTCTCCAAACGACTCCGTTCCCTTCCACGCATCACATCTCAGACAGAAAAGATGATGCACATAAATATTTCTCTCCCGCTCCATTTTCCACTTTCTCCGTTCACCAATCTTCTTCCCATTTTCCCTTCAGTGCAGACTTTCCTCTGTTCCCTTAATGGTCCCTGTTCTATAATTAGTAGCTCTGATAATTCTTTTATCATGTATGTTTTATTTCTAAATTATTCATTGCCGTGGCTGTCCCATAATGCCTTAATTCTCAATTCCCTGATCACCATTTTTACAATCGTGCAGTATTAATAATATCTTCTATTTCAGTAGTGCCTTTTTTTTTCTTTTTGTCTGATGAACAAAAAAGTACTTTGCAGGCATTTTATATCCCTGTGAGGTAGTTAGGGAAGGGAGATCCTGCAGATGGAAATACACGGGCACAAAACACGCAACGTGTGCTGCTCCCAGAAGATGGCACCGAACGTTGGCCAAAGCTCACTTCAGAGCTCTGTATCCCAAGAAAGGTGCGGGCCCCCCACCCCACGGTGCCCTCCCCCACTCCCTCCACACCTGGAGCAATCTAGAGTCAGGTCAAGCCCAGCCTCTGGGTGGGGGCCCACACTGGGCGCCTCCCTTTACAAGGCGGAATACAGAATCTGCCCCATCCTGACCCTGACCCAGAGACTCACTGCAGGCTGGTGTGGGAGACACAGTGCTCACCTGGAGAGAATCATGGAATTTCTCTAAGTCCAGAGACTAAATCCCCCGACTCTGATTTTAATAAGCACACAGCACAGCACACCCAGGGCTGCAGGTCCCAAGCCAAGACCCACCCCACCGGGGTGCCCTCCAGCATTGTTTCCCTGGGGTCCCTGGGTCCAAGCCCTTCTCTCAACAAATGTGGGACCTCTGGGTTGTTGGACTCTCCCCAGTGTTCCTCCTCTGGCAGTACTGTGCCACAGAGCCCACCTTGTCCCAACAAAGCCGGTACCAGACAGTGTGTCTTCATAACAGTGCAGGGCATGTCACATACAGACCATACACATGGCAGTTAAGACGTGCAAAGCGCCTCGCAGCGGACTTGACCAACCATGACTAGTAGCGGTGACCCTAAGAGGCACCCGGCCTCCGCTCATCGCATGCACCCGCTGTTACGGATGCAGGGAGGTGCAGGTCGAAGGTCACTCTGGGAATAAATGGATGAGCTGAGTTTGGACCACAGACCACGCCCCTTCTCCTGCATTTCTCTTCTGTAAATCGTATATATACGGGCCATGGGTGGGGATTGGCAGAGGGTCCTTCCAAATCTTTGATTCCCTAGTGTCACGGTCATAAGCAGGTTGTGTTTTCCAAAAGAGACCATGGCCCTATCTGCCATCCCACCGCTCTTTTAAAAATATTAACTTGACACTCCTTCTGTGGAGTGACGGGACCTGTGTCCCCTCCCCTTGAATCCGGGCAGCTTGGGAAGACAAGACTTCATTCACTCATTCATTCACTTTATATGTATTTATTGAGCACCACCTATGTGCCCAGCATCCTCACTCAGACTTTAAAGACTTAAGACTCCACATTTGCATTTCAGGAGAGAAACTGCTCCCTCACAAGCTGCTCCTTGGTTTGCTTGGAGGAAGAAGACCATGAGGACCCAAGGTGGTGTCTCTGCAAGGTACCAGGCCGACCCAGTACCAAATCTATGCCCCGCCCCCCCGTTCCCTGGGAAGCTGTGCAGTGTGGAGCAGGGAGGAAACGTCCCACGTTAGACTCCCCGTCTGACTGTAGAAGATCCAGCGTCACTCTTAGAACCTTACATGTAGCCCGGAGCAATCAGCATGACCACCCATCCCCTCCCTTGTTTGTGCGTTTGTATTTAATGCACACCAGTCCCCTCGCTTTGTAACATCAGCTTCCCCTTAAATCATATCCCAATACCGTAAAGCGTCAGGCTGACAGGGAGCTTGGGAAATGCACTGCTTTGATTAATTGTGTTTCTGGTTGACAGAGTTGAGCTGAAGCCATTCTGCTCTGATTCTTGGTGTTGTAAAGCTTTCTACTCTCCAGACTCGGTAAGTGTCAGCTAATAAACATAATTGGATCCCACTTTGATGACAAGCCTTTTTGGACACTGGGGAACCTCTATTTCCATGTGAGGTAGGACTTCCTTGGCTCTGGGTTACAACCAGCCGCAGACGGGATTTGCATACTAAGGATGCAGGAGTCATGAGTGTAGGCTCCAGAAAGGACCACAGCCAGGAACCAGAGACCTTGAAGGAACCCAGGCATTGGTCTGCCTTCTTGGCATGCCTGGTCACTTGGGAGATGTCCTGTGCCCGAGGTACACAGGGCTTCTCTCCCTGGGGTCCGGAGAACCATGCTCAACTCCAGCCAACCTGGAGTCTCTGGTCAGAAATCAGCTCCAGAGCAAAGCCTGCATTTGCGGCAGGTGCTGAACAAGCATGGTGGCTCCCACTGGGACCGTCAGTTGGGTGTTGGAGGCACAGGCTGGGGAGAAGTGCAGTTTCCAAAACCAGAAGCCTGAGTAGATAAGATCGCAGGTTTCCACTGCACTTTCAAGATCTGTGGTTGACGTACATCCCCAGACCTGGAAACACAATTCTAACTAAGCCCCCGATGTCGTGTGTTCTCTATGTCCTGTGTAATCGATGATCACAGTGGGTTGTCTTAGTCTGGGTTCTCCCAGAGGCAGTGCTGAGATGTCGATACGAGTACAAGTGGTTGATCCGGGACGTGTGTGGCGCGGTGTCTCAGATCACTTGGACACGTTCAGAGTTTTGTCTGGAGACAGAAGGCAAACGCCGACAAAGTTGTATTCTGTGCAAATGGGAGAGACAACTTGGTGTCTGTCGGCATGTGCAAACCCCAGATAATCGATTTTCAAGTTTTGGGGCAGCACATCACTGACTGTTACCTTCTTTGAAAAATGCAAAACTTGTAGATTAGAGGAAATACTAGAATTCGTTTTCCATGGTGGTTTCTGTGTGTGTGTGTGTGTGTGTGTTTACTGTTTTTACCTGAAGCTTAGAGTTTCAGAGACACTTGCTGCATCGTGTGCAACAGCGCCCCCTAGTGGTCGGCATGTTGTATCCTGTGTGTTGGCGTGTTCTGAGCTACACTGCGCATCCCCCAGGGAAGGAGTCCCTCTCATGGGTCAATTCTGCTCCTCTCCTCCTGCCTGCACTTTCTTCTCCCAACACCTCATTTATCAAACCCGGGCTAGCTGCTGTAACAAACCGGCCCCAAATGTGCTGGGGCTTAAAGCAGTAAGAATGTACTTCTCGTTAGTGGACCAGACCAAGGCCGGGGTGTTCCTGATGGGCTGGGGGCTCTGCTCCACCCAGGCATTCCAAGCCCCAGCCTCCCCGGGAGCCTCGCTGCTGTGGATGGGTCTGAGTCTCCCAGGCAGACGTCCCCGGCTGTCCACATGGAAGATCGTGAGGGAGGGGACACAGGGCCGGCAGGCGGGCTGTACCTCTGAGCACAGTGGGGACACTCCGGTGGCGGGCAAACAGGCCTGACAAAGAGAGAAGCACACATTGGCAGTGGCTTTCGGCCCAAGCTATCCATCCGAGGAGCCACCCTCCTTCTGCAAGGGGGACAAATTCCCCTTCCAGCAGTGCTATGCCCTCCAAAAGAAAGCCTCCTTTCCATGGAATTATGAGGCAAGGTGCCCCCACCCAGCATCGGAGGCTCTCACAGCCTGATCTGGGCTCCCCCCTTCTCCCCAAGTGCCTTATGCTCTAGCCACCACAGGTGATCCCTTATGCCCCCAAACTCCCTGCACTTCCCAGCCTCAGGGCCTTGGCTCATGCTATTCCTCCACCATAAATGCCTGTCCCTTCTTTGTCTAATTGGGAAAATCGTATGCATCCTCTAAGACCTAGTGCAAACATTACCTCATTTCTGGAAGATTCCCTGACACCCACCTCCCCAGCAGCATTGACGTTTCCCCCAGCGGTGTCCCTCTAGTACTTTGTCACCCGTGTGGGTATCCATTTCTGCCTGCACTTTGGGCCCCGAGGGCTGGGTCCATACATAAGACAAGGCATGTGTTCAATACATTATTTTTTAATGAGGAAATAAATGGATGAACACGTCCAACCTGTTTTGACTCCTGCCCGTGGAAGGACTCCGCACATGTCACCACCCCCTGCCCAGCCCCAACATCCTTCCCTACAAAGACGAAGAACTCTCCATGAGTTGTAGAATTGACAGGAATCAGGCAACGTCTCTTTATTTCCTTCTCAGAGGGAAATTTCTCATTCTCCTGGACGGCTACTGTACATAATGCAAAATAATCACCTCTTCTCAGCCTAAACATAGCTCTTCTTGAATCTAGCTGGCAGATGTCTCAAATGGAAGGCTCCAGTGCAGCTGAACGTGCAAAGCCGGAGAGTCGGGGAGCCCTGGCACCCCCCCCACCTGCTCACACGGAGCCTGGCGAGCCCTGCAATGTCCGAGGGAGGGAAGCACCGGGCTCCGGGCCCGACTCCAGAGAAGCCGCAACACCCTCCCATCTGCCTCCTCCTGCCTGCTTTCCCACCCACTGCAATCACACTGCTCTGTGTTTGCCCAGCATGGCACGGTTTTCCCAAACACTTCCATGCCCGTCTCTCGTGAGGTCCTTACCACACCCCCGCAAGGGCACAACACGGGCCCGGTTACCCACCCCCCCCCAAGCCAGCTGTCCGGCAGAGGCCTGGCAGCAAGGGCAAGACGCAGCTTACTGGAGCAGGAGTGCCTCGGGGGCCGCCTCTGCGCCATGGCAGGAATCCGAGATGAGCCGCGGTCCCCGCGCGGGACACCCGCTCGGAAAAGCCCCGTGCGAATCAAGGCTGCTGACATCTGTCAATTTGAGAAAGGCCTCTCCAGCAGAGGGGGCAGCCCGCATCCTGCCGGGGAGAATGTAAATTGGCTCATCCTTCTAAAGAGCAGCGTGCTGATGCCTGCCGGATTTGGAAACTCTGAGGCTCGACATCGGGTGGAGAAAATCAATGAGTCAGGACGCAGGCTTCTAATTCCGGTTCTGCCACTGATGGGCCGTGTGACCTTGTGCAAAGCCTCAGGTCACTCTGGGAGGCCCTGTAAGAAGAAGATAAGGGTAGGCCTCCGGGGGTTTTCAGCCCGTAGGCTCTCAAAGTTCATGACATCCTAAATCAAAAAGAGCCACGTTTCCCAGAGTGCAGCTGTCGTACCAACACATTCATAACGAGGCACGGCTTCCCACCTAGTTCTATCTGGTGCCACCAGGTAAGAGGTTCTGCTTCTTGATCAGACAGCATCGGAGCCGAGAGCAGAGGCATCCGGAGCAGGACCCCTGCAGTCAGGAAGGTCTGGGTTCACACCCACCCTCTCGCCGCCACTGAGTGTGACCCTGGGCCTTCGGCTTCAGTTTGCTTCCCTGTAAAACAAGTCTACAAAACGGGGCTTCTGATAGTCCGCACAGTAGGGCAGGCGGCATCGCGGTGAAGGCTAATTGAGATGACACGGCGCCTGCACGTAGGAAGTGCCCAGCAAACACACCTAATATTCTGATCATTCATATTGAACAAAAATGATAAAGACGGTTCCTTCAAAGTTAGTTGATTTAGGCACAGATGCCCATATATAGGTAGGTAGGTAAGTAGGCAGGCAGGCAGGCAGACAGATGTAGATAGATATTGAAAATTTCTTGAGTTAATGAAGAGACTAGCTTAGAACAACGTAACAGAAAGACCTGACATTTTGAATTCTGTCTCAGCCCCACAACAGGTTAAGCTGCTGCCCCCACCCCAGCCCTGATCCCTGGGACACCAGCTTCCCTCCAAGCAAGTTCTAGATGCAACCCCCTTCCCCTCCCCCCACTCGCCCAGCCCTCCTGCCGTATTCTTCCACCTTCACCGTTGCTTGGCCACCAGTGCGTGAGGTGCCAGCCCCTCGGGCAGGGCCTGCGGTAAACTCCATAGAGCCTTTCAACCTTGTCCGATGGGATTTTCACTCCAGCACAAAGAAGATGGGAGTTACTTTATCTCACAATCTGATGAGCAGCTTGGGATGGTTTTTTTTTTTTTTTTCCTCCTTGTCAGTGTCAAGACTAGTGATCACAAGTTTCTATGCCTGTAGCAGCAGTTACCATAAATAAGTGAAGACTCGGAGAAGGAATCTGGCACTAACATCAGCATGATATTTCCATTTTGCTACAGCCATTAACAGAGGCTTTGGGCTCGGGGGACAATATGGCATGGTGGAAACTGAGGCTAAGTGGAGACACATGCAGAACAGCCTCTGTGTTATAATTTGGGAGTGAGGGCCCAATTTCTCTACTTTCTCTGATTTCTCAGATTTTTCCAGATTTTAGACAAAATCTGCCAAATTTTAAAATATCAGCTCAATTTTGTTTCCTATGGGGTCAAATAAATCTGCAGGCCAGATTCAGGCCCTGGGCCATCATTTTGTGAGCTTTCATTGGGCCACCTCTTCCCCGTCACCTCCAGTGTGTGTGGACAAGAGTGAAGAGTGGCAGGGTCACCATGTGTGGTTGTCCAGGGTGTGCACTGCCCAAGGGTACCACACCTAAAAGGCATCTCAGGCATTCAAGGTCTGTACTATGAATTTCA
Organism: Halichoerus grypus; assembly: GCF_964656455.1. Classification (NCBI taxonomy): domain Eukaryota; kingdom Metazoa; phylum Chordata; class Mammalia; order Carnivora; family Phocidae; genus Halichoerus; species Halichoerus grypus. The sequence continues at coordinate 3,537,515 of NC_135717.1, forward strand.
ACAGTTTTCCAGCAGAGGGCAGTCACATGTCATGCTCTAACAAAATCAGCTTTTATCACGAACATTTTCGTGTCTTAAGGCAGGGGTCTCCTTTTTCTAATTCCCACAAAGATGTTATAAGAACCAGTGGCAATCCTGAGGGTGGGGAATTTTTTTTTTTTTAAGATTTTATTTATTTAGGGGCACCTGGGTGGCTCAGTCATTAAGCGTCTGCCTTTGGCTCAGGTCATGATCCCAGGGTCCTGGGATTGAGCCCCGCATCGGGCTCCCTGCTCCGCGGGAGGCCTGCTTCTCCCTCTCCCACGCCCTCTGCTTGTGTTCCCTCTTTCGCTGTGTCTCTCTCTGTCAAATAAATAAATAAAATCTTAAAAAAAAAAATTTATTTATTTATTTGAGAGGGAAAGAAAGCGAGAGACATACACAGCCGAGGGGGAGAGGGAGAGGCAGAAGGGGACTCCCCACTGAGCAGGGAGCCCAGTGACGTGGGGCTCCATCCTGGGATCCCAGGACCCTGGGATCATGACATGAGCCGAAGGCAGACGCTTCACGACTGAGCCACCCAGGCGCCCCCTGAGGGTGGAGAATATTGAAGTGTATGATCCCATCCATTCTGACTGGGTTGCAAAATGATGATTCCAAATACCAAGTGCTGGTGAGGTTCTGGAGGAGGCAGAGCCGCTGTGCAGCTCTGAGGGGTAAATCAGTACACCCCCACTTTGCAAACTGGGAGCACCTAATCAAGCTGAACGTGCAAATACCCGTGAGCCAGCAATCCTACTAGGCGTATGCCCAACAGCATGCATCCATACGTGCACCCAGAAAGAGCCCAGGCCAGAAAGAGCTCTGCATCAGTGACTGGAAGGATCAATAAGTGGTGGCATATTGGACAGCCATGCAAAAGAGTAAACCACTACGGGGCACCTGGGTGGCTCAGTCAGTTAATCGTCTGCCTTCGGCTCGGGTAAACCACTACGACAAACCATAATACAGACAATCTCACAAAGCTCACGTTGAGTAAGCGAATCCAGCCACAGAAGAGCACATCCCGTGAGATTCCACTTGTATAAATGTAAACAGCAAGCAAAGTTCACCTCTGGTGTCTGACGTGGGGACAGCACTTTCCCTGGGGCGGGGGGCGGGGGGGGCACACAGGGAATCTCCTAAGGTGCTGGGAGGTTCTGCTTCTTGAGCTGGGTGGTGGTCACATGGATGGGTTCACTCAGGAAATCCACCCATCCATTATGCAGTCACATGCTTTCTGCACTTCTCCATAAGCATGCAGTAGCCCAGTAAACAACGTCACAGTAGACCATCCCATGTGTGCATTGGGCAGGGAAGGGCTTCAGAGGAGAGAGGGAGAGAAACCACCAGACCCCTGGAAAACATTGCTGGCCTCTTGTTTCCTGGATAAAAGAAAATGTTACAAGTTATTGGCACACCTTTAACAATTTATCACACCCCTGGAGCTTGATGAAGTTGATTTGTGAGCAAGATGGGCAGCCACCCATCCCCCCGCAAAACGGAGATGCTCAGGCAGGAAACACCATGAGGTCAAAGTCTAGACCCAGCATTCCCGCATGTCCTGTAGATGACCGTGAGCGCTATCTGAGCTCCCCCAAAGTCTCGCAGTTCTTCTTGGCCTCCCGTGGCTTCGGGGCGCTTTGCTTCTGATGGCCTGCACCTGCAGAAATGGAGAGGTGCCTGGAGGGTGCACCCCCAGGTGAGCCCTTAGTCAGGGACACACAGGTACTTGAACGTGAAAGCCCAGCTCCTTGGCCTGAGCCCGGACAAACCCTCTGGGGGACTTTGCCAAAAACCCTGGCCCCACTTGGCTTCTTGGTCTCTTCCGCCCTTGCCCCTCCCACCCTGGGACCACGACCCTAACGGATGACTTGCACGCCAATCACCATCTCAGGGTTTGCTTCTGGGGAACCTGACCTAGAAGACAGGGGAAAATGGATTCTAGCATCTCGGAGATTTCGAAATCTGAGAAGGCAGTGGCGGGGACTCCTGCCTCCCACACGCATGCCTGAATATCAGGTTTCTGCAAAGGCCAGCCCGTGGCTTGCAACAAGCTTGCGAGCGGCTGTCATCATTTCCAGGACTTGCTATTACTCAAGTTGTAATGTTTTCTTTGGGTACACAGACATGCTTCCACGGGCAGCGCCCCAGGGCTGACAAAGCCTGCTCCCCACAGAGCCTTCTTAACCCATGTGTTGCCGAGCCTTAACGATTGAAGTGCTCATCTGAAAAAAATAAAGTGCCAAACTGAGTTCTAGCGGTCTTCCTCCAGTTTGAAGGGGGTAAAGAATGGTTCCTCTCCTAGAACTTCTGCAGCGCCACGGGTGAGCGTGCACGCTCTGGCATTGGAAGAGATCCGGGATCCACCATTTACCAGCTGCTCATCTTAAGTCAAGCCACGGGCCCTTTCTGCCCTCCGAATGTCCCCATCTGTCCGATGGACACAAGAATGCCAACCTCTCAGGATTATAGTGAGTGTTAGTCAAAGATAATATTAAGTGGGAAACCGGCCTATGAAAAGGTGTTAAAGAAATGCAAAGAAAAAGTACGACTCCATCACAGGCTGGGCAAAAGTCAAGTCTCTCCCACTCTGCGTTAGCACAACGGGGTACCCCGACTTCAGAAATGTGTCTGGTAGCACCTACTAGAGCTACATCTACATACACCCCACGTCCCAGCAAGCTCGCCCATTCCCAAGAGAAATAAGGGCCCGGATATACCCAAAGGCAAGTTCAAGAATGTCCACCGCAGCTGTATTTATGACGGGCAAAAGCTGGACACAACCCATGTGTCCCTCAGTGGGTTGTAGCATGTAGAATATTCTGGTGATGGAATCTGATACAGCAACGAGAAGGAACAACCCACCTACCCAACAGCATGCGCGAGTCTCACAGACTCTGCCGAGCAAGGAAGCCCAATCAAGTTCAAAAACAGACAAAACTGTCTCAGTTCAGGCTGCTACAACAAAGTTCCCACAGACTGGGTGGCTTATAAACAACAGGAACTTATTTCCCACAGTGCTAAAAGCTCCAAGTCCAGGATCAGGGTGCCAGCATGGTCGGGTTCTGGCAAGGACCCTCTTCCGGGGGTGCAGACGCTTTGCCTAGAAAGATCCAGCAATTCCACTCCCAGATAAGTAACCAAAAGAGTGGAGAAAAGGCATTCAAACCAAGACTTGTGCATGAATGTTCATTAGCAGCATGATTCACAAGAGCCAGAAGGTGGAAACAGCCCAGTGTCCATCAATGGATGAACAGATAAACAAAATGCAGTCTATCCAGAGAGTAAAATATTATTCCTCCATAAAAGGAACGAAGTACTTTACTGCTACATGCCAGGATGTGGTTGAACTGCAAAATGTAAGTGAAAGAAGCCAAAAGCAAAAGGACATATATGGTAGAATTCCATTTAAATGAAATACTCGGGATCGCAAATCCATAGGGACAGAAAGCAGATGAGTGATTTTCAGGGCCTGGGGGGGGGGGAAAGGGAATGGGGAGTGGGTACAGGGTTTTAGCTGAGGGACAACGTTCTGGAACTAGATCATGGGGATGGTTGCACAATTTGTGAATTACTTAGTGCCGCTGAATTGTGCGCTTTAAAATGGTTCAAATGATAGATTTTATGTTCTGTGTATTTTGCCACACACACACACAGCTAAACACAGAGCTGCCATATGACTCAGCAGTTCCCCTCCTAAGTAGAGAGCCAAGCGAAGTGAAAGCATATGTCCACACGAAACCTGTCCGCGAATGTTCCCAGCAGCGTGATTCCTAACAGCCAACGGATAGAAACAATCCGGATGTCCCTCAAACCATGATCGCATGTGTGAGCTTCCTAGGGCTGCCGAACCAAATTACCGCAAACCAGGTGCCTTGAAACCATGGAAATACATGGAAAATACATGGAAATGTACTGTCTCACAGCTCCGGAGACCAGATGGCAGAAATCGAGGCATCGGCAGGGCCGTGCTCCTCTGGGAGCCGGAGGAGAATCCTTCCTTGCCCTTTCCAGCCTCGGTGGTGGCCCGCCGAGCTCGGCGTTTCTCAGCATTGACTGCGTCACTTCACTTTCGGCCTCTGCTGTCACAGGGCCATCTTCTCTCTGCAAATCTTATCAGGACCCCAGTCATTAAGGACTCACTCCTCAGTATGACCATGTTCAACTAGTTACATCCGCAACCACCCCATTTCCAAATAAGGTCACATTCTGAGGTACGGAGAGTTAGGATTTCAACATCTCCTCCTGGGAGGACCCAGTTCAGCTCATAACAATGGATACACACAACGTGGTCTGTCCATACAAGGGAATACTATTCAGTCAGAAAGGCGAATAAAACACCAACACCTGCGATGACACACAAAGCCCGAAAACATGATGCTGAGTTAAAGAAGCTGGACACACAAGGTCCTGTGGTGTGGGGTTGCATTTATGTGAAATACCCAGAACAGGCGAATCCAGACAGAGTAGATTTTGGGGGCTGGAGGGAAGGAAAGAATGAGGACGGACTGCTGGTGGGTCTGGAGTTTATTTTTGGAGTGATGGAAGTGCTCAGGAATTTAATAGTGAGAAGGGTTGTACAACATTGTGAATACACTAAAAACTAGTGGGTTGTGCACTTTAAAAGGGTGAATTTATGGTATGTCAATTATATCTCAGCAGGAAAAAAAAGACTGTTAAGGGGTTAAAAAACAAGTTACAGACTAGGAGAGAATATTTGCAAACCACTTATTTAGCAAAGGACTTGTATTTAGAATATATATAAAAAAAGAACACTCAAAAATCCATTGGAAAAAAAATCGAATTGGAAAATGGGCAAAAGAAACAACAAGACATTTCACTGAAAAAGATAAACAGATGGCAAATAAGCATATGAGGAGAGTTTGACAATATTAGCCACTGGAGAAATGCAATTAAAACCACCATGAAATGTCACTACACACCTACCAGGATGGCTAAAATAAAACAGTGACAACTCCCAGTGCTGGTGAGGATGTGGAGAAACTGGATCCTGCACACGCTGCTGGCAGAAATGTAAAACAGGCCAGCCACTCTGGAAAATGGTTTGATGGTGTCTCACAAAAGCAAATATGCACTTACCATACAACCCAGAAATTACTCTTGGGCATCCGCCCAGAAATGAAAACGTACATGCACACAAAAACCTGTGCATGATTGTTCGATTGTTTGTAGCAGCTTTATTCATAATAGCCCCAGACTGGAAACAAACCCAGTACCCTTCAACAAAACCATTACATCCACCACCATGAATGCTACTTAGCAATAAAAAGGAACAAACCATTGATACACATAATAACTTTTATGAATCTCAAAGGAATTATGCTGAGTGGAGAAAAAAAAGCCAATCTCCAAAGGTTACATGCGATAAGATTCCAGTTATAGAACATTCTTTAAATGATAAAATGATAGGGAAGGACAACAGATCAGTGGTTTCCCAGGGGCAAGAATGGAGATGGGTCGTGAGCCACCATAAAGGGGCGGCATAAGGGGGATCTTTATGGTGGTGGTGCAGTTCTGTGTCTTGATTGTGGTGATGGGTACCCAGACCTACACGTGAGATAAAATCACACAAAACTGCACACAAACCCCCACATAAGCGGTGAAACTGAGTTCTGCAGCTTTGTACAAATGTCAATTTCCTGGGTAGGCAATTGGACTATGTAATTATCCATGTTACCATTGAGGAAAACTGGATGTAGTCCCTGGGACCTCCCTGTATATATATATTTTTGCAACTTCTTGAGATTCTACAATGTGTTCAAAATAAAAAGCATTTTAAAAATAGATCACTTATTTATCTATTTAAGTACTGCCTGGGCACTAATAGGTCGGAACAGAGCCCAGCCGTGAACAAGCCGTGTGGCCAGCCCCATTATGGCGGCTCATCAGCCGTGCAGAGACCCCAGGGTGAAACCAAACGAAGCATCAAATGTTCCGTGGAAGGCTGCATCCCTTTAAGATTCTGTTTATCTTCTAAAAGCTAGAAAACCAGGAGTTGGTATTTATTGTTACGATATATTATTAATGATGTTTATCTCTGGGTAGTGGTATTACAGGTGATCTTTATCTTTCTTTTTTTTGTTGTTGTTTCTTTCCTGTATTTTCCCTTCTTCCCCCACAGTAAATCTGAATGCATTGTTTTTATAAGAAGAAAAAAATAAGTTACAGCGTCAGTCTTCTTTGGTTGAAAGCCACAGAAAGTAACTCAAACGAATCTAAGCAAAAGCGAGCCCTGGCAAGGATGTTGGGGGTTGAGGCAAAGAGTGAGACTTGCCCCCCCCAACATCCATTCTCTCTCTCTCTCTTCCTTCCTAACAGAAGCCTGGCTTTAGCCAGGGTGGGAACCGTGTCCACTACACTGCCCCTCCCAGCTTCCCTTAAAACTCGGGGTGGCTGTGTGACATTGTTATAGGGCAGACCACTTATAAATGGAAGTCCACTGGGTAAGATTTTTTTTCTAAGTGGCTGACTGTGCCGGCAATACCCTTTTGTCCCTCCTGCCTCCTCATTCCTCCTGCATGGAATATGAACGTGATGTGATGGCTGGTGCTACAGCAGCAGTCATGGCATTATGTGACCTTGAGGATGGAAGGCACACGCTGAGGCTGGTCGGAGCAGAAAGACAGGAAGAGTCTGGGACAGTAGTGACTCTGTGGAGCCCCAGACCAGACCAGCTGCCTATCTGATATTTAAGCCACTCTTTTTCCACAGCCTGCAAACTCCTCCCTGAACGATTCTGGGCTCACAGGACCCACAAGAAGCTGGAGAGCCAGGCTTGAAAACAGGCCAGAATGAAGGCAACTCAAGAGTTAAGAAGCAAGAACCACACCCACAAGGTTATGGGTGACCTCCTCACCCACATGTGAGGATCCTCCTTCTTGAGGGAGTAGCTGGGTTCGTAAACAGTCACCTGTGCATGAAAGCAAACCACATCCTTTCCTGGAAGCCAAGCTATAGGCTGGGAAAAGGAGAAAAACACCTAAGTCTATACACTTGCCTTTTAAAAGTCCCTATTTGGAGATTCTGCTTGCTTATTGTTAGAGTGTTTCCAGGGAGAAACTCACCTTCTCCTTGTCTCAAATAAAACATGAGTTATAAATAGATGTGCCCACATGTCTCCATCACGAGAGACTTCCCCACCATGCTGAATAGTAAACTTTGAGGAGCTGCTTGCGCCCACACACCCACCAGATAAGCGTTGCCCCCTCAGATGCCCAGGAGAAGTGATGAGACCTGCCTCCGGCAGAGAGCTGGAAGGACCACGGGCTCCGTCTAAATATGGCATCCTATGGTGTTCCCTAAGGAAGAAGAGGAGTATTAGCAAAGCCCTTAGGAGCTCTAGAAATTCCATCCCATTGTAATTGTCAAAAATCTAAGTGTTCCCAACCCCACAGGGGGCGGGGCCCTCATTTTGGCACATCCTAAGACCAAAGAAGGTCCCATAAGGGGCACGGAAAAGAACCCCACTCATTTTGTAGCCTCTTTGTTCTTTTGCTCCAGCTTCAGTTTCCAGAAGAAGAAGCGTCCAGCTGGGTCTGGCTTGGGTCACGTGACCCCCTGTGGCTCCGGGAGGGTGGACGCCTGACTCTAAACCCCACCCACCGCCACTGAACTGTCTCCAGTGGGAAAGAGACAGGTGATTCCTCAAGCAAAATGAGAGGGAATGGGTACCTGGGAAATACACCTTTTCTTAACTTTTAAAGAGATAAAAATTAGATGTTCAAAAGACAAAGGAATCTAAAACTTTCACTTAAAACTTTTTAAAAGAGAAAACCGAAGTTCCAGGGAAGTGAGGTGAATCTCAGATGGTGTGTCTGTGCTTTACGTGTTCAGGTTTCTCTGCCCAGGTGAATCCTGTGCTGAAATCAACCTGAACAATGCTGTGATTCTCTCGGGCCGCACAGAGATGAGTGAAGGGGTCCCTGGTGTTGACAAGTCCTCCGTCCAGAGAGGGAGCAAGAGATACAAGCGACAAACCATAAAGTGATTGGTAAGACCTGTTAAAGGTACCTGGCAAAAGCACCACAGGAGAACAGAGAAATGGGCTTGTTAATTTTGACCCTCAAGATCAGAGAAGGCTTCCTGGAGGAGGTGACCCTTGAGTAGAGGGTAAAGATGAAGACCGAGACTTGGACCAAAGGATGGGGAGTTCTGAATGTCATGCTGGATTTTCCTGTGGAAAATGGAGTGTCTCTGAAGGTTTTTGAGCAGAGGGATAGAATACGGTCTTATCTCAGCAGGAGGGTAGAGATTAGATTGCCCCAGCGGGAGAGGTTAAAGGTCAGGAGACCAGTAAGAATGTGGTTGCAGTAATTCAGATGAGCCACGATAAGGGGCTGTTTTAGAGTCCAGGGAAGCTGTGGTAATGATGAGAAACCACATTCCAGGGAGCAAGACTGGGCAAGTCTTGATGAATAATTGGACGTCCAGGGGGGTCAAATGGAAGATAATGCAAGATTTCTGTCTTGGGTGATCTGGTGAATAGCGATGCTATTAACCAATCTTGGGAACTCGGGAGCAGTGTGAAGGGGAAGATGATGAGGTTGATTAGGGTCAGGTAGGGTTTAAGATGTGTTAGAGACACCCCAGCAGAACTCCTCTACAGAGAGCTGGAAATCTGAGTCGAAAACTCCAGAAGAAAACTTTGGCAGTCATTACCTTGAGCACTGAAGTATGGGCTGCCTTTTGTTTGGTGGCTTTTAGGATCCTTAGTGGGCATGTGTGACGTTTATAGTTACAAAAGAGAATATGCTGTGTTTAAGGAGTGCTGACACAGGAGCCAGGCAGGGATCCGGGACATCGGGAGGATCACAGACGGGATGGCAGAACTGGCGTCAGTTCAGTTCTGGGCAGATCGACACGGTTACTGTGCACGTCCTCTCTGCCAGGCTCTGGGGGCGCTGCGACACACAGGACAGTGACCGGGACAGATGTAGCCCCCATCCTCAGAGAGCCCCGAGGAGCGGGACAGTACCAGGAGAGGAGAGATAACATCTGTCCCTCTTTGCAAAAAAGCAACAAAAGACAGATTCTAGAAGCCGCGGAACCCGACGTCTGGCTGGGCAAAAATGCTGAAGTCTTGTAAACCCTAGGACAAGAAGGGGCAAGCGGATGGTCCTTAGGGGGCCACCGGGATCCATAGAGACCATTCATACTGGAGGAAGCTCATCTCCCTTCCTGGGAGGAGAGACGAAAGAGACGGTGTGTCTGGGGTTGGCCAGACAGTTAGCAGAGGTCCTCAGGAGGCTCCCGTGGGTGGGCTCGACAAATACCAGCTGAGGTGAGTCAAGCGAGACAGATTCAGAAGAGGCCAAAGGACCAAACGCAAAGGTTTGATTAATGGGTTGATGTCAAGCAAGAGAAAGGTCTTGAGACCCACAGTTCTCATGGCTCTGTCCTGTTTATCATTTTTCGTAAAAAAAAACTAGGGAAATAGATACCAGCTCAGGATAAAGAAGAACTTAAGCAATCTGAAAAAAGAAATGGGAGACCCTTGGTGGTGGGAGCAGCCCCCGTGACTGCCCTCCATGAACGTGAAGTCCCGGATGAAGGGCACAGTGACGTCCTTTCCAAACCGAGCGTCCCCCAGAGCCGCCCGCCCCACCGGCCACCGCAGTGCACTCAACATATCTGCAGGTGCGTCCACCATCTGAAGGGAGGCGCCCACCTCCTGTGGGAGGCGCAGGGTCTTTGCAGCCATCTGCAGCCACCAGCATCCAAATGTGTGCACTGGAGACAAGGTGCTCACTCCTGCCCTCCCTCAGCCTCAGGTACTGCATCTGGAGAAGGCAGACAACACCTCCCTCACTGTTTCGAGGGTTCAGTAAGGACCGCTGTGTCCTTCAAGTGCCCGGATCCGCCATCTGTTCGAGCCAAGTACTCTGTGACGGGCTGGGTGTCCAGCAGAGGGGCCACAAACAGACGATTAAAATGGGCAAATAATGACAGAGGGGGAGAGACCTGGGGAAAAGGGGAGCTGGGTCAGAACACACCTCTCTGAGCTTAAAAAAAAAACCATCTGTGCAGAGCCTTTCAAGCATGGCACACAGTAGGTTTCTAATAAAGGATGGTCCCTTCCCCGCACCAGCTATGCTCTGAATGGTGTGTGATTCTGCCCCAGCTGCTGTAAGAAAGCGCCACAGACCAGGTGGCTTAAACCACAGAAGTCTATCTTCTGCACAGTCCCGGCGGCTGGAAGCCCGAGGTCAGGTCCGGCAGAGCCTGTTTCTGGTGAGAGCTTCCGCCCTGGCCTGCAGACGGCCGGCTCCTTGCCGTGGACCTTACGTGACAGAGAGAAGCTCTCTAATAAGGACACTCATCGTACGGGATCAGGGCCCACCCTCAGTGAACTTCAGTGACTTCCTCGGAGGCCCCATGTCCAGATGCAGCCGCGCTGAGGGGCCGGGTTCAACAGATGAATCTCAGAGAGACGCAGGCATCCATCCATCCCAGTGGACGGCTGACCTCACAATGCCCAAAATGATGTCCACGGCAGGTGAGCAAGCGGCCACTCCCGGCCTCCTTCACCGGGGCCCCTCCCTCGTCTTTCCAGCTGGTGAACTTGGTGGTGTGTTATGGCTTCCCCTCAACATTTCCCCAAGGGCCAATGGCAGCCAGATCCTCATGCCTCAGACCTGCCCCTTCACCCCCGCCGGCCCCCAAATTCACAACAGTTGAACTCTTAGGACCTCAACTGCTCACCCCAGACCTGGACACACTTCTTGAAGTGTGAACCATTCAAGACCCCCATGACCTGTCAATGATGCTGATAACCATAACATCTACCACTTACTAACGTAGGATCATAATATCGAACATTGATCAACAGTTGGCTGTGTGCTGTGCTAGGGATGTTCTGTGTATTCACCCATTTATTACTCACCCAACCCTGAGAGGTGGGTCCTGTGACTCATCCCCTTCCAGGGAGCCCACGCACCGACCCACCAGGTCACATGGGAAGGTCATGTGGGATTTGAACCCAGGCCATCAGGCCTCAATGCACCCAGGGAAGTAGCTCTGCCCCGCCCATCCGTCCAGCCGAGGAGTGGGGCAGTGAAAGGTCTGCCCTCCCCAACCTCAGTTTGTCTTGAAGTGTTAAGAAAATTCTAATAATTTAGCTAGTTAATTCAAAATATTATTTTTATGCTAAACACGCCTCTGTCATGGATTAGAATGCAAAATGCATGAGCATTTTTAAGATAAAGCTGGATGCTTCAGGGGAACTTTAGCAAGGCAGGCCCTGTCTTGTCCCTCGGGGTAGTGGGGGTCGGTGAGCCGGGGAGCCCTGGCTCTCTGCTCCCTGCTCCCAGCATCAGCTGCCCACCCCGCCTCAGGACTCTGGTCCACACTGCCCTCACCTGCCCCCCGCCCCTCACCCGCCTGGACCACCCCCATTCCTCCCCAGCACCCTCCCCTCTTTCCACCACCTCCAGCACCCGTTCCTAAATCACATGGGCCTGTTCTTTTTCTTCTCCTGCGTGGTTTCCAATCTTTTCAATAAAATCAGTGATTCTTTGCAGACAAGAGCCGGGCTGTTGCTTCTCCACATGACCTCGGGCCACATCTCCCACGTGGTGCACGCCCCGGGGACACTTGCTTATTATTTTGGGGGTGGCTATTTCCTCAAAAGTCGGGGCCATTGCTGCAGAAGAGCTTATGCGCGTTCTGAGTGACACAAAGTTACAGAAATTCTAGCTTTGATCAGCTAAGACTAGTTTGAACCAGTGATAAGGGGAAACTGTAGGGAAGTCTGTACAGATGCGGAGAGGGTTTGTCTCCAAATCACTGCGTGTGCTTCCTGCCCACCCGCTCGCCTCTCCAGAGCTCCTATCTATCCCTCAGATCTCGCCGCCCAGATGAGGTCACAGCCCTCTTCGATCTGCCCCTGAGCACCAGGAAGCTCTCCTCTGAGCACTTACTCATAGTTTACAGGGATATGGGTGAGGCTTGCTCACTGTTTTCCTTGCCTTGGATCTATGTCCCCAGCACTTAGCAGGCTGCTTGTCACACAGTAGGAAATCCGTTAATTATTGCAGGTCGCATATTGAACGCTCCCCCGTTCTGGCCGATCAACACGACCCTCCTGCCCGTCCACCCCAACTGTCCTGCAGGAGGATGGCTCAGGGAGGGGTGCTTGCCTCACACTCCCCACGTGGCCAGGAAACCGGGGCGCAGGCCAGTCCTGGCGATCACTGTCAGGGAGGAGCCAGTGCGGTTTGCAGCTGCGGCCTCTTCAATCCCCAGCCTGCACTGCCATCTCCAGGATCATGGAAGGGGCGGCGGACTTGGCCAGCAAACACAGAATCACCCTCCTAATAGGGGCTTTCAATCCAAGAAAGGTCGGGGCACTTGAGAAACATCCACTCATCATTACTCTCTCTTTGGGGGGTGGGCAGTTGTTCAAAGCTACAGGGACAGAAGCCAGAAGCCCCAACATCCACCGCCCATCCCCTCCACTATGAGCTGGTGAGACCACAGGGCCAAGACAGGGAGGAGTACCCTAGACCTTGTCAAATGCCGCTTCCCAGGCAGTGGACTGGGGTGGAGCCTGAGAGGGTGTATTTCTAGCAAACCCCAGATGCTGTTGGTCTTATGCTACTGTGGATCCTCGATATTCAAAATGCGGTCCCAGGACCAGCAGCATCCGCCTCCACATCACCTGGAAGATTTTCGCTACTCAAAATGCAGCCCCGGGGCGCCTGGGTGGCTCAGTCGTTAAGCGTCTGCCTTCGGCTCAGGTCATGATCCCAGGGTGCTGGGATCGAGCCCCACGTCGGGCTCCCTTCTCAGCGGGAGGCCTGCTTCTCCCTCTCCCACTCCCCCCTGCTTGTGTTCCCTCTCTCGCTGTGTCTCTGTCAAATAAATAAATAAAATCTTAAAAAAAAAAAAATGCAGCCCTGTTTTGGCAGCACCCACATCACTGGGATCTCGGGATCTCGTTAAAAACAGAGTCTGGGGGGCGCCTGGGTGGCTCAGTCGTTAAGCGTCTGCCTTTGGCTCAGGTCATGATCCCAGGGTCCTGGGATCGAGCCCCACATCGGGCTCCCTGCTCGGTGGGAAGCCTGCTTCTCTCTCTCCCTCTGCCCCAGCTTGTGTTCCCTTTCTCGCTGTGTTTCTCTCTCTGTCAAATAAATGGATAAAATCTTTAAAAAAAAAAAAAAAAAAAAAACAGAGTCTGGGCCCCATCCCAGACTTCCTGGATCAGAATCTGCATTTGAACCAGTCCCCCGGGTGAGTCACAGACACAGTGTGAGATGCTGTGTTCTAGAATGTGGCCCTTGAGCCCATCCACACTTGAAACAAACCATCAGGGCTTTAAAAAAATACTGATGTGGGAATTCCTAGAGACCCTAATTTAATCTCTATTGGGTGCAACCTGCCTATCAGGGCACTTGCGAAACTTCTCCTGTTATTCCAACATAAAGCAAAGTTTGAGGGCTTTGCTTTATATTAGAATATTTTCTCAATATTTTATTTTAAAATAAGGTCATGTTCTGGGTTCTAGATATGTTCACCATTGCTGGGGTGTTGTAAATTTTAGGCCCTTCTTTGTCTATCTTGTATGTTAACCAATATTTATCTAGGTTCCTGTTATCTTTGATATTGTTTATAAGGTTTTCTGTAATACATGTTGAATTATGTTTGTTGAGCTGTCATTAAAAAAAAAACAGAAAAAATCTTCTAGTCAATTTTACTAATTTTTTTCTTAATATTTATTGGCATTTGTTTTCTCCAAGGAAGACATATAAATGTCCAACCAGCACATGAAAAGATACTCAACATCATTAATCATTATGGAAATGCAAATCAAAATACAGTGAGATACCACCTCACACCTACAAGGATGGATATTTTTTAAAATGGAAACTAGCAAGTGCTAGCGAGGATGTCCAGAAACTGGAACCCTCCGTACATTGCCGTTGGAAATGTAGAAAGGTGTGGCCACTGTGCAAAACAGCCTGGCAGTTTCTCAGAAAGTTGAAATGGAATTTCCGTGTGACCCAGCAGTTGGCAGTCCCAGCTGTGTACTCGGAAGAATTGCACACAGGGCCTCAAATACTTGTAGGTACATGTTCACAGCGGCATTATTCTTAAGAGCCAGAAGGAAGACACAGCCCAAGTGTTCATCAGCAGACGCACATTAAGCAAAATGTGGTCTATCCATACAATGGAATACTATTCGGCTACAAAGAGGAATGACGTGTTGACTCACACCAGAACATGGATGAGCCCTGAAAACGTGATGTTCAGTGAAAGGAGCCAGCCAGACACAAAGAATACTGTATGATTCCATTTACAGAAGTATCTAGAATAGGCAGGTCCGAGGAGACAGACGTGCATGTGTTTGTACGTCTCTGCAAGAAGCCATGAGCTCCCAGAACCGCACCGCGGCTCGCTTGGACGTCCTCTAGGCCTACTCCGAAGTGAGTCGGGGTCCTTCATAACTTTGATTTTGTCAAGAAAATTTCTGGTGTCTTCCAGTTCTCAAAGAGAGAAAATCATTCATACAGACTTTGCACATTTTTTTTTTAGTTTATTCCTGGGTGTCTTCCTTTATTTTGTATGGTAAAAGGGATCTTTTCTTCCATTGTACTTTCTGAGGAGCTGCTACTTGTATATAGGAATATTACTGATTTTTAAAAAAAAATGCATCCATCGTATGGTAATTTTCCAGTTGTTGTCTTGGGTTTCTAGGTATGGCTCATGGCATGCCCAAAAGTTTTAGGTGAGTTCCTTCTTCCAGTCTTTCCCAAGCTATGTGCAGTGAAGGACCAGGCTTTGGGCCTCTTCCCAGTGTGTTTTGTAAAACAGATGACAAGTCCACGGGATCTACTCTCGGATGTCATTAAAATGTCAAATTCCTAAAGAAGTTCCTAAACGTGTATTTCTGTATACTTTCTGGTCACAGACCTGGACACAGTTGGCAGGCCAGGAGAGGTCCGCAGCCTCACTCTGCGTATCACTGCTTTCGCCCAGTTCTCTAACAGGGTGAGATGCTCGCTCCCCGTGCCCAGGTACCAAATTCTCTTCCCTACTGCAAAGTCCTCAGCAGTGATTATGCAAAGTACAGGAACCTGGATCAGTAAGTTCCTTAGTACCTGGGTGTGTGTGTGTGTGTGTGTGTGTGTGTGTGTGTAACAGGCTTTTTATGTCTAAAACCAGAAAAAAAGGAGGAAGAAAGGACAATATTCCAGGTTGATACGTGTAGGGGCGCCTGGGTAGCGCAGTTGGTTGGGCGACTGCCTTTGGCTCAGGTCGTGATCCTGGAGTCCCAGGATCAAGTCCTGCATCGGGCCCCCTGCTCGGGGAAAAAAAAAAAAAGAAAGATATATGTAGATACAGATATTGATACAGATTTTCTCCAAATTTGGAGGATTGGGAAGGAGCAGGAGAAGTTTAGCCAAAACTAGAGTTTTAAAATTCTGAACAAATTACAATTTGGTGGGAAGAGAAAGCTAAGTTTTTAAAAATAGGTCCTTCTGTGAAGATGCCTCGCCTTACTCTTGCTTCGTGGGACAAGAGGCTTTAATGACCTAACCGCTCCTGCTGCAGGAGAACTGTCCCCAGTCTGGGATCCCATGACTACATGTGCCCCCCCCCCCCCCCACGTCTTACGAGATCCTCAAGGCGCCCTCAGGACGAGCTGCGTCTGGGACTCCAGAAGCTGCAACGCTCCGCTGTCAGGGGGACGGATCACATGAAGTACGGAGGCCGGGGGTGTCTTCCTGGCAGGTCCTCAGGGTCCACGCCCAGCTGGGCTTCCCCACCCTGCCGGCCAGCAGCGAGAGACCACCTGTGAGCACCCTGCTGTGTGCTCTTCATTCTAAACTCCACTGCTGGTGCCATTAAGGAAGGACGTGCTACCAAAGGGTGTGGCCAGCCTGTCCCCACCTGTCCTCTAAGAGATGAGCTGTGATTAAACACACATTTTAATAAGGACTCCTCACCAGGTACCAGTGGGACTCCACAGCTGACTACAGTCTGGCACGTACCACCTCTTCAGCCCATGGCAAGCTTGCGTGAACCGGCGTTGAATCCACCGACTCCTTCCACAGGATTTACCGAGCGCTTCCGGAGGGTAAGGCCGGCCTGGGTGCGGCTCTCGGAAGTGGGCAGGGCACGGTAAACCATCAAATGAGGCTCTGAAGCCAATGAGACAGGATCACGAGACAGACGGGCTGCGTGCGACTTCAGGAGGGGATCGTTCTCCGAGGAGATATCTCAGCCAAAACTAGGTCCTGCACACTCGGACCCTGAAGCCCCCTTCCGTGTGGCCGGAGCAGAGGCCGTGGGATGGATGCGGGAGAGAGGACCCAGCTCCAGGTCCCACTCCGCTCTGCCACCTTGGCCCCGTCACTTCACCTTACACATCATGTTCTCCATCTGTAAAAAAAAAAAAAAAAAAGCTAAGATCACCTGTAGTGATTTTAAAACATGGCTCCAAAAATCATGGACACTCCCTCCCCACCCCCCCAGCCCACCCAGAAGTGGATCCGTGTCCCCTGTCCTTGAATCTGGGCAGGTTTCGGATTGCTCCACCCAACAAAGTATGACGGAAGCGAGACTACGTGACTTTTGAGGCTACGTCCTAGAAGGCCGTGTGGTTTCTGCCTGGTTCTCTTGGCAGGCAGCCTGTCCACACGAGAAGTCCGGCTACCCTGAGGCCACGGAGCTGAAGGAGCCACAGGTGGGCACGCCCAAGGCAGCCCTCCCTGAGCTCCCAGCTGCCAGCCACACGAACCAGCCGCCGGGGGCAGCCATCCCCCTCCAGCCTTCAGATGCCTGCACTCCGACCCACACCAGATGGTACCCACGTGAGACCCCGGGCGAGAACCCCCTAGCTGAGCCCTACCAAACTGCGGGCCAACAAAATGATTGCTTCACACTAGCAAGTTTGAGGGTACTTCCCGTAGTTATCGTAACAGGAGCACCCACCTCTCTGCCTTCGTTTCTTTTTTTTTTTTAAGATTTTATTTATTTATTTGCCAGACACTGTGAGAGAGGGAACACAAGCAGGGGGAGTGGGAGAGGGAGAAGCAGGCTTCCCGCGGAGCAGGGAGCCCGATGCGGGGCTCGATCCCAGGACCCTGGGATCATGACCTGAGCCGAAGGCAGATGCTTAACGACTGAGCCACCCAGGTGCCCCTCTGCCCTTATTTCTTAAACCTCTCCCTCACTCACAAGCTCCTACTGCCTGGTCTCGTCCTGCTCCTCAGACACACCAAAATGGTTCTTTCCTCAGGGCCTTTTGCACTAGCTGTCCTCTCTCTCCCGAAAAATCCTCCTTTCCATCCTCCACCCCACCCCCAATCTTCCATGGAAATCTCCTTATCTTGCAGGTCTCAGCTCAAGCCACCAGCACTCAGAGAGCCCCTCAGGCGCACCCAATCTAGCTTAGATCCCGGGTCCCCAGCAGCCTTATGGTTCTTCCAGCACTTCCACCAACTGACATTTTGCTGCTGGTGTTTATTGACTATGCCCTCTGCCAGAATATAAAGCCCAGGAGAGTCTTTTCCTGTTGCGATCACCTGTGCATCCCCTGGTCTTGCATAATGTCTAGCGGAAAATAAGCATGGATCTGTGTCTGTTGAATGAATGAATCCATGAGAAGGAAACAGCTGTGCGCAGAGGGAACGGCAAGGAGCAGTGGGGATGGTGTGTTCTAGGTAAGAAAGGCGGCTAGTCGAGGCTGGAGGGGTTCAGGACGATGTGAGCAGGGATGAGACAGGTGGGGTAGAACACAGAAAGGATATCGTTGGGCAGAACTCGGGGTGATGTTGAGTGGGGAGGATGTAGTAAAACATACCACACACCATCTGCCATTTTAACCATCCTTCAGTGCCGGGTTCAGGGCACGACGCCGCTGCCACCACCACGCGTCTCCAGAACTTTCTCATCTTCCCAAACTGAGACTCCGTCCCCATCAAAGAATTCCCACCCCCTGGGCACTTCTATTCCAAATGAACGTGCCTATGTTCGTGGACTCCTGCAATAGTCGTCCTTCCGTCTCTGGCTTCTGTCACTCAGCCTTATGTCCCCTAGGTTCGCCTATCCCTTAGCTTGGGTCAGAACTGTCCTTTTTTATGATGATGAAATACACCTAACAGAATTTCCTTCCTTGCGTTCCAAGGCTGAGCAGCAACCCACTGCGTGTAAACACCACATTTTGTTCAAAATGCACGGGGGGGGCGGGGCTGCTGTTTAAAGGCTCTCTGGGGCGGCCACGTGGGCCAGGGAGGGCAGCCGGGGCAGGTCCAGAGCTCACCTGCCTGACCTGCCAACGGCGGCCCCTTCACAGGCGAGGCCCCGGCCCAGGGCACCCGGGCGGCCTGCCGTGGGATGCAGCCCAGGAAGGACGGGGCAGGGCCTGGCAAGGCTGCAGCCGCGGAACCCAGCTCTTCCCGGCCGCCGCCCTCCCCCTCCCGGACACACGTCCCCGCCCCGGGCAGAGACGCGCCCCGCCCGCCAGTGCGCTTGCGCAGGAAGAGCCGCGCGGAAGGCGCGGGGCGCATGCGCGGGAGGCTCCGCTCCCCGGGAGTGAATCCGCCGTCCGGGGTTTGGGCCCCGCCGGGAGCTCTGTTTATAAACACACCACACGGCCACCAGTGAGGGATAACCCTAAAGGTAGTGGGGTCAGAGGCTAGAGCTCAGCAGGGATGCCAGCGGGGAGGTTGATCCCTTCGCCGTCCCCGGCTGCTGGTTACACGGTGTGGCCGGCTGGGCCGCCTTATCTCCGTCGGGGGCTGCCGGGCGCGCCACGTGGTGCGCACGTGGTCCGGTCCCAGCGCTGCGCCTCCCTTCCCCCCACGGCGCCAGAGGCCCGCCGCGCCCCCTGGCGGCGGTCCCGGGCGCTGCACTGCACGTCGCGCCTGCGCACAACGCGTCACGACGCACCTTCCGGTCTGCGCGCGAGCGGGGCGTGGGTCGGTTACGTCCTCGCGACAACTGCGAGTCCGCCCCTCCCGGGGTCCCGGCGAGGTGCTGGGGCGGAGCCGACCCGCCCAAGGTCACACGCGCCCCGCCGGGGAGGCCCTGGGGCCCCGCGGCAGGCGGGGGCGGGGCCTCCTGCGCCCACGTAGCGCCGGAGGCGGAGCGCTCGGTCGCGCCGCCGTCCTCCCGGCCCGAGTTTGCGTTGTCGTGCGGCGGCCCTGCGGGGCTCGCGGGCTGCCCCGTGCGCGGTTCGTGGGAGCGGGCCCCGCCGCCGGGTGCCCGGGGGTGCGGAGGGGCGTGTGCGGCTTCTCCCGTCGCCGGCCGGGCGCGCGCTGAGCCCTGGGCTGTGCTGCCCCGCCCCCCGCCTTTGATTTTGGACCAGATGGACGCAAGACGACGTGAGGAGCCTTCCCGAGATGTGAAAGCAAACGTCCCCCGACCTTTTTTTTTTCCTTTTTGCCATTTTCTCATAAAGGCTCACAATGGCCTTGCCGCCGCCGGTGGCCCTGTTAAAATCAGTATTCCTCCGAAGTTCGCGCACTTCAGCCTCTGCCAAATGCCTGCTGTGTGCCGGTCGCCGCTCGGGGCTCTGAGGCGCCTGGGCCACGTGCGGGGAGAGGCGACTCTAAGCCTGGCTGAGGTGTCGGGAGAGCCAGGGAGTACTCACCCCCAAGGCCAGGGACGGGACCGTGGGCGTGCAGTGCAGTCTAGTGCCGCTGACGGCAGGGTGGGCAGCACACCGTCCGGAGGGAGTGCTGAGTCTCAGCCCGCTGGGCGCGGAGGCCTGTGCTCGCTCTCGCTGCGCTCTTGCACCCCGGCCAAGCTGCAGTCCAAAGTCTCCCCGCGATCTGGCGACTTGACTTGCCTCCCGACCTACTATTTCCCCAACAAACTTATCGGTAAATGTCATCTGTGATATGAGCCTGGTTGATGTTACGTTAGTAAGTAAGACAGAAATGAAGCCAGAAAGACCAGAATTTCATCAATGATGTGAGCAACTGCCTTGCCAAATTCGATCGTGGTTTACACATACAGTTTTTCCTCAAGGTTTTATGGCGTTTACAATATAAAGGCTACAGACTTAAGTCTAACTACATTGTTAATTTTCTCTGTTACTTTCTTAAGTCTAGATTGGGGGTTCGGTCAGATGGCAAATATTTTAGGCTCTGCCAGACACGTATAATCTCTGTCGCATATTCTTTGTTTTGTTTTGTCTACCCCTCTTTTCAACCTCCAAGCTCTGAACTATAGAATTTTCAGATTCCCACAATATACATATTCCTCTGATGGCCAATTACAGGCTACCAACGTGGAGTGTCTAAGTGCAGGGTTGAGAATGCTATTTCCAGCATATGGATCCAATAGATGTAAATAAGCTCAAGAGCATAGGTCATGGTAGGATAATTGGGAAGTAATGTGTTTTGAGACCTTGTTGTCAATCGTGCTGATTTTACTGTAAATTTATATAATTTAATTTTTGATAATATCTGTTTAACAGCAAGCCCACAGAATTCCTGAAAATTTAACGTTTGGTTCTCATGAGCCAGCTCCAGCTTGGCACTGGTCTTACCTCTAAGTGGAGATGGGGGTGGGTAAGTTAGGCTTCTGGGTGGGTGGTCAATGTTCAGTTTCTTCACCTGGGTTCCACTTAGGCACACCCCGAGGGGACCCCCAGTGAGTCAACAGCCTGTATCATTCCCCCACTTCTGAGTGTGGGCCGGACCGGTCAAGTGCTTTTAACCAATAAGAGAATTTGGTGAGAGGAGTAGGATGTCCCTCCCTTGACGATATCATGTCATATGTGAAGGATGATGGATGTCATGCCCATCATGCTCATGTTCCTGGGGTGACTGGAGACAGACTCTCCTGCTGGCCTTTCAGGAGCAAACAGCCAAGTGAAGAGCCCCTGGATATGACCATGTGGCAGGAGACTGTGGGCAGCCTCCGGGACCTGAGGGTGGCCTCCAGCCAGCAGCCAGGGAGAAGCTGGGGCCCTCGGTCATGCAGTCACAAGGATATGCATCTGCTGGCGACCCAAATGAGCTTGAAAGGGTCGCACCTCCAGATGAGAACGAAGCTCAGCCTGGACCTGGATTATAGCCCCATGAGACCCTGCGAAAGCCCAGCCCTGGCTCCTATCCCACAGAAGTGGAAGTAAGTGCATTTTTTAAGTTCCCAAATTTGTGGTCATTTGTTAAACTGCAGCACAAAGTGAACACATCATTATTCATAAGATTTATGCACCTTTCTTTATGTGTGTTACATTTCTCAATTTTAAAAGGTTGCGGGGAGGAAATGTACACATTACACAATAAAAATAGCAGGAAAGAACTGTACGCACGTGTTGGCCAGAATGCTCTTGGACAGTGTGACTCTGAGGAAACTCACGGTGGGTTTCCACTTGGGGTTTTTTTCCTTCCCCCTAATGACTCCCTGTCCTCACTGCATGGCCTGTCCACACTGAAGTGGGCATGAGGTCAAGAGCTAGGCTCGTTTTCACCTCTGTGCTAGAGCTCTCTGCCTGCCTGTGTGTCTCAACACGTCCCCATGTGCCCCACCTTTAAAGCGTAGATGACTGTAGTACCTGCCTCGGGGCACAGCTGGACAGGATTCGGTGAGGCAGACATTCAGTGGACCGTGTTCTGTGGCCTTCACCTGTTATGGAGCCGTCACGGGGCAGGCGGCCAGCCCCAGCTCTGCACCCAGGGGGGTCTATACTGTGCACGGTGAGTGATTCAGGAATCTGAGCTGGTCACTGCCGACCACTCTGAGCCGTTGGAGAGAGGTCAGGCCTCCAGTTGATGGGAGTTTCCGGGAAAGGGTTCGTCCCTTCTGAGATGCGGCTGTGAGAAGAGAGGCCACGGGAGGGGGGGTGAGCTGTGTGGCCATGGGGCTTCCAGCCTGCCGCAGGAAGACAGCAGAGCTGGCCTCACTGTCGACTGAGGGAGCTGGAGCCGTGGGGTCGGGCCACCCCGAAATTCCACCTACATCCAGAGCCCAGCCGTGTGGACTGACACTTCGGCGTTGTTTAGACCATCTTGAGTTGAGTTTTCTGGCACTTGACGGCTGAACTTGCGTCCTCATTAGGTCGTGGCATAAAGCTGTACCCTGGGGGCGTGGGGGGGGGGGGCATGAGGGACAGCAGGTGATGGATGTTGGATTCTGTGTCCGCAGCTCCCCCGGAGTTGGGCACGGCGGGCGTGGCCCTCTGGCCACCATTTCAACGTGGCTAAAGCCGTAGGAGGCTTTCTGTGTGCTGGCTGCCGCCTTCCGGCACCTTGATCTTGGACTCCCAGCCTCCAGACTGTGAGAAGTCAGGGTCTGTTGTTTATAAGTGGCCCGGGCCGTGGTATGTTTGTTACAGCTGCCTGAGCTGACTAACATACTCCCCACTTCAACCAGTACGCTCCGTTGCCTCCGAAGTCTTGTCACGGAGCAGTTCGGTGCTGGGCGAAACCACCAGTGGTCATGTCGGCGTCGGGCCTCCCCCAGAGGCAGAGCCGGAGGGGCTCTGCAAATGCTGAGCGCCTGACTTTGGAATTTGCACAGGATGCTACCATCCTGCCTGGCCTCTTAAATGAAGGGAAGGGGTCTGGGCTCCAAGGAAGGGAAACGTCCCCGTTGCCCCTCACTCTAATGTGACTAGAACAACTCGCTGATGCCCCCATTCAGCCTCAGGGACAAATGCACCCAAGGAGCATCAAGCTGGTGGGGGACCCTCTGGGGCCACGGTTTTCGGGCCTGGGCCTCCTGCCTCTTGTTTTGCTTCCTGCTTTAACTGCGCTCTGCCTTGTCCCCTCCCTCCCACTTCCCAAGCACTCCCTAGATTCTCTTGTGGTCGTAGGAGCCTTGTTCTCGATCACAGGCTTGTCTTCTGCTCCCGGCCACAGAGGCCTGGAGGCCTAGCCGCCTTGGCGCCTCCGTGGAGGAGCCCTCTCACACCCCCCTTTCCCAGGACCACACGTCCCCAGTGCTCTCCCCGCTGATGCCTTTGCTCTTCTCTTGCCTGCGGGATCTCACAAAAGAGAACAGAGCCTCTGGGCCCCAGCTGGGCCCAAGCACTTTTCGAAGCCCACTCTCTCCCCTTGCCAGCCAGACTCCAGGGCCCCCCCACCCCGGAGGAGAAAGCCCCTGCTAATCACACTGCCCAGGGTGCAGGCAGATGAATCTTCCCAGGCCGGCGCGGGTCACGAGGTTGGCCTGGCAGGGATGAAACTGAGCAGGCCCAAGGACCGGACTCCCAGCCGGCAGCCCCGTCTCTGCTTTATCGCCCATTTTCTGCCAAACAAAGGCCCTGCCCACCCTGAGAGCTCACACTGCTGCTCTGTTGAAATCTCGAGGTGGTTCCCTATTAATCACTCCCTTTGGTGCCTCGGAGGCCAAAAAGAGTCAAACAAAACCTCTTTTCTAAGCAGGAAGAGCTTTGCAAAGTCCTGAGCGGAAAGATTCCCCCACCGCTCTCAAGTATAACACTAACAAGATGCTGGGGCCTCCCAGACTCACACAAACAAACAAGACTCGCTGCCTGGCTGCCGGAGGGGGATTTGGAATGTGACCAGGTCCCCCGTGTGCTCCAAAAGGCTCCATACAGGAGGCAGGCCCAGTGAGCAAGCAGTCTCGCCTGCATGCAGCCTCCTCCTTATTGTAAAAACCAAAAAACACCCAATTAAATGATTTTTTTTTTTAAGCAGACACATACTAGGAAGATGGGAGGGGGAAAAAAATTCCATTTCTCTCCCTCCCCTGCCATAAGCTTGACTCTCAACTCCCATGTCTGTCTTTTCTTCTGATGTCACCGTTCTGCATTAACCAATAACTAATATTGCATTATTCATTTTTCTATAAATATGAAGTTTGGCTTCTCTTTATAAACAGACACACCACGGCCAAACAGCAAACCATCATTCACCGAGACAAGTCTTCATTTCCCAGGGAGCAGGCCTCTTATCTGTAGGCCAGCATTTGGATTGTCCTGTTGCAGAGAGAAATGACATTTTTGTCCAGATGCTGCAGCCCCTATCAGGCACGAGGAGCAACGGTCCTCGATTTTTATGCCTCTGAATGGAAGCACATTCTCTTTCATAAAAATTTAATATAAAAATAGAAAGGGGGAAAAGCCGGCGCAACAAACCCTGGAGTGCCATCCATTCGCATGAGGGCAGAAATCCATCCAAAACAAGTGCATCATATTAGCTTGGAAAATCAGATGAATAAAGAGACAACAATTCATTGGAAAGGCATCATCCTTGGCCCAGTAATATAGGGAGCGTACTTCAAAGTACAGAATTTGGCACACCTCAGATACAGCGGTCGTCTTGTGAATCTAAAACAGGTTTGGTACAGACGATAGGAAGGATGGGGTGGGGGGAGACACACAGGATCATCGTGCTGGGTGATCAATAGGGCCCTTCAACCCAAGAGGGCAGACGCTCTCCTCACAAAAATAATAAACCTGAGAAACAGATTATGCAGCTTGATTTGTGATCGGCAAGGCCTGCTCACTCCTTAAATGTTAACGGAATTAAATGACTGGAACGTATCCATGTTCGGAGTATGGATAGTCCAGCCTAGCACGCACTGGAATCAAATAGCTTGGGGGGGGGGGGGGCGCGGAAATCCTACCAGGGCAGTTAAAAAGTACTTCTGCAGCCTCGCTGTTGTGAGGTTTTTTTTTTTTTTTTTAATTAAAAAAATGACACTCTTAATAGGAGAGATGATTATGATAATGGTTCTCCAGTGCTTCCTAAGGATCCATCATACCAGTTAAGGGAGGAAATTTAAGGTACAGCAAGGGCCAGCTCACCATTATTCCAGGAAGGGCTCAGGCACTTGGTGGCTCATCTTTTTGAAAAATGCCACTAATAATTAGAGAGTTTTATGTTTCGCTTTATGGTTTGTAGCACAAATCAATGCACGGGTTTCCCCCCACCTCCCCCCGTACGCACACAAATCAGACATGTTTCTCCCACCCCATCCTCCTCGATACAGGCTTTTTTGCCCCCCAGCCGAAGAAAAGACCAGAAGGCGGCCAAGCCTCTGACCTACCTTTGCAATGCGGCACAGAACACTGAGTAATGTGGGCACTTAGGTTTTCCACTCTCCACTTCCCCCATGAGAGTCCTTCCCAAGCACAGATTTATGGTGTTTTGCAAAAAGTCATTGATCGATGCATGCGTTCTGCAGTTATTTAAAATGATGTCAACTAAGAACTTTTAATAACATGGGGGAAATACCATGTAAAGTGAAGTGACGTGAAAAAGGCAAGACAGGAGACAAAGTGTGCGTGGGTGTGTGAGCGTGCACATGCACGCTCAGGGAAATGCGCCCAACTATTGAAAGTAGTTAGTGGTGAGATTAGGCGTGTGACTAGTTTCTTTTTTGTAAGTATTTCCTGATTTTCTCCAATGAACATGTATTGCATTTCTAAGCAGGAGAAGTGTCATTTTTTACAATGAAATGTAACAGACACTGGAATGGCTCTCCGGGATTCTCCCCCCACCCGCCCCCACCATGCCACCTTTTTCCTGATGATTGATTTCTGTGGCCCGTTCAGGTCCCCTTAACTCCATTCTTGCCGTGCTGGTTTGTTGCTTGGTAACAATCATTTTTACCGATTGCTTGTTTCTCGTCAGCACTCGTTAACGATGCAGCGCTCTCTGCTGCGAAATGATCTTCCATCCGGGGCAATAAACAAGACCATCTAACCTCCTCAATTATCACACCCTCCACCTTACGAGGCATGAGTGCTGCTGCCAGCTTCCCAAAACATTGCCTTTCATCAATGTCCCAGCAAGAATAACACCTTGAAGATTCGAGGGTCCTAGTTTTTGCTTCCATGCCCAGGCGTGAAAATCTCTCCTTTTAACTCACCCCTGTTGTGCTGCTGGTTCTCAGTGCCTGTTCTTTGCCCTGTCGTGGCAGGTGCATTCTGGCTGCCTACCTAGCAGCTCCCTCCCAACCCGTCTCCTTTTCCTGCCCAGAGAACCCCAGTTTTGTCCAGATACCCACTTCCTATCGGCTGCAGGAGAAGTGGGGCCCAGATCCTAAGAGAGGATTATGACTGAGCTAGGAAAAGCATGGTGGTGGGTCCCACACCCCTTGCCAGGCCGTGGTTTGGGCACAGGTGTGGAGGGTAATTTTGGCCAACAAGACCTGAAGGGAAGTGGGCTGGAGTAGGCGAAAGGTGTCTTTGTTCCTAAAAAGGGATGCATGAAGCAAACCTGGTCTCCGGATCCCAGTTTGGGAAGACAGGGGGCCTAAGGCCCTGCAGCCACCTCGAAAGCACCAGAGTCAATACATCAAGGACATAAGAGCCACATGGTGGAGAGAACCTGAGTCCTCGGTGGCACCACAGGGTCACTGAATCGACACATCCTAGGCCCACCCTTTCTCCTAAGTCCTTACACGTGAGGTCATAAATCCCCTCTGTGTCGGAGCCACGTGGGGTTGGGTTTTCTGTTATTTACAGTTAAAGCCTTCTAACTGAGCCAGTGCCAAAGCTAGACGTGTTTGCGTGATGTGGATCTCCTGGTCACCGTCTACGGAGGGTGGCTCACATGTCCTGGACTATCCAGCACACTCACAGTTTACACCGTGATCCTGGTACATTTTCAACAAATGCCCCATTTTACTCTCCAAAGTGCCCCAGTTTTGGATGATCAATGATATGGTCATTGTTCTGGGTCGAGCTGTGTCCCTCAGATAGTCATATGTTGAAACCCTGCCCCTAGTACCTCTGAATGTGACCTTATTTGGAAATAGGGCTGTTGCAGATGTAATTCATTAAAATGAAACCATACGGGAGGAGGGTGGCCCCTGATCCAATATGACTGGGGTTCTTATAAAAAGGGGAAATTTGGAGACAGATCCTCCCCTAGCACCTGCAGAAGCACGTGGCCCTGTGCCTCCATCTCAGACTTCTGGCCTCCAAACTGTGAGACAATAGATCTCTGTGGATTAAGCCACTTGGTTTGGGGTACTTTGTTTCAGCAACCCCAGGACACTCATACAGTCATCCTACCTACGGACTGTGTCTGAGGAGGAAGGAATCTCTTCCAGCTGCCACTGATCCGAGGTGTCAGCACTTGAGAGGAGCCTTGAGGAAGGCTGGGACATCAACAGGCCGGGATGGTGTGTGGAGAGAGGGCCTGACGCATGAGCCAAATTACAGGCAACTGTTAACTCATCCTGACCCAATGAGATGGGGACAAGGGAAGAGTCCGACTCAAGGGCACTTGACACTCCTCCGAGGGGAGGAATCCTGCCATGAGGGGCAGAAGCAGAGTAGGTAGAGCATCCCATACTGTGTGGTCTTGATCCAAGTATACACAAATATCCGGAGGAGACAGCAGAACGCTCAGAAACAGGTCCACGTACCTGTGAGCACTTTACATGTGACAGAGTGGGCCCAGCAGAGCTGTAGGTGAAAGACATAGTTTTCAACCAGGGGTGCTGAGAAGATTATGTACCTACACGTCTGTGAAAGAAATGGAACCCCTACTTCACATCATAGGCAAGTCAACTCCAGATGGATCTGTGAATTAAATGTGAAAGGCAGAGCTACAGACTTTTCAAAGACACTCTAGGAGAATTATCTTCATGACTGTGAGGTAAGGAATGACTTCTTAAGTCATTAAATGCACCAATCATAAAGGAAAATAGGGACAAATCAGACTAAATTAAACTCAAGAAGTTGTTCATCAAAGTGTAGCAACAGAAAGAACATGAAAATGAAAAGGCCGGTCTTGGAGTGGAAGGAGATAACCTGCAACAGGTACAGCCAACCAAGACCCATTTTCCAAATACTTAAAGGGCTTCAAACTGATGAGAAAAAAAACATGACCGAAGAGGAAAATGGGTAAGCGGCTGGAACAGGCATGGCACATAAGAGGCAGTCTGGATGACCAGTAGACCTTTGAGAGAGGTGTTTCACTTCATCAGCAGTCACCCAAGTACCCGTTACAACCATGATGAGGCATCTTTGTACCTGCCAGGCTGACAAAAATTTAAAAGTCTGACTGAGCCAAGTGGTGGCAAACTTATAGAGCAAGGGGAGCTGGAAGACACTGTAGGGGGGAGTGTAGCTTGGTACAAAGGCTTTGGAAAATAGTTTGACATTATCTAGGAGTTTTGAATGTTGCATATCATGTGACCCCAAGTGTACTTCCAGATACATAACCGAGGACAGTGGTTCTCATGTGTCCAAATCCCCTGGGGGGCTTCTGGGCCCCACTCCCAGAATTTGAGTCCAAAGGTCTGGGTGGGACCCCAGAATCTGCATTTCTAACAAGGCCCCAGGTACTGCTGACACCGCTGCTCTGGAGACCACGCTTTGAGCAACACTTAGAGCGATGTGTGCTCATACACTCCAGGTACGTAGACAGGAAGCGTTCATAGAGTCATTGCTGAAAATGTCCGTCCACAATTGAATGAATAAAGAATGGTGTATTCATACAGCGGAATACTAGAAAGCTTTGGGAATGAACGGACCACCACCACTTGCAAAATATGGATGCATTGTCCAAACAATTTGAATGGTTCCTTCCCTTTCGGTCTCTGCTTGTAAGCTCTGTCCTAGGGAGGCTTCTTTACCCCCAATTCCTCCACCCCTTACTGCAGCACCTGTCTGCTATTTTTCTAAGAGACAACTCATTGAGACCCCTCAGAATCACCAGCACTAGCCAGCCCCCACCTCACAAATCAGACTTTCAACTACTCCAAGCTCCTAATTCCAACCTTGTTGCTTTGTCCCCTGGGGTGATATGCATGTCATTTTGTTGCTACCTCCAAGAGACACTGAGTTTGCTCTTTACCCTTTGGTTACCTAGTTCACAACCCTATACCTAGTACACAGTCCTTTTTTTTCTTCTTCAAGTTCTGTCTGTTAAAATAAGTCAGTGGCTCTTGTCTTCATGTGTGATGCTTCATGGTTGCCTCTAGAATTGAGCCCACGCCCCATGCAGCAAGAGGGGGGACAGGCAAAGGGGACACGCACTGGCCAGCAGCCTCTGCCACTTTCCAAGAGCCTTCCTGGAGGATGGCCAACTGTTCCAGTTTGTCCGGGACCACGGGGTCTCCCAGGAGGCAGGACTCTCATCGCTATACCCAAGAAAGTCTAGGCAGACTGGAATGAGCCGGTCATCATGAGCCCCATGACCTCTGATTAAGCACATTAACCACAGTGACATTGTATAGCCGCCCCCAGCCTCAAGGAAGGCAGAGGCCCGTCGTGATCTGGCTGGGCTCAGGCCCAGCCCAGGCAAAATCGGAGTTGTGCGAATGAGGAGGAAGTGCAGAACAGACATGGAAGAGGCTGCCGGTGGTTCTGCCCTTGTCACTCCAGACTGTAATCATGAGCCACCCTGCACCGCCTGTGAGCATGTGACGGCCAGCGGAGCCCGACGGTGTCCTCCGGGGCACGTGTGGCCCCATCTCCTCGTTCAGACACCGCTTCACTTCTGGCAGCCTAGAGAGGAGAAGTCTCTCCACCCTGGAGCGTTGTAAATCTTCGATGGCTAATTAAAGTCTGTAGGTGAGGGGCTGGGCAGTCAAGGTGGCTGCTGAGTCATCATGGTCACCGAAGAGAAACATGAAGGTCTTGTAGAAGTTCCATTTGTCTCTCTGTGCATAGGCTCAAGCATGGCTTTTCCCAAGTGGGAATCAGCGGTTTACATTCTTAGTTTTGAGAGAGGCTCAGGGATCTTGGGTCCTGTACTTTTTTTTTTTTTAATATCTTCTATTTATTTGGTGCTTTTCTCAGACATTAACTATCATTTTATTCTAGGTTTATTCTAAATATCCTCCAGGACCTGCATTTGCTACTCTTGGCGTGGTAAGAAAATGCTTGCCAGGGAGGATTTCCAACCTGGTAAGTGAATATGCCCTCTCATTTCAAATTGAGCAGCTAGCTGCTCATTCTCCATGGCACTGATAAACATAAAAAGAGGGAAGCAAAATGATGTCTTACAGATTTAATCCTTTTCGATTAGCGTAAGCTCTGTAAGACTCTCTTAGCCAGCTTGTCTTTCCCTTTGAATCCTTGATCGGGTAAATGGTGGAGGGGAAATATGATAGGTGGGTACCAGACAGCCAGGGGATGCTGGGCTGTGCACATTTCACGTGTGTTCTGTGGCCTCCCCGCGCACATCAGCTGCAAAGGTACACACAGAACAGGAGGCCATGTCTCATCTGCTTCCAGTGACCCCAGCGCAGAGTGCGTCTGGTCCAGCCACACTTTTGATAAATGGCTGGGAGTTGGGCTGGAAGCCAGGGCTTCTCGAATTCCATTTCCTTCTCTAGGCTACAAATTTCTTCACAGACATGGGAAGCTGCGTTCACTGTTTCCTTTTCTCCCACTTCGAAACAGGGACTGTGGTCATGTGCATTTAGAAGCGGGTGAGAAACAGGCAGCCGCTCCCTGTGGCCTGGAGTCCGTGACGTCCAATCTCATTTTGTCTTGCTGCGTTTGGCTCCATCTTCTTCCCTGTTCAGACCTCAGAGGATTTCTGGTTGCACTCCTACACTTGGATCTGTGGGTTTTTTTAAGCTTGAGTTCCGATGATAATTTTAGGTTGAAACATATGAAATTAGTGACCATGGGCTGCAGTTGACCTTTCTTGAACGGCAGTAGTGATCCAGCCCGATGATGAGCAGCATGACTGAGATCTGGCTTACCTACCAGGCGCTGCACCAAGCCTTCTACACACAGGACCCCCCCATCTAGCCTGGAGGTTTACGGGAAGTGGGGAAACTGAGGCATGGGTGGGATCGAGTAACTTGCCCAGGGTCACACAGGTAGTAAGTGTGGGAGCTGCACCTGAAACCTGCGGGGGTTGTCCACACACCCACTGCACCCGTATGCGTCAGCTCTCCTAACCTCAGCGGCAGAAGCGTGTTGTCACCTGGGTGGGTGACGAAGCATTTTGTAGGAAAGATTAAGGGAAAGCTTTTTGCCTATGTATTTTAGAAAATTCCCCTTCAGCTAATAAATTTCAGCAATTTGCAAGGAGCAGGGGGTACAGAGAGCCCGAGTGGGCTTTGACAACACCTTGGTCTGGGAGCTAAACGAGCCGCGGCCCTCAGGTGACCCCCTTCACTTCTTTAAACTTCTGTTCACTTATCTGCACTGTCAAACGGGGCTGGTGATCATGCCTTCACGGGGTCGTTTAGAGGATGAAATAAGATAATCGAGGTGCTTGCACAGCGCCTGGCACACAGGAAGAGCTCAATAAAGGTTAACGGAAATGAAGTATGATGCAGTGAATTGCCAAAGGGAGAGATCTGCTTGTGGGACTAGTCTGGTTAATTTTTCACCAGCAGCTTCTGTGTCCTGGGACGAGACACATCGAGCTGAGTCTCCATCCTCCCCACTGTCGAACCAGGACAACAATGGTCTCTAACCACCTCCCAAGGATGGATGAGAAGGTGAAACTGCAGGGGTCATGGAGAAGATCGTGCACTCTTAGGTACGAGTGAGACGCCGAGAACCGTGAGACTGGGACCCCTAACCCACCCTATCTGAAGGATAGCCTCCTGGTTACAAATAGATGTGACAGCACCCCCCTCCGTTTTGGTATCTGCTAGCAAATCAGATTAAAACAAAAACAAAAAAATGACTTTGAACAGAACAGAAGAAAGTATTGTTTTAAGACATGAAAACATGATCCTTAACATGATGTGGGCGGGATATTTCCTGATATCTAAATTTGCATCTTGTTCTGTCTGCATTTATTTCTGGAAGTAGCCAAGCCTTGTGTGCCCTTGTTTGGGGGCAGCTGGGATTGCAGAACTGAAAGCACCAGCTTCCAGTTTGGAGGGTGATCCTAGAGCCTCCAAGGAGAGAGGAGAGGGAAGGGTTCCAGGAGGGGCACTCAGGCTGCCCCAAGATGCTTTCTCCTCTAAAGTTTTCCCTTCTTACCCATTTCCCACGCACAGAATCATCCATCATGGATGATTCGCTGCTTTCACTAAGCACCCGGCTTGCGGTTCATCCGTATTGTCCCACATATCAGCAGTCCCGCCTTGTTAGCGCTGATCGCGCTTGATTGTAGGACTCTACCGGTTTAAAAAAAAAAAACAATCAGCCCACTGGTTGATAGACACATGGATTGTTTTCAGTTTGGGTTTCATGAGTAATTCTGCTCTAGACATTCATGGAGTGGTCTTCGGCATGTGTGTTCATTTCTCTTGAGCAGGTTCCTCGGGGTGGAAGTGCTGGGTTGCACCCTGAGTGTATGTTTAACTTTTCACTAGACTGTTTTGCCAGGTGAGGCCTGGCTGCACAAGGGCGTGAGGGAGCATTCTGGGTGGCAGAAACATTCTAAATAATACCGGAAGACTGGACGGGGCGACAGTTCGTGAATTTGATACGGAGATTCTACCTCCATAAAGTTGTTAAAAAATGAGAATCTGAACACCGGCCAGAAACGTGGTTATATTACGGCATTGTTGGGATTCTTTTGTGGGTGATAATATCGTGGTTATGTTGGTTGTTGTTTTTTTTCTTTTTTTTAAGCAAACTCTTGTAGAGATACACACTGAGTTACAGGAAATGATATAATGCCTGAGATTTGCTCCGAAATAACTCAGGAGGATTTGGGTGGCTTATTGATGAAACAAGCCTGACCCGACGCGGATTCTTGTGGAGGCTGGGCGACGGGTCCGTGGAGATTTATTTTCTTATTCTGTCCTCTTCTCTACATGTTTGATGTGTTTCCATATTTCAAAGTTTGCAAAGATGCACTTAAGAGTCTCTCAAAAGAGCTGAATTGGCGGAGTCCTCCAGTGGTCACTGACGAAATGAGGTTGGAATGAGGCAGTGTTGTTTCCGCCCGCTCAGCACACCCTCCCCCTCCCAGGCCTGGGCCCAGAGCCCCTGCCAGCCAATCAGCCGCCATGTCCTGGGCATTGCTGCCCCGCTCGGCTGGCGTGGGATGGTGCAAGAAGGGGAGAAGCCTGAGCTGATCGATCCCCACAGGCCCCCGCCACCCCCACCCCCCCGGGCCGAGAGAGCAGCCTTGGGGTGATGCTGCCATAAATCCCCAGGGCAGCTGACTCCTGCCCTTTCCGGAAACCTGCATCTTGGCTTTTTTGGTTCTGTGAACTGCCCAGCAACACGCTGATAAATTCCCTTCGTGTTTAAGTTGGCCGTCGTTTGTTTCCGTGGCTGAAGACCAAAGCCACCCCGGGGCAGACACAGCGCGTGGCTCGCCAGACACTGCATGTTCCTTCGGCGTCTGCACTGCCCTCCCGTGGCGGATTCAGCTCTGGGCGCAGGCCCCCTGGACACTGCGACTTGCACAAGGCGATCTGACAAGTAAGAGTGGAAGGAATACACATGACACAGAGACACCAAATTGAGAGCTAGGAGCCCTCGCTCTGCTCAAACACAAGTCGAAAGCATCGTCACGAAGACAGAAACATCGATTGGACCAAAGAAGTGTCCCTGGCCTCTAACACACCCCCGGCAGAAATATAATGGGAGGCACAAATGCAATTCTAAATTTTCTAGGTGCTGCATTAAAATGGTGAAAAGAGGGGCGCCTGGGTGGCTCAGTCGTTAAGCGTCTGCCTTCGGCTCAGGTCATGGTCCCAGGGTCCTGGGATCGAGCCCCGCATCGGGCTCCCTGCTCCACGGGAAGCCTGCTTCTCCCTCTCCCACTCCCCCTGCTTGTGTTCCCTCTCTCACTGTGTCTCTCTCTGTCAAATAAATAAATAAAATTTAAAAAAAATAAAAAATAAAATGGTGAAAAGAAATAAGTGACATTAATTTTAGTATTCCCTTTATCTAACCCAGTATATCCCAAATATTATCATTTCAAACTGTAACCCACATAAAACTATGAATATAGTAATAATATGTTGCTTTTTTTTTTAACTAAGTCTTTGAAACCCATAGCACAGTGTGTTTGACCTGCATCTCAGTTTGGATCAGCCGCATTTCAAATGCTCAATGGCTGCCTGACCGGCGGCTGCGTGTTGGAACCGCAGGGGCCATAAGCTGTCCCTCAGGTACTCCTGCCCGTGTTCGGGATCGTGAAGCCTTAGAACGGCCACCACATCGCCACACCGTAATGCTTCACGGACTGGGCTCTGACCTGAGGCCGGGAAGCCTGGCGTGACCCCGTAGATGCACGAAACCTTCGCCGAGAAGCAGAAGCGGAGCTGCTGAAGGATCACTTCCAATCACTTCCCGTTTCTAGGCCCGCGCGCCAGGGGCGGAGATGCCGTGGCTCCGGTCCACGTTTCGCGAGGAGGGTGGAAAATGAACAGCTCTTCTCAGATGCCTCAGAGAAGCCACACCAGAGAGACAGCGGACGCAGAGAGCCACAACCTCCCAGAGTGCGAGCCCGAGAACAGGAAGCACCAGGGGAGCCCGCAGGGGCAGGAAAGCCACCCCTGCATGACGCGATGCTGGACACGTCTGAGAGCTAAAGACGCTCACTCCTGGGGGTCCCGGCACTTTCGCAAGTTTCCCACCCCATCAGGTCTTCACGGTAAAGATCAGAAAAAAATATCCCCTGGCACGTCCAGCGTGCAATGCTCTTGCAGTACGTCCAGAGCGCTCTCCTTTGCAAGACCTGCCGGGCTGAGCAGCTTCTGGGGGCTTCCGTGGAGCTGGCCTTCGAGCTAAGAGTCTTGCTGTCCTCGCTTCCAAGTCTATTCTTATAAAACACGCTGCGTTTCTCGGAGTGACGTGAGTGAGTTCGTGAGTGTCTTGCAGCCCTATTGACGTTTTCTTTTAAGCTCTCCCACAGGCCCCTAAGTCCGTATTACAGCAGAGGATGCCCAATAACTTGTCCACGGTCACATGGCGAGCTCCAAAGTCTGTGCCCCCTCCAGCGTCCCTCCATGCCGCTCTGTCTTAACTGGCCACTCCACCATCCAACCAGCTCAGAGCTGGCCTTCCTCAGACCGCTCCCATGGTTATCACCTGCAGATTGTCGGGCTGCTAAAGAGATGTGTGGAGCGTCTCCTCCTCCATTCCATTCCTCTCCTGGTGGCCTGTGGGGTCCCCTCCTGTACTGAACTGGGCTGACCTTGTAACCACAGGGATATTGTAGAAATGGCAGGGTGGGGCTTCTGAGGGTCACACAGAGACCTTGCAGCCCCCGCTCTGCTGTCTGTTGGATCCCGCACTCCGAGGGAAGCCAGCCACCACATTGGAGGATGCTCGAGCCGCCCCGTGGGGAGGTCACCCAGCTGCTAAGGGACGCAGGCCTCCAGGCAGCAGCATCGGCGAGCCGCCCGGTGCCTGAGCTTGCCACCTCGGAGGCGGATCCTCCAGGCTCAGGCAGACTTCCTGAAGAGGCAGCCCCGACCAACATCTTGACAGACACAACCTCGTGAGAGACCCCCAAGCCAGAACCGCCCAGGTGAGTCTGCCCCTTTTTCTAAGCGCCAACACCAGGGTATTCCGCCAAGAGTACTTTCCACCCGTGCCCTGGTTTCAGCAATGTCCTGTGCTGTCGAAGTCAGACACAGCTTTTCCTGAACTGGTGTTTCAGGAACGGTAGGGTGGCTGGGGGTGGTAGGCTGTAAAAGAAAAACAAGTCAGCCTGCTCCCCGGGAGCTCCGGACACAGGGCTCACGTCTCTCGGGTTCTTGGGCTGTGGTCTCAAATGAGCAAGGAGGTGTTTCTATGGAGGATTGTTCTCTCTCTCTCTCTGTCCCTCTCTGGCTGTCTTTCGCAGTCCTGCCCAGTAATGGCCAGAGGTCCCGTGGCTGCATGACGTGAGGCCCTCGGGACTCAGCAAAGAGGCAGGAAGCGGTACTGGGGCCGCAGGAAGGATCCCAGAAGGCTGAGGCTGTCGCAGGAAGGGACACTCAGCAGACAGGAAAAGGATGAGAAGACGGTGGTCTGGGTTCCCCAGGCATTCGACACATACTAAGTGAGCTCCCACTCCTCGAGGATGCTGGTGTGGACCAGCAGCTTCCAGACTTGGAGGCCTCTCCTCCTCAGCCCCATCCGCCTGCCTTCAGACTCAGCCAGCTCTGGGGCTCTGTCAGCCTCCGGGCTCGTGCTGGGGTCCTGCTCTGCCACTTTGCACATACCCACCCCAGACCAGGAGACCAAGTGAAAACCCCTCAGAGCTGTTGGGGGCCCACCGTCGCTTCTTTGTGGGTCTTGTGCAGCTCCTCCGTCCCTGGCATGGTTCCTGACTTGGGAAGATGAAGAGAGGAGCGAGCCAAGACAGTAGCCCGGCCACACCCCAGCCGGCGGTCAGCACGGCAGCCACCTGGCTCTCCAGATCCAGCACCGGAAACATGGCCCATGCCACTGAGGAATGGAAAGCTTCATTTGACTTCATTTTAATTAGAATATACATAAAATACACATTTTAATTAGAACATACATGAATAGCCAGTGGTGGCTCGCGGCTTCTGATTCGGGCAGCGTGGTTCTTAATCTTTGTTTGGGGGTCTATAAACGAAGCTCTGTAGAGTTGCTGTTGTTCTAATTTGTAAAAAGGTACTATTTACACAGAGTAAAATTCACTTTTTTTAGTACACGGTTTTGCTACTTTTGACAGATACACAGAGTCACACAATCACCCCCCCCCCAGAAAATTCCCGCATGTCGTTTTTGGGTCAGCCTCTCCCCAGACCTCCAGCCCCCAGGCACCCACTCGTCTGTTCCTGTCTCTGCAGTTGTGCTTTGCCCAGAATGTCCTACACATGAAGGCGCACCCAGGGCGTCCGGGGCTCCACCCGTGCTGTTCCGCGCGTTCGCACTTTGCTCGTTTTCGTCGGTGCCGTGAATTCCATCACGTGGCTGTGCGGCAGTTTGTTTATCCATCCCCCGGCCGAGGCTCATTTGGGTGGTTGGGCTGTTTCCAGTGTTTGGTGGTGAGTATTTGTGTACATGTCCTTGTGTCAACACAAGTTTCCGTCTTACTTGGGTTAAAGCCTAGCGATGGGACTGCCAGCCATCAGGTCGGTCCGCTGAACTTGATGAGAAACCGCCAGACCGTTTTCTCAAGCGCTCGCTGTGTTAAGGAGCTTGCCGTTGCTCATTGGCAGGGACGGTTGGCTTCATCATTTCCTTTAAGTAATTTTAATAGGTGTCTAGTGATATCTCCTTGTTGTTTTAACTTGCTCCTAACATGCAATGAGGTTGAGCCTCTTTTCCTGTGCTTGTCTGTCATCCATGTATCTTCTTGGATAAATAATCTGTTCACATGTTTTGTCTTTTCTTTCTTTCTTTTTTTAATGGGCTCTTTCTCCAGGTAGCTCATTGCCTCTTTTCAACACGGCCTTACTTGTCACCTCCCGATTCAGCCTACTTCTCTTGTCGATGGTTCAGTACCTTGGAGTTACTTCTGTTCCTTTCTTTTTCTGCAGCCAGCTCAGAGGCTTCTATCAGGCTAAGAGCCTGGATATCGTAGGATCCAAAAGGTTGACAAGGTTCTCCCTGGCAAGCCATTCATTGCTCCTTTTTTGAGTGCATGCCTTGTGAAGCAGCTTCAGCATGCCCTCTAGACCTGGACAGAGTGAGACAAGAATTCAGCATCTTGTATTTTGGTTCTTCAGTGGTCTTTTACTGGCCCTTCTCCTGCGCTCTCTGCTGAAGCTGTCAGTATATCCAGTGGCTTGCTGTTGGAGGAAGGAATTGCAAACGATGGGGTGTCTGGACTTCGCAAGGTCACTGGGCATCAGCCCTGCAAGCTCCTGGTGTTATCACCATGCAGGTTCTTGCTCCTCGGGAAAAGATTTGAATAGCTTTGTCAGTCTGTGCGTAAGCCTTCACATTTCATATTAAGTGCAGCCAGAGGGGCCTGGAGGTACATACGTACCTCTTGTCCTCAAACAGACCTGGCATTAAAAAGCAAGAAGTCACCTCAGATGAGCCAGAAGAAAGAACCTTGGAGGTTACATGTAAATCTCTCACTCTTAAAAATACAGATACCATTGTAAAACACACCACATGAATTTTACCATCTTAAACATTTTAAGTATACAGTTTGGTGGTGTTGCGTACATTCACATTATTGTGCAACTGTCACCACCATCCACCACCAAAACTTCTTTATCTTGCAAAACCGAAACTGTCCCCATTAGCTCTCCATTCTCCACCCCTCCGCCCAGCCCCTGGCGCCCACTCTTCTACTGTCTTGTCTCTAAGAACTTGACCACTCTCGGGAATTTTACAGGACTTGTCTTTCTGTGGCTGGCTGATTTCTCTTAGCATAGCGCCCTCCAGCTTCCTCCACGTGGTAGCAGGTGTCAGTCGGCTTCCTTTTCAAGGCTGAGCGATATTCCCTTGGCTGTGCATCCCACACAGGTCGATGGAAATTTGGCTCCCGCCTTTTGGCAATTGTGAATAATGCTGCTGTGAACATGGGTGTACAAATACCTTTTCAAGACCTTGCTTTCTGTCCTTTTTGGTTCTATACCTAGAAGTCCAGTTGCTGGATCATATGGTCATTTTATGTTTAATGTTTTGAGGAACTGCCATATTGTTTTCTCTAGCGGCTGCACCATTCTACCTTCTTACCACGAGTGTGTATGACATAATTTGGATGACATAAATATTGCTGGAATCCCCCAAGGTCTGTCCACCTCGCTCCTTCAACACCCCCTTGCCTGGGCCACCAGCTTCCCAACGGGCCCCTCACAGTCACTGACCCCTTTCTGATCCAGGCTCTACACACAACCAGTGATTCTATTTCAGATCCGTGGGTCTGCATGCTGCCCTTCTGCCCACAACCCCTCACTGGTTTCCATGGCTGGTAGAATAAGACCTAAATCTGTACATGACCCAAATGGCCCTTTAGGCTCTTTTGCCTAATCGGGTTCAGCTGACATGGTCGCTGTCGCTTCCACCCCCAGGGACCTGTCAATCGCCCTGAAGGTGCCACCCTCCCTTCCTTAACACATGCTGTCCCCTGGCTGGAATGCCACCCCCAGGCCCCCAAACCCTCTCTTTCCCCCAAATCATCCTTGGGATGTGTCATTTCTTCCCTAAGGATCCCTGACCCCCTTTTTACTGTCCTCCTCCCTCTGTCAAGTAGGTTCTCTTGTTACAGCTTTTCATAAAAATGTGTTACTTGCCCCCCCCAAACACTTGCCTATCTATGTTTGTATCTATCTATGTATTCGCTCAGGTGATGATTGGACCAATATGTACTGCAGGTCCAGCCGGAAAGTGAGTAAGCAGGCAAGCTTCCCACCCCGGGGCGCCCATCTCCCCGCACCCTCGCGGGACATGACCCAGCAATGCCTTGCAGGCCTGGCGACTTGACTCAGGTCTGCGGCTCCCACCGAACGGTCAGCTCCACCACGGAGGGTCTGGGTTCTCACACTCGATAATTATTTTTTTTAAAAAAACTTTATTTATCTGACAGAGACAGAGAGAGAACAAGTAGTCAGAGAGACAGGCAGAGGGAGAGGGAGAAGCAGACTCCCCGCCGAGCAGGGAGCCCGATGTGGGGCTCCGTCCCAGGACCCTGGGATCATGACCTGAGCCGAAGGCAGAGGCTTAACCGACTGAGCCACCCAGGCGCCCCCCTCGATAATTATTAAATGTTGGAAACGTTGCCACCTTTCTTAGGGGACCCGGCTGAAGGAGGAAGGCATGACCAGCACACTGGAGCACTAAAGGGGTCCGAGCCTCGATGCCCCACTGGCCGGGCATCTGCCTCCCCGATGAGCCAGCTGGGCAATGGTTTTAAGGGTAAGGCGGTTTCTGCCGCCCTTAAGCTGGTGCCCAGCGTGGGTCTCCCCGGGGGTATTTGAGCTGGCTGTTTGTCGAGTGAATAAATGACTCCAAAAAGGCACACAGGGCATCAGGGACCGCAAGCATCT
The DNA here is from genome assembly GCF_964656455.1 of Halichoerus grypus. Taxonomy (NCBI): domain Eukaryota; kingdom Metazoa; phylum Chordata; class Mammalia; order Carnivora; family Phocidae; genus Halichoerus; species Halichoerus grypus. The sequence continues at coordinate 3,577,292 of NC_135717.1, forward strand.
TTAGGCAAACTTCAGTTACAGTTCGAAAACCCTTCTTTCGGGAGCTCGAGTTGAGGGTGGGCGGAGGGAGGGAGCGACTCGGGCCCCGGAGACGGCTGAGGTCACTTGTCCCTGTCCCCAGTGACCCGGGAGCAAACCTTTCCGGTGAGACTTTCGGGGGTTCCCCTCCCCGGTCCCTCCAGGACGCGGCGCGAGCTGGGGGCGGGGGGTGGTGCGGGGAAGGGCAGCGCGCGGTGGACACCTCCCCGGCCCGCCCCGGGAGCGCCGGCGGGCGGGGCGCGCGCGCGCTCGGCCTCCGACTCCGCTCCGCCGCGATCCGGCCCGGGATGCCGCGCCCGCCCGCCCGCGCCCCGCGGAGCCCCGCCCCCCGCCGCCGCGCCGCCGCCGGAGGCCGCTCGGAGCTGCGCGAACATGGCCGAAGTCGGCGAGGACAGCGGGGCCCGCGCCCTGCTGGCGCTGCGCTCGGCGCCCTGCAGCCCCGTGCTGTGCGCCGCCGCCGCCGCCGCCGCCGCCTTCCCCGCCGCCGCGGCCCCCGCGGCCCCCGCGCCCGGGCCCGCAGCCCCGTCGCCGCCGCCGCCCGCCCAGCCCCCGCCGCCGCCGCCGCCACCGCCGCCGCCGCTGCCGGGCGCGATCGCGGGGGGCGCGGGGGGCGCGGGCGGCGCGGGGGGCGCGGGCGGCGCGGGCGGCGCGGCGGCGGGCCCGGGCGCGGGGGCCGCGGCGGGTGAGGCCCTGGTGGCCGCGGCGGCCGCCTCGGTGCGCCGGAGCCCCGGGCCCGCGCTGGCGCGCCTCGAGGGCCGCGAGTTCGAGTTCCTCATGCGGCAGCCCAGCGTCACCATCGGCCGCAACTCGTCGCAGGGCTCGGTGGACCTGAGCATGGGCCTGTCGAGCTTCATCTCGCGGCGCCACCTGCAGCTCACCTTCCAGGAGCCGCACTTCTACCTGCGCTGCCTTGGCAAGAACGGCGTCTTCGTGGACGGGGCCTTCCAGCGGCGCGGCGCGCCCGCCCTGCAGCTGCCCAAACAGTGAGTGCCACGGCCCCCGCCCGGCCTGGACCCGGAGGTCACCCTGGCCCGGGGCCCGACCACCCCCCCTCCCCGGAATCCTTGCCTGACCTAGACCCTGGGGTCACCCCCACCCCTGGCCCGACCCCTCCCTGCCCGACACCGGAGACGCCTTCGACCCCGCCCAGCCTGGGTGGGCCTCGGGGACGCTGCTCTCCGACCGAGGTCTGATCTGTGCTCGATCTGGACAAGGGGGTCCACTCCCGACCTCCACCCTGCCCCGGCCTTGGGCTCCGAGGGTTTCCCAGGCCCCGCCTGGCCTGAACCATAAGGGTCGCCTTTGCCCCTGCCAGGCCTGGACCGGAGGACACCCCTGCCCCTCGCCCAGCCTGGGTCCCGAGGGGTTGCCCCACTGCACAACTGGTCTGAATCCCGGGGTCGCCCTTGCATGCACTCCTGAAAAGGATAGCATCAGGTGGTTTCGGTGGGGGAGGTGTGCCTCCCCCCACTCCCTGCAGTAGGGGCCAACGTCTGAATGGCAGTGACTTGGGCTGGGAAGTGGGAAGGGACGTTCCCATCCCGCGGGCAGGGGGCCAGGACAGGAAGTGCTCTCTCCTCAGTGTCCCTGAAGACGAAGCCCCTGGGACAGGACAGTGGTACCCAGCGCTCGGGCCTTCCTAGCACAGCTGGGATTCCTGGGCGGGAAGGGGAAACAGCCGGGCATGGGGGCCAGGTCAGGGAGAAGGCAGCCCCCGGCATCCCTAGGGGTGGCTGGGTCACCGATGCCCCAAGGGTGCTTTTAGGGACATTCACTCTCTTTCTCTTGTCTTCTGGTTCCCATGTCCACTTTTCTCCCCCATGGGCTGTCCCCTATGATCCTTGCTTTCTCAAGATGTGTTGATCAGGAGAAAGCCTGTTTACCCTGCTTCCTCTTCGGGCACTTTCTGTTTCTGTGTAGTAAGTGCCTTTAACCCCTCACTAGTGTTTATATTTCTCCAATGGGTTTCCTGTTCCAGACTTGTCTCTGATGGTCTCATTATTCTTGTATGAGAGAGTCCAGGGGATTTTTGCTGGGGTGATTCCCAGCGCCCAAAGCTTGCTTCTGTAAACTTCTCCCCTCCCTAGGGTCTTGGTGTGTCTGGTTGTAAATATTGCATCGAGTGGTTTGCCGGTGCAGCATTAACAGTGACTCACTCCTGCTTCGGGTGTGAGAGGGAGAGGATACCTTTATTTTACAAACGTGAAAGGTATGTATTTCGATAAAACCGGGGTTTGGTGAGTAACAAAGTTATTCTGTCCAATCTTTGTTACTATTTTGTTCTCTTTTCCATAACCCGCTGCATCTGTAATCTGGGCCAGTAAATACATTTCAGAGCCAGTCACTCCTCTCGTGAGAAGGTGACAGGCAAACAGCTTCGTCCCCTCCCTGCCCCCGGGCTCTTAGAGGCCTGTTCTGCTAATGCACCTTTACATAATTCAGTCGGATTTGCAGAGCTCCCTGCCCCTCTGTTGAGTAGGTGCCCTCCTGACTGGGGCCTGGCTCACTGAATCCGGAGCACACTAGTATCTTCTCTAACTCAAGGAGAAGGAATGCCAGCCCCCCGAGGCCTCGGATCATCCTCTGAATAGGCCAGTTCCAGGTCCGCTGTTTATAACGTGTGGGGGTGTTGGTGGCCCCTGGCAGGTTTGCGTCAAGGGGCTTGGCTTCTGGGTGGGCACGTCGCAGAGCGCTGTGCTGTGACCGACAGCCTGGGCACTTGACGGCTCTCTGACTGCGTTCGTGGCCCTGCTGTGCCTGTGTTTGCCTTCAGCCGTGCTCTGAGCAGTCTCCACGTAGGCAGTGATGTAAAAGTCACGAGAACAGAACAAACGGGCAGAAGGAGAAACATGGGGGGGGGGGGTCTGTGTCTCCCTTCCCCCGTTTGCTTCTGAAAACTGGCAAAGCCCGTTGACTAACGTGTTTAGCGGTTTGAGCTAGGTGACGTTTTTTTCTGTTTCAGAGAGCGTAAACCTGAGTAGTCCCGGGTATGGAATGGGCTGTTGTAAACTTCTTTTTAGCTCTAGGTCAAGGCTCTTGGGCCTATCATGTGGAAAACAATCAGGAAATTTTCATGAATTCAGTGCAGGGAAGTTGAATGTGTACGTTTTTGTCACACCAAAGTGGGAAATTCATTACTGACTTTTAAAGAAGGGCAGCAATTACTGCTCGTTTCCTCTCAGGCGTTGGTACGTGGTTTTACCATTAATATTTGAAGCTATGAATTTCTTTACCATAAATTTAAAATTCTTACTGTACTGGGCATTTCGTGGACTTGGACTTAGTGGAGTATGATGCATGAGCCTTTGAGCTTTTTTTTTTTTTTTTTTGCGTTGTGGTGATATGCACGCCCTTTCCCGCTGGGTGACATCCGTCCTGGGAGGCATGGCACGCACCGCCCACTCCCAGGGACAGCTCCCACTGTGCTGTTCCTCCCTCTTTCCCACTCTGGAAAGGGTGTGCTTGAGAGGAATACCAGAATTTACCCCCGTTTGTTACTACAAGTACGTCTTCCCCAAACTTCAATATTTTTGAATTATTGGCGGGAAGACAATTCCTTGTGATGCGTTCAGAGCCTGTCTTGCTCTCCTACAGCGTGGCCGCACTGTGCCGAGTCCCCTGGACCCTCCCAGGGAGGGAAGTACACATCGTTTATAACTTAGCCCCCAGCTCACTTGACTGGGCCACGAGCCTGGCGTTTCTCCCGGCCCGTGAGCTCCCTGAGGGCTGTGTCTCTCCCTGGAGACACAGGGCAGGAACTGGCTGGGGGGGGGGGGGCACAACTGAGTTGTGTTTGTTGAATGAACATGTGAGTAACTGAATGAATTTGCAGCTTCCGCAGGGAAAGCAATGTCATCAATTTCACGTGGTTTTCGGAGGTGGGGAGTCAGCTTCCCCTGGGACATGTAGACGGCCCTCTCAGGTTATATGGGTGGGTGTGGTTCATGTGTGTGACTGTAGTTCTTTATACCATCAAATTTGGAATTTGATGTAGACGTAATGTGTGAACTACACAGAAACAGGCCCATACACAGGCCCTCACTTGCTCCTCCCTCTTTTTTCCAGCTTTTTTTTTTTCTTAAACACATGGACTACTTGATTGATTACAGTAAAAACAAGACTTCTGTTTGTGGTAGCCTCTGTGAGTGGTAAGGTCATGGGATTCTTTCTTTTCTTTTTACTTTTCTGCGTTTCCCAGACTTTCTGTGATGAACATGGCTCTTTTTTTCTTTTTTAACACTTTCTGTTACGGAAAATTTCAAACGTAAAAATAGAGCAGTGAACTCGCACGTAGCCATCCCTGGCATCGACGGTTAGCGTGTTGGGACCTAGCTTTCTTTACCTTTGCCCCCACTCATCTTTCCTCCGGCCCCCAGCGACCTGGAAGCAGATCACAGATGTCACATCATTTTCTGCATGTAAACAATTTAGTAAAAGATGAAGATCCTTTTTTTAAGAAACCTAATCACAGTGTCACGATCACATCTTAAAAGTTAATCATAATTTCTTACTTGTCATCAAACTTCCAGTCAGTGTTCACATTTCCCTTGCTGTCTCACCAACTTCTTTTCTTACGGCGTGTTTGTTTGGATCAGGAACTAAATGAGGTGCAGTGTGATTGGTTGGTGTCACTTACATCTCTTGTCATCTGTAGGTTTCATCTGTTTCTTTATTTTCCTCGCTGAAGAGACAGGTTGTCTGTCCCGTATAGTTTCCACCCTCTGTGTTTACGGGTTGGATTCCCGTGGTGTCCACTTCCTGTGAACGTGTTGTGGGACCTAGAGATTTGATCAGACTCAGTGTTGATGTGTTTTTTGCCAGAAACTGCCTCATAGACGCCAGAGCATGTGTCTGTCAGGAAGCAGAGAGGTCTGTCTGTCTCCCTAGCATCTTTGGATGGTCCTTGCCTGGGTCGTGGCCGTTATTCTCGGCCGCACGGGTGCACTCCACCCCCTGAAGGACACGTGGAGAGTGGCCCGGGAGAGGGATCACAGCTTCTGCGCGTGGACCTTGATGGAAAGTGCCTGTGACCCCCACAGCTTTTTACTATGTACGTGTTTGTTTTGTATATTTCTCAGTGCTCTTCCAACTGGTCACTTGAAAAGTATGGAATTAGTTAGTAACCGCCACACAAGTAGTTATCAGATTGAAGTCATTTTGAAATTAGCTGGAAACTGCCCCAGACTTGGTGAAGACAGCAGCGTCCAGGCAACAGTAACTCGGTCGTGGCGGGGTCGGCCCAGGAGCGGGGCTGCGCGCTGCGCGGGGTGTGCCCTGCGGACGGGAGGGGGTGTCGGCTCGGCCTGCGTCCAGTGGCCCAGAGCGGGGGCTGTGCCGGCCCGGGTGCGCGCGCGGTGCTGCGGGGAGGTGTGGGGGGCTGGGCTGGGCTGGGGAGAGGAGCGGGAGCCGGAGGGGCCTCTGAGGAAGGAGCGTTCCGGTCTGCTGCCCGTTCGGACGTGCGAGCTGGAGGAATGGGAAAGGCCGCGCGAGGAAGCTGGGACCCTGGGAGCAGGGGCGGCTCAGCGGAAGGAAGCGAGGCTGGAGGTTCAGCTGCATCGTGTCTGGAGAGTGTGGCCATGTCACAGATAACCCGGAATGTGCATTTTCACTAAATAAACCCTTTATCCTGGTTTTCTTGCTCGTTGACAGTCACTGTGGGTCACGTACATTTGTCCAGAGTTACTCTGTCGTCTTGTTAAATGCTTACTTTAAAAGGGTTTATGGGAGTGTAGCGACTTGGGAGCTAGGACACTGATCTTTGTTAATGAAAATATGGGCCACTTTCCAGCATTTAGTTCACACCGAGGTTTTTGGACTTACCACCTTTATAGGAAAACGTATACAGTATTTTAGAAATCAGTCTGTGAGAAGGATGTTACTTATCATGACATGTGGCTGAATTGAATTTATAATAAATTCAGGAAAGCCTTTGTTGTGGATAAAGGAAGATGATTGGTGGATGCTAAAAGGGTATTCTGTAGAGTTTTAATGATGTTCACGGTTAATGCTTTCAAAAAAGACATAGCTCTGTTTAAAATTATGTGCGAGATGAAACGAAGGCTTTTGATTTGGAGATACAGTAATTTACTATTTGCTGTTTTTGCATCTTGTGAGTGTCAGGGGATAAACTTGGTAAATTAGTGACAACTAAATTACAGCAATGCCTCATCTCCATAATTACCCTACATTTAAAGCATTTCATATTAAAATGAGAGGATTATAGACATGCTTCTACTTTGATTTCCTGGAAGTAGGCCCTTGCATTGTGACTCGCTAGGAGGTTTTGTGGTTAACGCTCGGGGCCGCTATCACTTTTTGCAAGTTTCCGGTTTTCTGGTAAAAGGTTCCTGATGGATTTGAAGGACAGAAGATGGAATCTCTGGTTGTAAACGGATTTCGTGAATGGGTGACGGGAAGCTGCGAGGGCGTGCCGCGAGCCGCCCGGGAGCCTGACCGACGCTGTGAGGGCAACAGGTGCGTCTGGCCTGTGCCTCTCGGGCCCCGCCAGCCCCGGGGCCCTGCTTCTGGGGGGCCGACAGCAGGATGAAGAGGAGTTAGTGCGGGTCCTCCTGTCCTTGGACAGAACAGTTCTGGCACTAAATCATGAGCTGATTGCAAATGTGCGGCTTCTCTCTCCTACGGATGCTTTCCGGGAGGCACACAGAAAAGAGATGGGTGTTTTTATGGGTGGTTTGCTTGAGAAGAAACTTTTCCCCCTTAGTCATCTGTGACATGTCTAACCATGCCCAGAGAGGCACAAGCTCATCTTGCGTTTATTTCCTTGGCGGGGAGGGCTCTCGTCCTTCCCCACGAGCGTGCAGAGCTGGGCTCGGACCGCGTCGCCTTCCTGCTGGAAGCCACAGCAGCTGCCCCCAGCCGGCGGGGCCTGGCCCGGCCCCTCAGCCCAGGTCCCTGCATTGCTGACGGCGGCCCACCACCTCTCCCCTCCGGCCACCCCCCACCTTCGTCTGTTTCAGTGGGCTGTTGGGGCCAAGAGCCCTTTCACACCCTTACAGGGTTACTGGGACGCCAGAGAGCTTTTGTTTGTGTGGGGTTTGTCTGTTACACGCACCACATTAGAAATTAGAACCAAGAAGTTAAAATATACATACTTATGAACCCATTCAAAAACAGCAATTGTAGGGACGCCTGGGTGGCTCAGTCGGTTAAGCGTCTGCCTTCGGCTCAGGTCGTGATCCCAGGGTCCTGGGATCGAGTCCCGCATCGGGCTCCCTGCTCCGCGGGGAGCCTGCTTCTCCCTCTGCCTCTGTCTCTCTCTCTCTCTGTCTCTCATGAATAAATAAATAAAATCTTTAAAAAAAAAGTTGAAAAAAAAAAACAGCAATTGTAAACATATCTCAGGAATAATTGTTTATGAGAAAATCACTGTGTTTCCCACAACAGAGAAGCTTCGAATAGGGGTATTTGTTTTTTGTAAGTCTCTCACGTCTGGCTTGTGGAGGGCAGCTGGGGTCTGCTTGTGCTTTTCGTCTGTGGTGCTAGGTTTCGGTTGAGCCCGGGGAGAAAATCCAGCCTCACGTAGATACGGGGCTGGGAGGGGGGGCTGTTCGAGTGGCCGTTCAGACGATGGTAGATGTCGTCCCTCGATGCCTCACCAAAACTTGGCAGGTGGTGGTTTCCTGTAGGTCACTTGTGGTGCCAGGTCTGAAACGTCCTCAGTGGGCTTTTGGTGCTCTGTTGGGTTAAAATCCATTGCTCTGTCTTGCATTTTGAATAAATCTTTTATTACCCATGCATGGTTTGTTACCTCGTGCATTGGTTATTAAGGGAAATATTGATTGAATTACGCAGATCTTCTGATGTCAGTATGTCTTACTATATAAAGAAGCATATTTTATCTTTGAGTTGGTAAATTTGATCCCCCTCGAACTCAACAGATCATGTTTTTGAAAACAGAAATCTCCGAAAGGATGAGGCATTTTGATACAATTTTATTTTGAAATTTCCTTTAAAAGTTGAATTGACAGTATATTTTTATGGAAATAAAAAAAACTATGTTGTAGTCTTTGGTCTTATTAGTACTTCATAACATAATTTGGCTTACATTTAGTTTTTTTGGGTTTTTTTTTTTTTGGTATGTGTGGTCAGTGCGTGATGACTTCGGATGGGGCTGTCCGGCCTGTCCATTATTTCTGCACAGCCACCCCGTCCCTCCTTACTGGTTCCCGGGTGACACCCCGGCTGTTTCCCTGCAGCCCCGGGCATGCCCCCCCCCCCCCCCAGCAGGCAAGGACAAGGACCTGGGCCCAGAACTACAAGTGTCCACAGGGGGTCTCAGTGATAAAGTAGCCGTGTTTTCATGGAAATAGTCCATGTTTGGGATGTCTTTTGAAACCCTTCTGAGCACACTTCTCAAAAACTGTGCCGCTTTTGATAAACATAAACATTCCCTCCCTCCCCAGTCTCCTGTTTTCCTCAGTAGGTCTCTCTCTTCCCTCCTCATGGTAAACCATCATTACAGAGGATAAAACTGGTCTTCTGTCTTGTAAAGCAGCTCTGCTTTTTGTGATTTGTATCAAAAGAACAAAAAGTACTTACTGTTTTTCCAAATGGACAGTAGAAACATCAAGTGTGTTCTGCCTCCTCCCTGGCCCTTCTCACAGACTTGCACTGCTCCCTTTCACAGATCTCCTGGGTTTAGAACTGTCCTAGTTGGTGTTGTGCCAAGTCCTCATGTAAGATGGGTCACGTTGATGTGACGGGGGCGTCCGTGGCGATGAGTGGCATAGCGAGCTGCCCATGCCCGGTGCTGGTGATCCGTGTGTGACTCGAGCTCACGCACACGCGGGGCAGCTCCTCGAACTAGTTGTCCACCTAAAACCTTCCAGGAGAACTGCCTCCGGTCACGTGATTTGGCTGCAGTTTACTGGTGAGATTTGGGATGCTTCCGTATGCTAGCACGAAGCTGTGGCTGGAACGGTCAGTGAGAACTAGCTTGTGAACCTGTTGACCCTTCGGAGCTGATTTAGAAGGAATGTGAATGTGGAATCTGATGGCGGAGCAAACAGGTTGCAGGCTGTGAAGTTACATGAACGGGAGAAGTTTGCATTCGTCCACCCCCACCCTTGGGGACATAAATATATCCGGTCAGCTTGGCAGGTACATCCCTGAAGCTGGGAACAGTGACTCATCACAGCTTGAGGAAAACATCTTTCTCTTAAGAATATCCACCTCCCTTTGGTTGGGTTCCCTATTAACTAGGAACATTTATAGCCCTGCCTCGGCTCCCAGTGTGCAAGAAGACTACTGAATATCTGGCTTTCTTAGCAATTATATTTTTCTCTGCAAATTGCAGTATGAACGGATTTTCCACACCTGCTAACCCTCAGGTTAGCCAACAGGAGATCTCACGGAAAGTCAAGAACTTTCTGCAGTGATAGAAATGTTCTTTGTCTGTGCTGTCCAGGATGGTGGTGATAGTCGTGTGTGGCCGCTGAGCATTTGAAATGCAGCTAAGAACTCAATTTTTAATTTTTAGTCTGTAAGTTCATTTAAGTTTAAATAGCCGCACGAGCTGATGGCCTTGCAGAGCTTGCAAGTCTGGATCCCCAGCACTGCCTCAGTTTACGCCATTCACCTCCGAGGCACAAATGTTGTTTTCTGCAGTATGCTTTGAGGTGAGGAAGACTGACAGGTCCGCTCTGGGCTTGGGGCTCAGGCAGACCCCCTGCAGTTCCCCGGGGTGAGGTGAGGAAGCAGCCAACCGTACCCTTTGCGAAAGATGCTTGTTGAAACGTCTTCTATCTGAATAGGTTGGTCATTCTCTTCAGTTTCTACTACTCTGGACTGCAGATAAGTGAGAATTGACGGTTTCCATTTCCCCCTTCACTACCCTAGTTCTTGAAGCCCCAGGAAAGAAGCAAGGGACCCAAGAGATTATTCCTGTGGGTAATTAAGAGAAGAGACACATTTGCTGGTGCAGGGAGACATTTTTTGTGATTTGTATCAGAAGAACAAAAAGTACTTACTGACTGAGTAAGTACTTAATGCCTGAGCCACCCTAGGGGCACCTGGGTGGCTCAGTCATTAAGCATCTGCCTTCAGGTCAGGTCATGGTCCCAGGGTCCTGGGATCGAGCCCCACATCGGGCTCCCCGCTCGGCGGGAAGCCTGCTTCTCCCTCTTCCGCTCCCCCTGCTTGTGTTCCCTCTCTCGCTGTCTCTCTCTGTCAAATAAATAAATTCTTTTAAAAAATAAAAAAATAAAAACTCTGTGGCCCTTTCTAGTCCTGGATTTACTGTGCATATTGGTTATCGATAGATTACTTTTTTTTTTTTTTTAAAGATTTTATTTATTTATTTGAGAGAGAGAGAACGAGAGACAGAGAGCATGAGAGGGAGGAGGGTCAGAAGAAGCAGACTCCCTGCTGAGCAGGGAGCCCGATGCGGGACTCGATCCTGGGACTCCAGGACCATGACCTGAGCCGAAGGCAGTCGCTTAACCAACTGAGCCACCCAGGCGCCCAAATTACTTTTGAGTCCGGTTCCTTTATGAACAAGTGCACGAGTGTTGTGTGTTTGCCTGTCCCGTGTGCTGCCTACGCGGACACCTGCTCATGCTGGGTGGCGCTTGGCAGCATGGCTGGTCATTCTGTGCCGTGACTGTGGTTCGCGTGCTCCCCTGCAGGGAGCTGCACGTCCCACGAGGGCAGGGCTGAGCTCTCTGCACAGCGTTGTATTCCCGGTGCCAGCAGAGTGCTTGGCACTTGGAGGACACTGAGCATTTGTTGAGTGGATACTGACTTCTGAACACAATCTTCTGTGGCTGTTGCTTGTCGTAATGGATCAGTTCTAGCATCTGGCTCACAGGGAAGTCCGAAATCGGTGTTTCTTATCAGTGGTCAGAAAACGCGTCCTTCGCGTGGCAAATCAGGGACCCAGGCTGGCACCGTGTGGTGGGCTCACCGTCGGTAGCTCGGCTCTCCGGGGGCAGGAGGGTTGTGCGGAGGCGAGTTGGTGGGCGGGTCCCACTTCTGCCCGTGTGCCCGTGACCAGAGCTCAGGCCAGGGCCGCTCCAAGGGAGGGCCACGTGTCCAGGAAGAAGAGGAGACGCTCTGGAGAGCTCAGCACATTTCGATCCGGGCAGCAAACTACGGCCTGCGGGCCAAGTCCCGCCAGACTCTTGTTTGTATAAATAAAGTTTTATGGGAACACAGCCACGCCCATTTGTTTCCATGGGCTCCGTGGCTGCTTAGTTGAGACCCAGACGGTGTGGCCTAAAAACCTAAGACATTTGGTGTCTGGCCTTGTATAGAAGCAGTGGGCAGACCTCCCTCCACGTCACTGATACATTTTACTGAGGCTAATCCCCACCTCTGTAGTGCTGGTTTTCTTCATATGGAGCTCCTGTGCTTCTTAATGTGTTATGCTTAATTCTAGGTGTTTCATCTGTTTGTTTTGGGGATGGTCAGTATGAATGGGATCTTTTTTTCCTTATTATTTTCAAAAGGGTGTTTGCATGTAGGGAAGGTGGGCCGTGTGTGTGTGTGTGTGTTTCTTTTTGTTGGATATGGGCTTTATAATACTAATTTATTTTTAAAATTTTACACTTTGAAAACATTTCAAGCTTCCAGAAAAGTTGCCAGACTTGTTCAGACTAGTTCATATAACTCCTGTTGTCAGCCCCTATTCACCCATTTTTAACATTCTGCCGTATTCGCTTTGGTATTTCCCTGCATGTGTACATGCTATTTAAGAGTCAGTTAAATGTGCTATGCCCCCTTTTCCCTTCGTACTAGGGAAATTAGAATAAGGATATTTTCTGGAACCAAAGCCTGGTTACCGAGTTCAGGAAGCCGGACTCAACTCCGGTGCTGCTCTTTAACCCACGGCCTGGGGACCAGCGCTCTCAGCTGCCCCGGGAGCATCCTGGCAGCGTCCAGCATCCTGTCCGGTGTGGAGCCTCTCCAGTCTCCTTATTCTGGGACAGCTCCTTGGCCTTTCTTTGTATTGGCCTTGACATTTAAAAAAAACAAAACAGGACAGTTATTTTATCAGCTGCCTCTCAAATTAGACTTGTCTGAATAGACCGAGTCCTGATGAGCTGGTGAGATTCGGAGTAGGGACCTGGGGCTGGAATGCTGGCAGGAGGACACTCACCCTTCTCAGGGCATCTCTCGGAGATGCCACTGGCCTTCCTGGTGGAGTTCACGTGGATCACTTGGTTTAGGTATTGGTGGAGCTTCTCCACCCAATAGTTACTATTTTTCTTTTTGTAGTTAATAAGTAATTTCTGCCATTCAGTGCTGGAATAAAATATTTATTTTGTATCCAGTCACAGTTACCATCTCTCCTAACAGTTTTTTAAATGGACTTTTTGCATGCATTTTCTAGGTCAGATTTTCGTCTGCAAATGATGACTGTTTTGTCTCTTTCTTCCGTTCTTTTTTTTTAATCCCATTTCTTTTTGTTGCGTTGTTGAATTTGCTAGAACCTCCAGATAACACAGAATAAGTACCATGATGGCAGGCTCCATTCTTGCTTCCAGCCCGACAGGGAAGGCTTACGTTTCAGAGTAAATGCAGCTTTGCTCAGAAGCTACTTTCTTAGGTCAGTCTTCCTGGTACCGAGGTGAGTCCTGTGGGCCGCACGCCCCCAGCGCCCCTGGTCTCGCCATCCCACTGTTACTGGAGGGTTGGTGGTCTGTTTATCTGACACGCTCTGGCGTCGGGGGCAGGACTGTGCCTTTCTTACCTGTTGCTGTAACCCCAGCACCACCAGGCTGGGCCCGGAGTTGGCACTTTGTAAGTTGGTGGTGGGGTGAATAAAGACACAAACAGGAGAGGTCTGAATGCAGAAACAACCTGGCAGAAGTCAGTGATCAGAGGTGATAGAAGCTTAGAGTTTAATAGGTGTGCATCTGGGGCGCCTGGGCAGCTCAGGGGGTTAAGCGTCCGACTCTGGATTTCAGCTCAGGTCGTGATCTCAGGCTCCTGGGGTCGAGCTCTGTGTTTAGTCTGTGCTCAGTGGGGATTCTGCTTTAGGTTCTCTCTCTCCCTTTGTCCCCCCCGCCCGCTCACGCACGCACTCCCTCTCTCTCTAAAATAAATAAATCAATCTTTTTTTAAAATTAAGTTAAAAAAAAATAAAAGGCCTGTGTCATCACCCCCCAGCTGGGTGCCCTTGGGTAGGTGCCCTGTCCTCAAACTCCCCTTTCCTCATCTGTAAAATGGGCACGCTACCCACTCACTGGACATTTATGAGAACGAAACATGGCGTGCCAGAGCGCTGACCTCGGTGTCTGGCGCACAGTGCACTCCCCACAAGCCACGTCATCACCGTCGCTGCCGTCATGGTGACCGGGGGGCGGGGGGCTGTTGTAATCTGTGAGGCATCTGGGTGTCGGAAGCGGCAGGGAGGCGTTGCAGGGTCTGGAGCCGGTCCCGGTGCAGTAGCCTGGCCCCCCACTTACAGCAGAGGCACCGACAGGGCGTCGCCCAGGACGGCGTCTTTCTGGGGTGGCTGGAGAACGGGCTTGGGCGGGCCACGGTCCCTCCTGGCTCCTGAGGGGGTACAATTGGAGCGGAATAGTAGGGTTTGCTCTCTCGTATTTCTCCGAGCTGCTTGCCCAGAGGGTGGGGATTTGAAAAGATGAACTCAGGTTTTCCCTTGAATCCGTGTGAATCACCTTCGTGGGGCTCAGAGCCCAGCTCGCACTGGACGCTGAGAAAGAAGCCAGCCTCCCATCAGCCGGCTCCAGCCCTGCCCCCGTCCCCGGAGGAACAGTGAGGAATCGGGGATGCAAGCCTGATCTGGGTCAGTAATTTATATGTATGTCCAGGCGTTTAAAAATACGGACAAGTACAGAAAATAATCTAACATGTGCTTGGGACCCACGAGGAATTGACCCTCGTTCACATTTTGTCATGTATTCCCAGTAGAGAAACATCTCGTCGAGGTGCCCTTGCCACCGTGTCTCTGTCCCTTCTCCAGAGGCATGGAGCCCCCGTTCCGTCTCACGGTTCCCCTGTGCAGAGCCGGTCCTCTGTTTTAGTGGTTGGGGGGGGGGGCGTCGTAAGTCTTCTCGCTATACTATATGTATTTTCCACTTCTCCAAAAGACTGCTTCAGAGGTGACCCTGTCAGACACAGGCCTGCACCTGTTTCTCCTTAGCCCTGGTGCTCGGATCTCGGTGCTTCCTGGCTCTGCAGTCTGTCTCCTACCTCTCACTCATTCTCTGGGCTCTCAGCGGGCCGGCTTCCTCCCAGCCCTAGCTCTGCTCCTCCCTGGTCCAAGGGGGCTCTGGGTTCCTTGTCCCGTCCGCAGGCTCGTCTCCAGCCCATCTCCCCTGAGCCTTGCCCTATGGGGTGCCCCCCCGGCACCCCCATATTGAAACTAAATGGCGTTGGAAGATCGCCCTCAGCACCCCACACACACACACTCCCACGTCCAGGTGGTTCCTAAGGCCTTCGACTTTACTTTCGCTTGCAAGTGGGCACTCCCTGTGTGTTTGGTGCTGTGGGGCTGGAAAAGCAGAAGGAGCAGGACAGACTCCCTCTCTGCATCTGTGAATCAGGAGGGAGACTTCATAATCCCAAAGAGCGAGTGTGTGGTGTCATTTCAGGGGGTGCAGGGTGCAGTGAGGAAACCAGAGGACATGTTCGACAGGTGGATGGAAGGACCTTTCTGGGGAAGCGATATTTTAAGATCTAAACTACAAGCAGGAGCTTCTGATGGGAAGCATCAAGGACAGGGACTTCCCCAGGAGTGGGGCCTGCAGGTGCAGTGGGGGGGGGGGGGGGGGCGAAATTCCAGAAATTGAGAAATTGACCTCAAGGTCCCCCGGGAAGGTTCGAAGGAGAGGAGTGATAAGTCCAGCGAGGCCACTGTGGGGGCCACACTCAGGCACAGGGACCAGAGTGGTGGCCGTGGCCATGGGGAGAGGTCAGTGGAGTCTGCAGGGCTGGGTGATGGGCTGGCTCTGAGGGCGAGGGAGACAACTCCCCAGAGCCCCCGAGAGAGGCCCCCTCTCCCGGACCTGGAGTCCCCACCTCGCACAGGGCTTTCCAGTGGTGCCTGGCCTCATGGCGCAGGAGGGAAGAAAGTGTACCTAAGATTTATGGAGCCCATGGGCGCCTGGGTGGCTCAGTCGGTTGAGCGACTGCCTTCGGCTCAGGTCATGATCCCGGAGTCCTGGGATCGAGCCCCACATCGGGCTCCCGGATCGGCGGGGAGCCTGCTTCTCCCTCTGACCCTCCCCCCTCTCATGCTGTTTCTCTCTCGCTCGCTCTCTAATAAATAAATAAATAAAATCTTTAAAAAAAAAAAAAAAGATTTATGGAGCCCATGAGACGAGGCTGGATTCTATTCACCTGAACGGTGGGGACAGAACAGCACTGAGAATGACTGTTTCTCTCTGTGTGGCAAAACTAAAAGCTTGTGTAATGAAAGCACCTGAGCCGAGGGAAGCTCCGGGCAGGGGCTGTGGCTCCCTGAGAATCCGAATGCTGCCTGGACGGCAGGAAGGCCCTTCTGGACTCCGGAGACATTTTCAGCTCATCTTTCCAGATGCTGTGACTGCGTAATGATAAATGAAGGTGGAGTCGCAGCCTGGTTTCATGGGGGGCGGGGGGCAGGCGATAGTCACCTGGGTTATTCCTGTGAGCTGAGCCCGCTCGTCTCTGTGAGTACAGAAAACCTCACGGTGCAGGGAGGTGTGCGTGTGCTCGTTGCTGTTTTGAGAGCATCTGTCCGTGCGTTTGGGAAATTGGCTGCTGCTTGCTTCATAAAATACCATGGGGGTAAATTCCTCCGACAGCTAGTGATGCGGTGCGGGCTCCAGATCCTGCCCTTGCAGCCTTGGTGGTAGCGCAGAAAGCTTCTTGGCTCGGAGGATCCCTGAGTCCTTTGTGCGTAACGGGGGCCGCTGTTGGAGATTGATGAGCTGAGGTGCAGACCGCAGTGGGGTGGTCCAGGTGTCACGGAAGAGGTTGGTGTCGGGGGCTGGCATTTGCTGGTCCTCCGCTCACGCCCCAGTCTGCAGTTTCTCCCACTTGCCAGGCCTGTGGAAGGCGGTGGGGCGGCCAGGCCCCCCCGAGACTGATCTTGGGGAGGGTGTGTGTGCTTGTTTCCCTGGCCCGCGGGCCCCTGCTGAACATCTCCTTGCCGGCCCCACTCGCACCCAGGAGACCTGGGCTCTGGCTCACCCCGCCACTTCCAAATGGAGCCCAAAGAATGTGTCTCCAAGCTGCTGGGAGCTCTGCGCGTGCCAGGGCTGTCCTCGGCCCTGGTCACCGTCTGCCGAGAGAGACAGACGACCCGGCCGCTGGGACGAGAGGATGTGGATGCTAAAGGCCTGAAGGCTGGAGCCACACAGAGGGTGTCACTCTGGGGCCCTCTGAGGGTGACTGCAGGCAGGCCAGGGACAGGGAACAGCAGGTAGGACAGAGCCAGACCGGCATGTTCGGGGAAGGCAGGGAAGGAGGGAGGGGCTGTCCCCGGCTGCATCCTCCGGTGCTCAGGGCCCCGTGGGCTCCTGCAGGTATGCCCTGGGCAGGGGTCCATGGCGGGAGGGGTGCTTTCCTCTAACGCACAAGACAGATGTCCTCTTCACTCTCCAGGCCAGGTGTCGGACTGTCCCGACCCGGGGGAGGGCAGAACGGCTTCTCTTTGGCCTGTTCTGTGTATTGGCCCTTCCTGTAAGATTTTCCCTAATTCTTACTTTGATTTATGAATTTGTGTCAGTCCAACGAATTTAAGTTTTCTAAAGTAGCTTGTTTTTGATTTGTATTTTAAATGCCAGTGAGATTTGAGATGGGGCCTCGCTGGGCAGTTTTAACTGAGCAGGGGTGGGAGCACAGACTGAGCTGCCCAGTCGGCCCGCGAGGAAGTTGCCCCGTCCTGTCCTGTCCTGTCCTGCCGTGAGAGGTGGGGCAGCGCACCTGCCAGCCCCTCCCCCCCCCCCCCCCCCCCCCCCGGCAGCTCTGGCCCCCTCAACACTCCCTCCCCGGCCCCGGCACTCTCCTTCCACTCTCCGTTTCTGGGTTGGCCTCCTCTTACTGGGGCTGTCGTTTCCACGCCCTGCCCGGCTGAGCCTGTGCGGCCCTTTACCGTACATGTTCACGTAGACCTGCGACTCCTCGGCGGCCCCCACCCCGCTGCGTCCCTGCTGCCTGCCTGCTCTCCCACCAGCTCTTCCTCGGCCCTCGCTGTCCCCTCTCTGGAGCACCGTCCACCTTCTTCCATGTGGTCGTCCCAGCGTCACTTCCTTGGGGCCCAGTTGGGGCACTCGTTGTTTGCACACTCTGCATTTCTTCAGGGTATTAGTGTTGTTCGTAATTGTGTATTTTTTAGACCTATTCCCCTCCTCCCCTCCCCCCTTCCTGCCCTGTTGATTTGGAAGGTCCGGGAGGGTGAGAACCATGCGCGGGAAGCATTTCTGCTTGTAAGGTTTATCTGGGCCACTGCTTCCCCCTGAATGTGTAGCGACAGAGGAGAACGGGAGTGCCCCCTCCCCGCCTTCCTTGACCCGGAGGTGACACGGTGGTTTGAATAGTCCCCTCCTCCCTGTGCGCGTGTGGTCGGCATCTCTGGGCCGGCCAGTTCCAGCACTGCTCTCATGAGTCACCCACAAGCATGGGGAACCCTAGTGACACATTCGGCCCGTATTCGGGGATAATTAATCCTTCCAGTTTCTTGTGTTCTGATTCGCCTCTAACCTCTAAGGGACTGACCTGTAATGCCGACACGTGGAGATTTGATGCACACGTTCGTATTTGCTTTTTGTCATCAGTAATTTTGTCCATTTTGTATTATAACTCTACCTTCGTCTTTAACTAGTTCAGAGGGTAATCTCATTTTGTTCACAGTCACCGATGAGGCCAGCGAGGCTAAGATGTGTTTTTAACAAGGTAGCTGAAAAAATGGGCAAAAATTTCAAAGTCAGTAGCTTTCTATAGGAGCAGACGATTATCTCTTGAGAGAATTCATCTATCCAAAATGACTTTTTTCCCAGAGGATTCCAGACTGCTAATATGGTAATTAGCAGAAAGCTCAAAGTCTTTAGTTCTAAGTTTATTTGGGATTTTATTTTATAAGCCTGCATTCTGTAATTCTTGAAAGTTAAAAATTATTGGTGTTGGGCGCCTGGGTGGCTCAGTCGGTTAAGCGTCTGCCTTAGTCTCAGGTGTCTTGGGATCAAGTTCCGTGTCGCTTCTCCTTCTGACCCTCTCCCCTCTCTCTCAGATAAATAAATAAGTAAAATTTAAAAAAAAAATTTTTTTTTGGTCTAATTTCTTTTTGAAGGAGCCAGTTTTTAAAAGAAAGCCCCAAGCAGTGCTCATTAACTTCTGTGTTCTGTATTTCCTTTACTGTTTGAGACTCTTCGGTATTATATCTGTGGTCCACGCTTACAGAAACTTTGGGAAACTCGGGAATGTGGAAAGGCGAACAGCCACCACCCAGTGTTTTCCTTGTGTCTGCTTCCTTTTTAAAGGGAGGTACTTTGCTGAAATTGCGTATTTGCAATTTCACAACTGCTGGTGATCGGAGTCCCTCTGGTCAGTGCTGTAAGGCGCCCTTTTTTATGTTAATGTCTGTTTAAATGAGTAGGTTAGGACCGCTCTGCCCCACTACGCTGGGAGTTCACCTCTACCACCACCCTGAGGCTTCCAGCTGGAGGGAGGCCCCGGGCTGGCGGAGGCCCCACGGGCAGCTCCTGGCTCCTAGCCCTGCTTTCTGTGATTCCCCCTTATCAGGAAGGAACCTCTCCACCCGTCCTCGTCCTCGGCAGGCGGCACCAGATAAGGCTAGTGGTAACCAAATGCAAAATGTGATTGCTAGTTTTTCCTGAATTGTTTTCAGAGTGGGGAAGCTTAGAAGAGGTCCCAGTGCGCCGGGTTACGGACCTCTCACGGGAGAGCCGTGTTTGGGGGGTGAGCGAGGGACCGTGCCCTCCGCCGTAAATGCCGGCTGGGTCACCTTTGGCCCAGGGGCAGGGTTGGTCCTTTCTTCGCCTACCTGGGCAGCTCCCTCTCCGGAGTCTACAGAGACTTGCCACTTTTCTTTAGCACTTTTGATTTGCAGGGTCCTCAAATAAGTTTATTGAAAGTGAACAAATAACACAACGGTTCATGAAAAACTCTTCCCCAGAAATAACTCAGCTACTTTACACCCTGAATGAACTCCATTGTGCTTTCTTTGTAAAAATGCGGACGAGAACCCCAGAGTCTCCTGCCTTTGTCCCATAAGGGACGAGATTCTGTGGCAGGCCCGGCGGCTGGCAGGGAGGGAGAGAGAGATGCTTTTCCCTTCTCCCCATTTCCCGTGATGCCCCGAGTGCCTATTTGCGTATCAAGCACGCTGACATGGTGGAGGCAGGTGCCACACAGACGCGAAAGGAAAGAAAAGAGCCTGGGAATGTAGGCTTCAGGGGCCGGGAAAGAGGGTCTGCTCAGTTTTTATTTCAGAGAAAACCCGTGCTGATGAATAGGCCATCAGGGATCCATGGATGTGGCTGAGCGTGCAATTTACATAACAATTAAACTAGTCCAGTAGACCCGCTGCCTCTGAAACCAGGCCTCTCCCCGCGCCAGTCTTCGGCGGTATTAATCTGCTTTATGACCCACTTTCCCCAGATGGATCATTTCTTCTCCGCAGCACTAAATACGCTCGGAGACCTGGGGTCTGCGCTGGCAGGCGGGCGGCTTTAGAGCGCCTGCGGCGTGTTCTCTGCTCCCTTCCTGTGCCTGTCTGGGCAAGGCTGGCTGGTCACTCTGTCTTTCCCGTCTGTACGTCCCCGAGCGCCACACGGTCTTGCCTGACTTCCATGTGTGAATGTGTATTTCGCCATCCATCCTCAGGTTTTCACACGTTCTCCCAATTCTGAGTAAACACGGGGGAGGAGACTGTCCGGGACAGACCGTGGGTCGGATGAGTTTGGAAGGACGAGGTGTTTCCTCCCCGGGGCCAGGTGCGGGGCCAGGTGCGGGGCCAGGTGCGGTGTTGGGCCGGCAGGAACGGTTCTCTGAAGGGCCTGCGTCTTGAGCCAAATAAAGGCCTTTTCCCATTCTGCGTGGTGCTGATTCTGCTCTGCTGTGTTTTGTTCTGGGCGGTGTCCAGGATGGCAGAGAGGTCTCTCAGACAAGTCGTGTTGCTTTGTAAACATCATCTGGCTGCCAGCGATTATCCCAGCCTCCCCGAGGAAAACCGGATGTGCTTCCTGACTCTTTGATCCAGCTTCTGTGTTATCAATGGCTGCCAATGGCTGCTAATTTGGGGGAGATTAGCCCCAGGGTAAATCGGAGTGGATCTTGGAAAAAGACTGCTCCCTTAGGAAAGGTGGGATCGGTTAAAATCTAACTTGACCTTAAACTATCTAAAGTAAGTTTCTCAGTTTAGTATGGAATTTTATGTGGCAGAATAAGGACAAAGGTGTCTAGAGTCTAATAAACTGGTGTCATAAAAATGTAGCAATTTGCCCCTGGTGGTGTAAGCTTCAACTTATTTTGTGTGACCTGGGAAAGAGTTTTCTCTGAATGTTCCTGTAGTGAAGCCACAGCAGGCTGGGTCTGCGGGCCGTGGGGTCTGCGGGCCGTGGGGTGGGGGCCGTGGGGTGCAGGCCGTGGGGTGGGGGCCGTGGGGTCTGCGGGCCGTGGGGTGCGGGCCGTGGGGTCTGCGGGCCGTGGGGTGTGGGCCGTGGGGTCTGCGGGCCGTGGGGTGGGGGCCGTGGGGTCTGCGGGCCGTGGGGTCTGCGGGCCGTGGGGTGCGGGCCGTGGGGTGGGGGCCGTGGGGTCTGCGGGCCGTGGGGTCTGCGGGCTGTGGGGTGGGGGCCGTGGGGTCTGCGGGCCGTGGGGTGGGGGCCGTGGGGTCTGCGGGCCGTGGGGTGGGGGCCGTGGGGTCTGCGGGCTGTGGGGTGGGGGCCGTGGGGTCTGCGGGCCGTGGGGTGTGGGCCGTGGGGTCTGCGGGCCGTGGGGTGCGGGCCGTGGGGTGGGGGCCGTGGGGTCTGCGGGCCGTGGGGTCTGCGGGCCGTGGGGTGCGGGCCGTGGGGTGGGGGCCGTGGGGTCTGCGGGCCGTGGGGTCTGCGGGCTGTGGGATGGGGGCCGTGGGGTCTGCGGGCCGTGGGATGGGGGCCGTGGGGTCTGCGGGCCGTGGGGTCTGCGGGCTGTGGGGTGCGGGCCGTGGGGTCTGCGGGCCGTGGGGTCTGCGGGCCGTGGGGTGCGGGCCGTGGGGTGCGGGCCGTGGGCCGTGGACGGTGGGCTGTGGGTTTGAGTGGTGGCCGTCCAGGAGTGCCCCCAGCTCCTCCTGGCTCCTCCCTCTCGCAGAGTTCGGCAGGTGCTGGTGGCTGTAATACCTCGAGCCCGGTCCCCGCGTCCCCGGTACCGTCTCCCTGCTGTTCACGGCCTCCAGTGCCATTTCCAGTCCTTGTCTCCGGCCGCTCGCACCTCTCCGCCCCGGTCTTGTTGACCAGGCTGGGCCGAGGCCCTTCCCTGGGGCCGCTCGCCCTCCTGGTCGCTAGTGCAGCGTCTGTCACATGGCTGTGTTTCTTTGCTCCCTGACTAGGTCACGGGCCCTGTCTTCCAGGACGAACTATCATTTATTTTTCTTCTCAGGGCCTGTGAGGAGCCGGGTGCTTAACAAGCACCTAATAACTGTTGGTGGTTGAGTCACAGGCGAGGGGTGCACAGCGGCCTCGGCCATCTCTGGGCGCGCCACGGTGACTCGCGCTGCCGGCTGGCGACCTGGTGAGCGCAGCCCTCTCTGCCACCGCGGGCTTCACCCCCACACTCGGACCCCGTCCGCCAGCACAGACCTCACCCCAGAACTCAGGCTGTCCCCTGTGCACACGGATGGGTCTTCCCAGCACGTGGGCCCGGTGGTTAGTTCTGTGGCAGGCACGTGTGGTCGGCTGGCACCAAAAGGTGACGTTTCAGAATTGAACTTTGGTAAAGTATGGACTGATTTTGCCACGTGAAGTTGCATTCACACGATGATAAATTGAGATTGTGCTGTTGGTCTGGACCTCTGGGCAGGGCAGCTCCACACATGCTCAAGGCTCCTGGCTCGGGTTGCTGGCCGCAGCCAGGGCCTCTGTCCCCGCTCGGCAGCGGGACAGGCTGGCATGGGCTCCCACCAGCAAGCGCGCAGGCCCGTGCCTGGCACCGTGGGTACGATGCTGACGCTCCCAGAGAGAACACCAGGCAGGAGGAAGTGGTCCTGTAAGATTAGAATGTCTGCTGCGAAGCTGACTCATCAGCAGCTCTGATGGTTTTCACTGTTGAAATTGTTCACAAAATTCGGTTTCTTCGCTTTTGCACCTGAGGAGGTAAAAGGTCAGGGCTTACACAGGGGCTGTCATTGACTGTTTGGATAACTTGATGGCCTGGGACAAGTGACTCATCCCCCCCCAGCCTCGGTGTCCTCATCTGTAAAGCGGTGCAGACCCAGCTTCCTTTCTGGGCTGATGGAAACCTTGCAAAGTGCCGGCTAAGAGTGTCCAGCCTTAGGACCGGCACGCGCCTGACCCACACACCTGGGCTTCAGAAGCAGTGGCCTCAGTCCTTGTTTTAATTGACAGTTGAATTAGGGACGAGGACTGGGGGTTTATGTAGAGAACTGTTTTATATTTTAAAAAGCAGGTGGACGCCGGGTCTGCGGCCCCCCCTGAGCAGGACGTCTCGCTCGCTCCAGAGAGAGGGCTGGCCGCCCGGCAGCGTCACACAGGCCTGTCCCCGCGGCGTGTGCAGGTCGAGACTGCTTTCAGCAGGAACTGAGCTCAGGTGGAGCCGCCGGCCTCCGCCGCATAGAGTTAGCGCAGCTCCGTGTCCTGCTCAGCTCCCGTTCGTGGTCTCACGGTGGTGGTGTTGGTTCTCGTCACTGTGCTGTCGTCCTGGTGTCTTTCCTGCTCTGTTCTTCTCTGTGCAGGGGTGTGTGTCCATCGGCGTAAGCCCTGGAGCACCTCTTAGGTGCTGTCCTAGCCGACGGGTGCTCGGGACACTGGGCCGCGGGCCGCAGACTTGAGACGGACTCTGAGCCGCCGAGGGCTCTTGAGAACATCGAGAGCTGAGGGCACCGAGAACCTGGTGGGTGGCAAAGCTGGGCCCGGATCCCTCCTCTCTGACCCTTGGTCAGCATTGCTTTTGCTACGAAAACAGGTGTTTCTGCAGGGCGCCGCGCCTGAGACAGAGTTTACTGTGGCTCAGTGAGCGGCGGCGTGCTGGTGTCTGTCCGGCAGGCGCCTCCTGCCGCGGGGGGCTTTGCCGTGGGCAGCCTCCATGACGCGGGCACAAAGGCCAGGGGCTCGTGCGCGACACCGTGCCATGCGTCTGTCAGAGGCGAGGCTGGGACAGAAGAAAGCAGTAGGCGGCCCCTGCGGGAGGGGAGGGGCCGCCACAGGGAGCAGGCATCCCCGTCTTCAGGGTGCTGGCCCAGGAACGGCTGACACCCCCCACTCACGTTCCCTCGGAGAGAGCTGGTCTGGGGGGTGCCCACAAGCACACAGGCCGCCGCGAAGGGCTGTTGAGCCGTGGCCCTCGCCGAAGAGATGGTTTTGGCAAAAGCAGCCGTAGCAGGCACTCCAGCGAGAGAGCCGGCCTGGAGGCTGAGGAAGAGGGACCCGGGGTAAAGGAAGACCTGGTGCTCTTAGTGGACCTCAGACGTGTTGGCCAGTGGAGAGGGTGGAAAGGGTTGCTGAATTCTGTGGCCGTGGCGAGCCGTTGGCGTTCAGAGGGGGCGCATGGTGCGGTTAGCAGTGCCATGAGGAGCACCAGTCGGCAGCAGCCCGCGGGGGCTTGGAGTGAGGCGGCCACGAGCCTGGAGGACAGCAGTGATGATGATGGTAGTACCTGCACTTACTCCTGGGCCGTGGCGTGTGCACTGGCCGGAGCGCGTCCCCAGGCTGACAGAGCGCTCTCCCCACAATCCCGTGTGCCAGCCGAGGTGCTACCATGCTTCACGAAGGAGGGACCTGGCTTAGAGACACGGAGTCCCTCCCTGGGGGCACACAGCCAGCCAGGCCGGGCCCCGGGAAGGGAACGTTCAGACATGCCCTCGACGAGGGAGCGCTGTAACCTCGGGGAGAAGCAGGCAGGCTGGAGCCGCGAGCTGGCCTGGAGTGCAGCCGGGCTGGGCGTGAGGCGAACTGAGCCTCGGAGTGGGGCAGGGCCTGTGGGCGGAGGAGATGTGCATTTGGAGGGAGGCAGGCCGGAGGGCGAGGCTGGAGCTGGGCCGTGCGCGGAGGATGGCAGGCGATTGGGGCGCCTCGGGAGCCCTTTCCTCCGGGGACATCCAAAACTAGGCATTTGCGTGCTTGATATTTAAGGGCGCGCCTGCCGGCTCTGCTGCGCTCGCTGGAGACCCTCTCCTCTGCTGCCTGTCCCTAGATGTGCGCGCTCCAGCTGGAAGCGTGGTGAGCGCCGTCACCCGGTGTCCACTCTGCGCGTGGTACTGAGTGATCCCGGCTGAGGGTGGCCTGCTCCTCTGAAGACTCGAGTGTACTCCTTCCGAGGCTTTCCCGGCACCTTCCACCTTCCAGGACGGTCTCTGCAGACAGTGGAGGCACTGTGCTCACTCCTGTTTGTCCATCCAGCAGGGAGGAGGGGCGCTCCCAACAGGTGGGCAAGCCCCCTTGTTGTGCCTCCCATACTTCCTCGGGAAGGGGCGCTAAGAGTTGACAAAATCAAACCACTGCCCTCTGTGAAGTCCGGATTTATTCTCTCACCTTGAAGTGGTCACGTCTGTCTTCAGTTTCAGCGTCCCAGCTCTCTGGCTTCTCGCTTCACATCTCGGGCTTTCTCTCCTCTTCCTTGCTGATCTGTTCCTCGGGTAGGTGACATTTAGTGCTGTTTGTACTTCGGAGTGCATTCAGATCCATTTGTGGTTAGACGCTGCTCAAGCAGCCAGCGCGAGATTTATTGACACAAAGCAGGGTTGATGTGGACGGAGTGCTTGGGAGGGGGAAGGAGGAGTCGCGTGTCTCGGTTCTTTTCTATTTCCAGTTGACAAGACATGACATTTATTTTTATTTTTATTTTTATTTTTTTTTAAGATTTTATTTATTTATTTGAGAGAGAGAGCACATGAGAGGGGGGAGGGTCAGAGGGAGAAGCAGACTCCCTGCCGAGCAGGGAGCCCGATGCGGGACTCGATCCTGGGACTCCAGGATCATGACCTGAGCCGAAGGCAGTCGCTTAACCAACTGAGCCACCCAGGCGCCCCATGACATTTATTTTTAAATTGTGCTCAGAGCTCTGACTTCTGCAGAACTCCAAGCAAGATTTCATTTTTGAATTATGCTAAGGACGGGGATAATGGTCAGTACTTCTGAGGGCCACTCTCTAGTCCCTGTCAGTCGATGAACTGATTCATAATCAGATACCTTGGTTCGGGTAATTTATCCAAGTGGATTTGTGACTTAAAAAGAAAAATTCTCTTCCTGGCCTATTAATTTGATAGTTATTTATGTTTCTAAGTAGTCAGCAAAGTTATTAACTGTTCCTTAGCCGATTGTATAAGCTTAAAGTAGTGAAAAGTGGTTCTTTCGCGTAATTATTTCGGGATGGTTCTGTGCCGGTCCCTGAGCTAGGCCCCAGGCTTAGAGGAGGTCGGGGCTCCTGCCTTCACCGAGCTCGGTGTATCGGAAAGTAACGTGGGCGAGAACCAGGAGACGGTGCAGCCCACGCGGTCGTCCGCTCCAGGAGAGCCCGTGGGGGGTCAGCTCCCAAACAGAAGATTCCGACAGCCGCTGTCCGTTTGCTTTCTCGCTCATCTTTGAGATGCTTCTAAAGTCACCCCGTTCTGACCACGGAGAAGCACTTGATTTGCGGGGGAAAACCTTGAGGGGAAAACCTCCCTTTACCTTCGCTGTCTGCTAGACATGGCCCAGGTTCAAGATAAGATCCAGATCTTACATTTGTGTCTAAAAATAGGGCACTTTTTTGCTTGTTTCACTTTTACAAGCACATTTTACAAATTTTGATTTTCATGTTTTCTGAAGAGGAGGTGTATTCCCACAGTTCAGAACTCAAAGGGTATGCAATCCTCAGTCTTCTCTCTTTCTTCCCGGCTTCCCTCCCTGCTAATCCGTTTCTGGTCTCTTGTACAGGAAGGTACAAAGTAAGATCAAGTGTCCTTCCCACTCTGACTTCCATTTCTCCAGAGAGAGCCATGCTTGGCGTCATGTTTTCATGCACACTTTCAGAAAGCTTGTGTGCACGCAGAGGTGTGCACGGAGCATCAGGCTGCCCTGCGTCTTCACTCCCTGGCTGCAGACACAAACCCACACAACAAAATCACGCTTTATGTGGGGGTAAAAAGGTAGCTTTTCTGGGCAGCTGAGTTTCTTGACTGTGTCTAATAACAGAAAATAATCCAAAGGATTATAGGTGGAATTGTGCTGTAGCGTGTGGGTGTCTCATTTCAAGTAGCGAGCGTAAATAACGGCTTCCATTTGCTGGCAAAGCGTGTCTCTGAGCGACGCTGTCAGCGTCGGGCTGAAGCGTGACGTGGGCCAGGCCCAGGCGAGATGGTCTGTGCACCGCACTCTGCGGACCGGCGGGGACGCGGGCGTTCTGGCGGGTGGCAGAGCTGGGGCTGCCTAACCTGTGAGCAGCTTTCTGTTTATCAACACTCAGCTTTTGACTTGAGCAGAGCCAAGTTGGAAATGAATGGGTAGGATATTTTGAAATACTCTGGTGTTGCGAAATATGAAACTTTGCAAGTTCTTTGTTTCTCTCTGTAACTGACTGATAGGAGCTGGGTCTGGCCGAGCAGCTTCGCGGGGCCTACATACTGGTAAGTCGTGCGTTCGTGCGTCCTTGGACCACTCACTGCCAGGCGCTCCGCCAAAAAGAGTGCTCCTGCCCACAGCCAGTTCTTTGAAGATAAAGAAATGGAAGCAGGGGGCGCCTGGGTGGCTCAGTCGTTAAGCGTCTGCCTTCGGCTTAGGTCATGGTCCCAGGGTCCTGGGATCGAGCCCCACATCGGGCTCCCTGCTCAGCGGAGAGCCTGCTTCTCCCTCTCCCTCTGCAAGAACAAGCCTGTTCACAGGCTAGGAGTTGCCAGACTTCAGCCTAGACCCCACCACCTGGAATCTGTCATTAAAGGACGGGCAAGATAGGGTGCCTGTCTTGAGGTGTGCGGGAAGCCGTGTTCGTGTCTGAGTGGTGTTCTGACATTCCCCAGTGGAACCCGCGGCCGTGGCTGTCCACGTTGTAAGAATGCACAGACACAGGCCAGTCTGCCTCCCCAAGAGCGCCCACGCGTCCCCGCGGCAGGGGTGCCCGTCGGGCGGGCTCAGGCCAGGCACACGTGTGGGGAAGGCATACGGTGCAGATGGAGCCAGGCCTCCAGCAGCCCGTGCGCAGAGCGCCAGACCCCACTCTGCAGACTCAGAGCTGGCTTACGGCGGT
The DNA here is from genome assembly GCF_964656455.1 of Halichoerus grypus. NCBI lineage: Eukaryota > Metazoa > Chordata > Mammalia > Carnivora > Phocidae > Halichoerus > Halichoerus grypus. Next base: position 3,604,694 of record NC_135717.1, read on the forward strand.
GAGGCATGACAGCGTTGGCGCGTTTTGATTTTTTTTTTTTGATTAATGAAAGTTACAACTGGTTGTCGGTTTGTGTCTGGTTTTTGAGATGACGCAGCTCCCTGGGTGAGAGGGAGGTGTGTGCTCTGTGGGGCACACGTGCTGGGACCGGGCCCCGCGGCACCCGCACCCGACTCCCCCCACCCGCCGGCGCCCCCCTGTGTCGCTCGGGGCGCCTGTCTCTTCATCTGTAACAAGGAGGGTGTGAGCCGGACTCTAAGTCCTGTTAATTCTGAAATGTCGATACGTCACTCCGGCCTTAGCTTTAGCATGCTAGCCCACGTTCCCTTTTGGAGTCACTGGTATTTTCCCAGAGCGTGAAGAGCCCAGCCCTTGAGTCGGTAACGTGTTTGAGTTCTGCTCTCGGCTGTGCTGAGGGCTGTCAGATTATTTTTTCGGTTGTAAAAGCAGTAGAACATTAAGCATTCTCACCTTCTCACCTCCTCTTCCTGATGAATGTGTACAGACACTCTTTCGTGTGGATGAACTGGCCATAAGTTTTTTTATCCCCCTACGTGGTACTTCCGTTTTGAAATAAAGGAGTATGGATGCCCCTGCGTGCATCACAGTCCAGAGCAGGGTGTGGGTTGCTGCCCGGGGGGGACCCTGTCATCAGTGTGACTTTCCCCAGGGGGTCCCAGCTCCCCCAGCACACTTTTTATCTTGAAATAATTCACAGGAAGCCATGACTCCATTCGGAGAGGTCTCCTGTGTGCATCACCCAGTCGCTCCCCGTTAGACCTTCTGCAGCCGCAGGACAGCGTCAGGGCCGGGAAGCTGACACACTGTGGGGCGTGCTTATGTCATGTGACCGCCGCCTCCACCGAAACACACGACCGTCCGCCCCCTGCACAGTCCTCCCCGGTGCTGCGCCTGGGGCCACACCCAGCTCACGCCCCGGCCCCTGCAGCCACGCGTCTGCTCTCCTGCTCTGTAGTTTGGGATTTGGGGTTTGCTGTTTATCAGCACCGCATCACACCTTCCGTGCAGGTGTCTCCTGCCCCAGCAGCCCATGGCCTCTGCGGCCGAGGTGACCGGGCCCTGCCAAGCGGCCTCCTCCCTCTGTTTAACCCTCGCCCACGGAGGGACATCTGCCTGACCCAGTCTGGGGGCCGTTACCCATAAAGCTGCTGTGAACAGTGATGTTCAGGTTTCGAGGGGACGGGAGCTTCATTTCTCAGTGGAAATGCCCAGGAGATAATTGCAAAGTTGTACCATCGGCGTATGTTTGGGTGAAGACACTGCCCACTTACGATCCACGGCACTGCGCCCCCATCCGTTCGCACCTCCGCTGCGGGAGACTCCATTTCTCCCTGTCCTGCCAGCATCTGGGGGGCCCTGGTTCTGACCGTAGCCTTTCGGCCAGGGGCACGGCGACGGCTTGGCAGGGTCTTCGCTTGGCGTTCCCTGCCAGCCAGGGGCGGTGTTCATCCCCTGCGGCTCATCCGCCGTCTGGAACCCCCTCACCGACGTGTCTCCTCGTGCTTCCTGTCTGCATTCTCACCCAGTGGTTTGGTTTCTGCCGTTGAGTTTTGAGTGGTGTTGACGCCGTCTAGGTGTGAGCCTCTGCCCGCGTGTGGTGGCGGGCCCACGGGCCAGCCTGCAAGCCCCTCGTCCCCTGACCGGCACGCACGGAGGGTTTTACTGTTGGTGAAGTCCAGTTGGTTGATATTTTTTCTCTTTTATGGACCATGCTTTTGGTGTTGTGTCTAGGAACTCTGCACCATTAATTAAAATAAATAAATAAAATAAAAAATTTTAAAAAAGAACTCTGCACCAAGCTCTAGCTCCCAAAGTCTTTTTGAAATTTGAATTTTTCCCCCTATAGAGAATGCATCATTGCTGCTGACTGCTTTCAAGACCTAAAGAAAAGGTCTTCAGTGTTCAGAAGGTGGGTATGGGTTTCTTTGCATTTACCAGCTTAGGATTCATTCACGTTCTTGAATCTGTAGGTTTACCTCTTCTGCCAGATTTGGGGAACTTTTTAGCCACTCTTTGTTCCCCATCCTCCCACGTGCTGGTCTCCTTCTGGGGCTTGGGTGACGTGGATGTTCGATCTTTTGTCGAAAGTCCCATGCGTCCTGAGCATTTCTGTCCATCCTCTGCTTCCACATGTCTGTAATTGCTTGTTGGAGTTTCCACGGTGGGCACTCTACAACCCTTGTGGCATGATCCTGACGTCACCGTCATCCTGTTGGCACCTGTTCTCATTTCGTTTGAGATCTTCTGGTAGGACAAGTCGTTTTTTAATTGAAACCTGGACATTTGGGGTATAATGTTTGAAGACGTTGGATCTTATTTAAATCCTGTGTTTCATCAGTTCTCCTCTGATACCACTCTGGTGGGCGAAGTGGACACACCCCTCGTTCCTTTCTTCCCACGTGGCCTCCGTGGGCCCTGAGGGTGTGCCCAGTGCACACGCATCGTTCCCACCCCGGGTCAGCCTGCCTCTCGCTCTCTGCATGGCCCATTGTCCCCGAGTCCTCAGGGGGAATGACCTGTTCCCTAGACTCTCCCTCAGTGGGAACGGTGTGAATCCCCATCCGCAGTGGGGACGGCCTGGGTCCCTGGCCCTCAGTGCACGTGGCGTGTTTTGCAGGGACTTGTTTCCACCGTGGGTCTGTGGCTGCCTCTCGGGCCTCAGCAGCACAGGGCCCGTGTGTCTCCAGCCTCCCTCTCTGTGTGCAGTGCCCTGTCTTCCTTGTCACCTGGCTCAGTGTCCCTCCTCCCTTGATAGCCACGTGCTTCCTTCGAGTCAGACAGACGCCATGTAGACTTGTATAAACTATATAGTGCATGTTCACGTTCAGGTGGGTCTTATGTTTCTCCGTGGTGTATCTCTGTGAGTCGTCATTCGTATGTGAGATTGTACGTAACTGTCTGCCGTGAGCACACTCCTGCCCAGATGTAGCTGTGGTTGATCGTGAAGCAGCGTAGACTCACGCGGGGTCCTGGGCCTCGTGGGGCCTTGCACCGTGTGCTACACTCGAAGCGCATGGAAATCCCCCCAGAATTCCCCAGCCGGCCCCTGTGGCCTGTGGTGGTGATGTGACGCCCTCCCTCCCCCACGGCATTCCCTGCGACAACCAGACCTATCTCCTCTAGGGAGGCGGTGTTCTAGAAAACGGCCTGAATCCTAATCTTGAGATGACGCAGTCATTAAGAATTTTCAGCTTTGAGAGTGAGAGTCATTCCAGCCCTCCAGCCATGAGAATCCTGGGCTGACAGCTCAGAAGCAGCTTCCTTCTGTTCCATTTCGGCGAGCGTTGCCGTTCCTCCTGCATGTCAGGCCCCGGGATACCACAGTGAGCAGGAAAGGCCTGGCCCCGGGCCCCCACCCCTGTGGTCACAGAGCGCAGCACGCCCCGTGAGGACAAGATTGAAGGGCAGCAGAGGGAGGGTGTGGGGCCACTGTGCACTGGGACAGAGGTGTCCTCGCTGAGCATGGCCACCATGCCGAGGGCCTGCGTCAGGCAGAGGTGGGTGCGGGCATTCCCGGCAGGGCGGCCGACGGACAGAGGGCGCATCGGGGAGGCTGGCGGGGCCAGTTCTGCGGGGCTCCCAGTTTGCGTTTTCTTCCGAGAGCTGTGGATGGTTTCTGAGGAAGGACCTGATTCGATGTGAGGCTTCATGAAGAGCATCCTGCTGGCATGCGGAGAGCAGAGGACAGGATGGAGTGGGCACGGGAGCCCTGGAGGCTGTCCAGCCGCCCACGGAGCAGGGTCGGCGGGGTGCGGGAGGAGCCGAGTTTAGTGATGAGAGATGTTGACCCCGGCCAGGCTTGTGCGCTCCAGCCCGGCAGCTGACGAATGTATGAGTTTTGGTGGAACTTAATACTATTTTATTTATTTATTTTTTTTAATGTTTTATTTATTCATGAGAGTCAGAGAGAGAAATAGAGAGAGGCAGCGGCAGAGGGAGAGGGAGAAGCAGGCTTCCCGCTGAGCAGGGAGCCCGATGCGGGACTCGATCCCAGGACCCTGGGATCGTGACCTGAGCTGAAGGCAGAGGCTTAACCATCTGAGCCACCCAGGCGCCCGAACTTAATACTATTTTAATTGTTAACTGAAAAATAGCCCGGAAATACTTAAACTTGCCCTAAATTAAGCCTGAAGAAAAGAAAGCTTGCTCACTGCCAACTTAGAACTGTCATGAGCCGTCGCAGGATGGCTTTCTTCCTCGAGTGGCATGTTGCCGGCAAACCTAGAAACATCGGTGTTTCCTCTTGCTTTGATTGGTGATCCCCGCTCAAGATAATAAACGTGACTGCGTTTAGGAGGCGCGACAACAGTAGCTCATCTTGGACGGCGTGGAAGACGTCAGTTAGGTGATCCCCTAGGTTTTCAGCAAAGGAGCACAGGAAGATTGTGGGACAAATAAAACCGGGAAAACAAGAGACGTCCATACTGTTTTCATTTCAGAATTGGACTTGAATTTCAGTGCAGCCCGTGTCCTGCAAGAGCTGGGGCGCAGGCCCCCCTCCCCCAGGGGAGGTGAGCGAGATGTGAGCAGAGCGGCTGCCCTGCGTCCCCGGGGGAGGCCCCACCTCGCCCACGGAGACCTTGCTGAAGAGGCCTGCGGTGAGGTGGGGGTCGAGTCCTGCCCCGACCGACTAGTCGAGGGAGTCGGCTGTGTGCCCTTGCCCTGCCGCCTTCCCGAGTGTCCCCGCTCCGGTGACCGTTCATGCTCTCCTGTTCTAGGAACTCTCCAGGGCGGTGCCTGGATTCTCGTTTTAGCGCCTGATGTGTGTTGGCCGTGGTTCCTTAGCTGAAGGAGCGTTCTGTGGGTAGGTTTTCCGTGGCATCTTGGCCAGGGGATGTCTGGAGCCCCCTTGGTGACAGTGCCGGCCGCGTGGGGTGCTGCTGTGATCTGGGCGCAGCAGACGTGGTGTCCTGAGGGGCTGCGGAGACGGCCTAGGGCTCGCTTGTTACACGGCAGTACTCTCTCGTGCATGTTGTGGGAGGTTTTCAGTGGCCTTTCTCTCAGAAATGTGATCTGCAAGAATGTTATGGAAACACGATGGGCAGGCAGTGAAGCCGAGAGGGCAAGACCGTGTCCCAGCCCTCCGCTCTGTCCCCGCTCCTCCCCCTTTCTCCCTTGGTTTGGGTCCAGCTCCCAGAGAGCCGGGTCTTGCCCAGGAGCCTTGTACGTAGAGCTGTCTGTTGGAGGTGTGTGGCCAAAGGTACACAGTCCCCCACGGAGAGCACCCAGAAGAGGTGGCAGGCGCAGGCGCCCTCGGACGCTGCCATCCCAACAAGAGCCTTTTTCAGCCTCGTGGTCCTAACTAATACATGCTCTCTCCGAGCCTGGATCCTTCATCTGTCAAAGTGAGGAGCACAGCGGATCCGTCTTAGACAATGCTGTGGAAGTCAGCGATCCGGTGCTCAGAAGTGCACCCCATTCCCACAGGACATCGGTGCTGCTCCCCCCAAGTCACAGAGGCAGTAAATGTAGCCCAAGATGGTCAACATCACCTGAAAACATGGGCTTAACGTGTCTTCTCGAAGCTGTTTTGCTTTGTTTTGAATGTGCTAAGCTGACTTCTTTCGAGGAACGTCTTTGGATGATGTCGCTGGTGAGAAGCATACTGAACACGCAGATAGAGCCCGTGCCGCGCCGTGCCCGGCAGGCCTGCCCCTCCCCAGCTGACACGCATGGTGCCCTGTTGCTATGGTGGGATCACCCTGGCTACAGCGTGAAGAGGGGGTTCTTACAGGAACCGGGAAGCATTTTCTTCCTCCTGTCCTCTCTTTCAGGCACATACTGTTCAAAATAATCACCATTAACTTTTAAGAAACATAAGTGACCTGGCGTTTTCTGCTTCTTAGGTTTTCTGGGGCCATTAGCATTTTGGGTCCTTGATTGGTGTGTGTCAAAGTGCTACTGGCGTATTGCCAGACGAGCTCCCTGCTGTGCACTGGACTGTTTTTGAAACTCGGCCCGCCCTTCTGGGATCCACCATACAGACAGTAGTTCAGCTTTTTCTTCAGTAGGGAGCCCTGGCTTATTTTCCTTTCTAAAACCAAGCAGTTTTGTTTAATCCAAGATGTGTAAAGGATAAGAGGTTTGCACCTTGGTGTGTGTGTGTGTGTGTGTGTGTGTGTGTGTGTGTGTTCGGGGTAGTTCTCCTGCCTCTATCACAGACTGCAGTTGAGGCCCAGCTTGGCTCAGCAAATATCAAGCCTGCTTCTGTTTTTCTGTCCCACCATTCTTACCAAGAGGCTTTTATTTTCAAGGTAACCTCCCTGTCCAGGATGGTTGCTGGTGCACCGGCCATCACTGTTTCATCCTAGGCAAGAAGTGGTGGAAGAGATGGGCAGTTCACGCTCACTTGGTAGCTGTCTATCCACCTCTTCGGGGACTTTCTGCATGGGCTGCCCATGAGGTTCCATTTGCTTTTCAGTGGTCAGCTCCCACTGCAGAGACAGCTGGGAAATAGTCTTTTAGCTGGGGCGTGGGCACAGAGGAAAAAGTGGGGGGAGGAAGAAAGGCAGTGGGTTCAGGTGGGCGCCCCACCTTGTGCACTTGCTCCAGCAGGAGCTTGCCCGGGCCCACCGTCCTGTGCACCCCCACCACCCAGCGCACCTCTTCAGCTCGCAGCCCCCGCGGAACCCCCTTCACCAGCCTTGCCTGTGTGGGCTCCTCTGTGACTCGGCTCCGTGCCATTTAAGGCTGCTGGGAGGTGGGGGCTGCTGCTTGTGGGTAACAGTCATGAGCTTCTCCTCTCACGAGAACCCCCAGAGGACGTCACCCCTGTTTCCCTTTTGCTGCAGCAGAGGATAGAAGAGGGCTTGCGAGAGCTCCATCGATCAACTAGAGGGTGGTGCTCTGTACGGTTTCAGCGCGGTGCCCCTTCCGATCGGTTCCACGGCTGTGCCTGACGTGAAACCCAGCTTGGGGTAACTTCAGGAGGGCAGGAGAGCGCTTTCCCTTTCGCTCTGGGGCCATGCGGCTGGCGCCTGCGCCTCCCGGCCCGCCTGCCCACTCGGGGTGTGCAGGTGTGCGGTGCGCCGGGAGCGGGCCTGGACGGGCCTGGACGGGCCTGGACGGTTTTTGTTTTTTTTAAGATTCTATTTATTTGACAGAGAGAGACACAGTGGGAGAGGGAACACAAGCAGGGGGAGTGGGAGAGAGAGAAGCAGGCTTCCCGCCGAGCAGGGAGCCCGATGTGGGGCTCGATCCCAGGACCCCGGGATCATGACCTGAGCCGAAGGCAGACGCTTAACGACTGAGCCACCCAGGCGCCCCGGGCCTGGACGTATTGTGCAGAGTTCTCGAGCTGCGTCAACTCTGATAGCTTCCCAGGCCCACCCGTGGGCTTACAGTTTTTCGGGAAAGTGGCTGGACGCCGCACTCGCCGGCGGCCCCCCCTCCCGTTCAGCAGAGCTGGCTCCCAGCAGGTTTCGCCTTGTGCCTGGTCGCATTTTCCAAATTAGGAAAGTGAGCTGAGCTTGGCCTTGATAAAGCAAGGATGTGATTTCTCAGAGCATTCAGACGCCGTCCCTGTTGTGTTTTGACAAATGGAACCTTAAAAAAACACCCCAGCAAGGACGATTTACTCTTTGTGGAGGAGAACTGGAGGTTTCTCTTTGCGGGTTCTCTCTCGAGCTTTGCTGCTGTCTTTGGGTTTATCAAAACGGAAGGTCTTGAAGCCTAACTTGATTTGGGGAGCGATGCAGTGTGGGGCGGGTGGCAGGCGGCCTCGGGGCTTTGCCTGGAACATTGCTGTTCTCGGCAAGCTCACGCTTCCCTGTAGAAGGACACGCCTTGCCGCAGACCTTCCGTTGGGCGCTGTGGCGGGGACGCCGTCTGGCAGGCCCCCTCCCAGGCTCTGCCTTCAGCTTCTGAAAGCATGTCCTCTGCCAAGTTGAACAAAATTGAACTTGGGCCTCTTTGACAAAAGTTTCCAGAATCCAGAAGATAAACAGGCAGAGCTGATTTCTGCTTTGTTTTCTGTTTCTCTGCCCCTTGTACAGTTCAACAGCTGCTTTGTCCCGAAGTCTTTCCTTTCCGCCCCCATTTTATCGGGGTGGTAACACAGCAGCCTTCTCAGTGCTGTCCTCAGAGTACACGTATTTAAATAAAACTAGTGTCCAGAAAAGTGGGGTGTTGTGGTTAGTGTATCTAGAGCCTTCGGTGCATGGTTCCCTGGCACACTCACTAACTGCAGATGCTAGGGTTTTTTTTTTTAAAGATTTTACTTATTTATTTGACAGAGAGATCACAAGCAGGCAAACAGGCAGGCAGAGGGAGAGGGAGAAGCAGACTCCCCGCAGAGCAGGGAGCCCGATGTGGGGCTCAATCCCAGGACCCCAAGATCATGACCTGAGCCGAAATCAAGAGTCAGATGCTTAACTGACTGAGCCACCCAGGTGCCTCTTAGTTTTTAACTATTAGTGCATTATTATTGAATTTTGTGTTAAGGTTTAGGCAAAAGATCTTTGATTTTTGCAAATTATTCTTACATGGAACGTCTCTCCTTCAGTGCCACGTCCTGGTGGCTGGCAGAGTCCTACCTGACCCGTCCAAAATTCCTAATGTTACCTGGATGTCGTCCCCCGTGGGGTGGGGGCCTGACCTGAGGAAGGGCAAAGAATTTTGAAGGGTAAACGTGACCATTACTTACTGGGTGGTCACTTCTCTTTCTGTCGCACCGGACTCTTCCCTGGGGCTCCCGGTGGCTTGCTCCCTTGCCTGAGTGCCCAGTGCTTCAGGAGAGGAGAGGACGTTCAGACGGGGCCGTCCGGGCCCCCGTCCCTCGATCAGGTGGCTGTCACAACAGGCAGGTACCGGTCGCTGCCCAGACCACTCCCCCCCATTTCAGTGACACCCTGACCCGAGGACCGCCAGGCTCTGCGGGTGGAATGTCTCCAGCCTGCGGGGCGGCTCCGGGCCACTGCCAACACTGCCATCCCCACCTGAGCCTCTTTAAAAAGCGTGGACGTGGATGGCGGCGGCCGAGTCCGCGGCTCCTGGGCCTCCACGAGCGATGGAGCGATGGCCCTCCCTCGCCCGCCGAACGTTCTCGGATTCTTTAGCCGATTGACTGTGCTAAACACAGTGAAGGTGTACTGCGAGGTGAACCTCTAGTCCTTTCTCTCTGGCGACTGCGCGGCACTCCCCTTAGAACGTACCTCCTCCTGCCTCCTACCCGTACGCTGGTTTCTACACCCTCACCTCTTGATAGACTTTCAGTTCCAGAATAGGTCGTGGTGACCTTGTCGTGGGCTCCAACACGCACACGCTCCATGTGCCAGGAGGGCGGAGCGGCCGCCATGGGGACCCTGCACCCTCAGGGGCCGGCAGGGTGGTCAGCAGCCCTGAGCCGGGCCCTTTCCTTGCATCCCAGGGTCTTCGGCAATTTCCCAAACATGCCCAAGAACGAGGCTTTCGGGGGGGAAGAGTCTCCCGCCCACGGAAGGCACAGATTCTGGGGCTCTCCCCCACGCAGATGACACAGTCACACTGTGGAAGTCACCACGGATCCTGCGAGTGATACTGTCGAAACGACCACATACTCTTGAGTAACGCTGTAGATGTGAGCAGGAGTCCTCTGAGTGAAACCATAGAGACGACCCGAATCCCCTGTAGCTGGATTTGGTCGGAATCTCCTAGGGACAGGATGTTGCTCCTGAGAAAGGGGGTGAAATGAAATGATTCTGAATGGACCAGGAACCCCAGGGCTGCCTCCTCGGCCACCTCCTGCAGAGGGGTGCCCGGGACTGCCACGAGCCCCACTTCGCAGGCCGTGCGAGGCGAAGGCGTGTCATCGCGACTGCACCCAGCTGGTGTGCGGGGGTCTCCCTTGCCGTCTGTACTCGGGGGCTCCTCAGATGGGGGCTGAACCTCCATTTTTACCAAGGAGCCCCGGCTTGGACCAGGCCTTTGGCTGCATTTCTGACAGTGTTTTAGCGTTTGTAGCAGAGGGGCTTGAGTATCCTGCAGTCTTTTTTCTTTTTTTTTCCCCATAAAAGTAGTTTTGGCCTGATTGTAAAAATATTGTTTACTTTTTAAAAAACAGATCATAGGAAAACACGTGAAGAAGAAAGCAGGGCGCCTGGGTGGCTCAGTCGAGCGTCTGCCTTCGGCTCAGGTCATGATCCCAGCGTCCTGGGATCGAGCCCCGCATCGGGCTCCCTGCTCGACGGGAAGCCTGCTTCTCCCTCTCCCACTCCCCGTTGGTGCGCTCTGTCTCTCTTGCTCTCTCTCTCTCTCAAATAAATAAAAATCTTTAAAGAAGAAAACAAAGTTAATTTCTAAACAAGAATTATTTAAGTTGCCACCCCCGTGTTGTTGCTGCACTGACCAGAGCTGAGCGTGCACAGACCCGAGTGTGTGACCGGCTGCTCCCCGGCTGCCGCAGCTGGCCAAGGTCACAGCCTTGTGAGTCGGCCCGCCCAGGAAAGCAAGGCTGAGGGGTCGGTTCGAAGGTGGAGTGAGCTGACGAGTGGTCAGGATCACAGCCTCGGTTCGTGGAGGAGGGACGAAGAGCAGGCAGAGAAGGTTGGGTTTTGAGGTTTTGTTGGGGTGTCAGGGACCGACAGAGCCGGGGCCTGGTCAGGGGCAATGGTCATCCTGCCTTCCCGAAGCCTCGGCCATCTGCTTCCCTTTGCTCTTCCTGGTTCAAGCTTGTATTTTGATTCCTGCCCTATCGGTCTGCCTGTGATTCGCCCCCCCTCCACCGATGGCCCCTAGCTTCGCCATGAGGGTGGTCCCCATGGCCTGACGAGCCCCTGTGGCTGCAGCCTCCCTCCTGCAGTTTTGGCTCTTCTAGCAAAATGTATTAAGTTGTTAGTAAAAATAGGTGCTTTAGGCTAAAAAAAAAAGGTTGTCAGAATCCCTTGATTTGGGGATTGTATATGTAAAAGTTTTTCAAAACCTTTTCCTGAACAGTCTTCTTTTTCTCCTGAGTTCTTACGGAAGTCAGAGCTTCTAGCTCCTCTGCCTTTCTAATTGCAGACCTAGGTATGTGGGAACCGCTTGGGCCGGCCGAGGAATGCTGCCTCCTTGCCTCGGCCTGGAATGCGGTGCTGGAGCAAGGCAGGCAGGGAGAGGCCAGGCTGGAGGGGCCCTGCAGGTTGTCTGTGGAGTCGTGTTCCGCGGGCCTCCCAGCCTTGCCTTCAGACCTAGAGGCCCGGCCGTGTTTCCACCTTTCTCCCCCCAGGTCTGGACCCCAGGGCTGCGTGAGGTTTCCGGAAGACCTGTCGTACCTTGCAAAATTGAAAAGGACTCGTTATCAAGTATTTGCTCCTGCCCCCAATTCTTGAATGTTTTATTTCTTAAAGGACATGGTAACAACGCTGGAAGAATATTTTGATAAAAGAGGGGGGTCCTGGAAGGCCACGCCCACCCAAGGCTCTTTCATCCCTCTTTCCCGTCCCCTCTGCTCACGAGAACACCTATGTGCAGTTGGCCGCTCGCTGTGTGCTGGGCCTCGCGCTCAGTGTCCTCGCTGCATCTGGGCTCCTGCCGCACGGAGACCTCCCAGGTCCCCCCCTCACACCATCCCCACAGCCCATTCTCAAACCAGGCCTGTCTAGTTTCAGATCCCACACCTTTCGCCATGACTCCAAGCCATTTGGTCTCTGCATTTATCACCATCACGCTCCTCTGTGGGGCAGTGCTTCGTGAGCATGTGGTATGCCTGGATGCTGTGTGTGCTGTTTAAACTGCTCTGTTTAATACTCCGAAGGACCCTGTGAAGTATGCTCTGTAGTTACCCAGTGCTCCTTGATGAGGAAAGCAGGCCGATGCATGAAGAGATTTGCCCAAAGCTGCACGGTGATGAGAAGTATCTTTCTAAATGCCGCAGAATGTTCACCCCTGAATACACACCGTAGTTTGTTCAGTGGTTCTTCCCCATAGGGAGCTCTTTAGCTGTTTACAGTGGGGTTAAAGTTTTGGTTTTGGTAACCAAGGTCAAAGAAACAAGGGTGAAGTTGATTTTTTTCTGGATGTCATAGTCTTTAACGTAAGCTGATACAGCAGTTCCCAGCTCTTTTCTATTACATCGTTGTGTTACCCATGTCCCATTTTATGGCCCACTGTGGCTGCTGCAGCTCCTGCCATCACACCCGCATCCTGGCCATTACAAAGGGGAAGATGTGAAGAAGACGCTCTGTTCCTCCTGAGGGCGTGACTGTTGGCATCCCATTGACCAGCACAGCCCCTTCGTGCAGGAGAGGCAGAGAAGCGTTGTCTTTAGATGGACGGCTGTGTGTCCCCCTGAAACTAGATCACTGTAGGAGCAAGAGAGGATGTGTGTTCAGGGAACTAGCTGCCTGTCACAGTCTGCCTTTTGGCCACCCACATATTTGTGTCCCTTCTTCCAAAATAAAAACACTCCTCCCCATCATCAAAGGAGGCAGCCCAAGTCCCACTCAGTGATTGCGCCCCATAAAATGCAGGATTTCTGGTGACGAGCACGTCCCTCATCAGGGCATTCCAGGTGGTCCCTCTGTGAAATGCTGAGCCAAGTAGAAGGCAGGGGAAGGTGATCCCAACTGTCAGTTGGCAAAGAGAAGAGCAGGAAGGACGCTCACTGGTCCCCACAGGGCCAGTCCCTGTGTGTGCATTCTGGAAGGATCCCTGCCAACCAGCCTCCCTGGCCTCGTCTGAAGTGGGTCCTAGAGATGATGTGCTTCCTAGCGGCCCGTCCCACCTTCTGCAGGAACCATGGCAGGGATCTCTGGCAGTAGGTGTCATTCTTGAAAACTGGTCTTTAATTTACTGTTGCCAGGTGCGGGCCCTCTCTGCCGGTCTCACTTGAGTGGGGGCTTCTTTGAGGCCACCCGAAGCCATAGGCTTGCCAGGCTGGTTCCCATCCTCTAGCCAGATGGCAGCCGCTTGAGAAAGACATGGCACCTCCTTCTGCAGCCCGTTGCGTCAGGCCACTAAAAGCCACGCAGGCGTCCCCGCACATCTGGTCCCAGTGGCAGGCTCTGTCCACGCCGGGCCTGCTGTCACATGCCGTGAGGGAGGGTGAACGGATTCCAGCCTATAACGTTCATATCCTCACCTCCTAACCAGTGGAGCAGCACCTGGGACCACTCCAGCCGACTTGTAGCAAACACCGGGTTCTCTGATGGTCAGAAAGTGGGGTGCCGTTGGTACGAAGGCCACAGGTCTGGTCGTTGGGTCCCGTGCCGCCTTCCCTGTAGCTTCCTGAGAAGGGCTCCTCCACAGAACTCTTGTTCAGATGTGAACCTCTTGGCCGGAGCCACCAAAGTTTTGTCTTTTCGGAAGACGTTTTCCAGTTTCATCCAGCCTTCCTTCTCGGGTTTTCTTTTCTTTTCTTTTCTTTTTTTTTTTTTAAAGATTTTATTTATTTATTTGACAGAGAGAGACACAGTGAGAGAGGGAACACAAGCAGGAGGAGTGGGAGAGGGAGAAGCAGGCTTCCCGCAGAGCAGGGAGCCCGATGCGGGGCTCGATCCCAGGACCCCAGGATCATGACCTGAGCCGAAGGCAGACGCTTAACGACTGAGCCACCCAGGCGCCCCTCGAGTTTTCTTTTCTTTGTACATCTCATTGTCCAGGTTTCTTGTTTTTCCCTTGAGGTGCCTTTTGGGGCCCTCAGTCCGTAGGCAGCAGATGCCTTACCTTGGGAAACAAGTGGTCTGCCTTCTCTTCTGCTCCGGATCATCTTTCTCTGAGTCCGCCCCCCAAATTGTTTGTTTGGTCCCTGTCTTCCTGTAGGAGATGCTCCCTAAATGTATGTTCTTTCCTGGCTTTCTGTCCACATGTAAGAGCTAGGTGCTCACGTGGACCGCTGTTGTACCTACCGGGATGGTCGGCTGGCTGGTTCCTTGTCCGGTGGGCTTCACCGGGGGGCGGGGGGTGCACAAATGCCCATCTGCAGCCTTCGTCCTGGGCTGTCATCTGCTGGGGGCTGTTGGGAAGGTTGGGGTGTCGTGGTTGGTATGCAGAATTTCAGGCATCCATTGTCAGTGCGGAATGTCAGTCCCTGGTCATGGTGTGGATGCCCAGGCTCATCCGAGCTGCTGGGATGCAATGGGGCAAGAGAAGGGGTGGCCTGGGGGCCGTGATAGCTCTGGAGGTGAATGCTCTATGGCCTTAATTTTTTTTTTTAATTTTTCTGGAAACTTTCACATGGAGTTCTTTCTGTGCCTATTTCTTATGTCTAAAATGAAGATCATTGTACTTGTATTTACATCAGTAAGGATTAAATGAGCTCTTTTTGTCTCTAACAACGTCCTGGCTAGTAGGGCAGGTGGTGGGATTCCACCTTAAGGACCAGGTGGAAGTGAAAGTAAGCGACCACCCCAGTCGCCCCTGAATCCCTTAGGCTCCTTCGTGCCTGGGCAGGGCCAGAACCAGCCTTCTGTGCCATGATCTTTGACCTGCTGCTGAAGAGGGCAGCTTCATGTGGAACCAGGGCATCCGAAATTTGGCCCGATTTCTAGGAGCCTTTGGCTTCCACGTGGCCCGGGGAGCTGTGCAAGCCAGGGGCAGACCTTGAGCATGGGGGCTGTAGGGCACGAAAATTTTTTCAGAGGAGTTTGAATGACATGTAATTCATGGAGCTCACAACTAACCCACTTAAATTTTCCAGTTAAGTTTTTCGTCCGTTCACAGTTGTGCGGCACCCACCACAGTGGATTTAGAACGTCTGTGTCACCTCTGAAAGTCAGCCCCCCGCACCCCCACCCCCACCCAGCTACTCCATCTCTGTACATGAGGGCAAGGATTCTGCAGAGGCATCTGTCCCAGGGCGCCTGGGGGGCTCAGTCGGTTAAGCATCTGCCTTCGGCTCAGGTCATGATCCCAGGGTCCTGGAATCAAGTCCCGCATCAGGCTCCTTGCTTAGCGGGAAGCCTGCTTCTCCCTCTGCCTGCCGCTCCCCCTGCTTGTGTTCTCTCTCTCTCTCTCTCTCTGGCAGATAAAGAAATAAAATCTTTAAAAAAAAAAAAAAAGGAAGGGCTGTCCCAGGGTGGGCGCTTGCCTGTCAGAGCTGTGCTCCGGACTGGAGTGGGGAGGGCTAGCGCACACGCACGCTCACCTGCAGCCGGGATCCCCGGTGCTGAAGGCAGGCGCGAAGTGTGCGGTTGGGGTCAGGTCGAATGTGAAACACCTCCAGGACAATAGCTTTAATTGCAAAACATGCTCATTAAAACACCAACCAGGGCCCTAAACCGGAATGAAAATATTATAGGGAGAGAAGTAATTGGTGAACCCGGGAGCGCCCTAGGGAGATGTCTGTTTAAAATTAAGTAGCTTCCTGGTGTTTCTCCTCCTAGGTAGGAGACAGTTTGCCTCGGGATAATTTCTGGAAGAGTGAGTCAGGAGCTGCTTTTGAAATAGCTGTTACAGTAAATAATATGAAAATGTTTATTGTTAAACCTTAATTGGAAATGACTCTTACAGCGGGAAATTGCCCTCTTTGAATCAGTTATAGATGGTGTTCGATTTTGCTACTAATTTGCTAACCCAAATCCCTGACCTACAAAATGTTGTGTTTTGTTTTACTAAAAACTCCATGTGCATGCACGTTATTACCTGGAATCTTTGTTTTTGGAACTGGAAGGTGCCTAGGAGGTCATCTCTTGTGTTCAGAGCCTGTCCTTCTGTTAGCTAGGAACAGAACTGCGGAGGCCGGGGCACTAAACTCACTAGCAGTTCTCAGCCCCCCTTCTTCCTACACGCTGTTTCCCTGCATCTCAGTTCCCACCCCAACACCTCGCCTTCGCGGGGAACCCAGAAGCCCTCCCTGGGCGCCTCGTTCTCCTCCCGAGAATCGCCCCGCGGTCTGGGAGTGATGCAGCCCTGGGCCAGCCGGGCTGCCTGGAGCCTGGCTTCCCCATCCCCATTCCAAGGATCCTGTGCCAACTCTTGTCTTCACCCAGAACCCTGTTTTTTGACATTCTGCTCTGCCTTGTGACCTCTGTCATAGGCCAGAAGCCACACCCTCTTTCTGGTTGCCCGATGATTGTAGGATGCTGTGATCGCGTGCTCGCGTGAGGGCTTCCACAGTGCGGACGGCACAACTCCGGCCGTGCGCCCTTTCGGCAGGTAGTGGAGTGTAGCTTCTCGTGTCGATCTGCAGCTGCCGAAGGAAGAGACAGATGGTGAAGGACAGAGACACTGCCTTTAAATATTCATCGTTCGTGCTTCTGTATGTAACACTGTGGAACAGGGCTGTGTGCCTGTGCACGCACAGGTTTGCGTGTGCGTGTGCATGTGCACGCGTGTGCGTGGAGCCCTCGGCCAGATTCCTGGTTCCGAACCCTTTCCTTCCTTCTCTAGTTCGGGGACGGCAGCCATCCTCGGGCATGAGCTGGGGCGGATGTTGGCTCTGCAGGGACCGGAGACCTCAGCATTGTAGGAAAATGTGTGATGTAACTTTCTAGCCAAAATACTAATGAAGGAGATTTCTGTTGGGCTGTGGGAAAACTAAGGAAAGTGGAAGCAACGTCAGACGTTTTTTAACTGTGGCTTACGAGAGGAAAATTGCAGAATGTCTTTAAATGGCCGCAGGTGGCCTTACACAGAACCCGGGGTGGGGGGGAGGGTGATGTGGACACGACATGACAGATGTCCCACCCGCCCTAACATGCTGGTGTTTAGACTGCATCTCCCAGAATCCTTTGTTCTGATTTTAGGTTTGGAAATAGAAAGCTGGTGGTGTCTGTGGGTCGGACAGCGGCCTGGTACTTTGCTCCCCGCCTTTGTAGATACGGTGGGTCCCGTGCTCAGGTATCTCTGGAAGAATCAGTACTGGCCAGTCAGGCCGGTTTAGTTGCTGACTTCCTCTGGGAGGTGCAGGCAGCCTGGCTATTGGAGCAGACGCCCGCGTATGCTGCTGAGTCATTTCATGAGAAGGGGTCTTCCCTGTCCGCTCACATGCACTGCCTCTCGTGGGCCCAGAACCTATTTTGACCTACTCTTGAATCTGGTTTTTTAAAAACGATTTGATTAAGAGAAAAAGGGAATTCAAATGCTGTGTCCCTGGGAGTTTGGAGGGGTCCCTGCTGTGTAAACAGCACTGCTGAATTAACACGGGCCAGAGGGGACCAGCAGCCTGCTGGCTGAGGCTTCGTGCGGTGCACACTTCTCGAGTTGTGAAACACCCAGTGTGCTCTGAACACCTTTCCGGAACTGTTAGGAGTGCTGTCATCTCCAGCCCGCCCCCGCCCCCCCCCCCACGACACTCTCTTGTTTTAAAAAAGGGCCTTTTTAAGCAGTTGCTAGAGGTGAGACTGTCCCTTGTCTCTGCTCTCATTTGGGTTTGCATTCTTGTTTGTAACTAAAGTTGCAGTTAGCAACTTGTTGATGACTTGTGGTCTAGAGATGAGGTGTGCTGGATACATAACGTCCAGATTTTGTGCATAGACATTCCTTAGAGGTGGGCGACCTTGGTTTCACGTGGCGCACCCAGGTGCAGGGTGACTCGGGTGTGTGGGGCCGGGTTTGCACGTGGTCACCTGCCGGCAGGGAAACCGAGGCCCGGAGCTGACTGTGCGGCCAGTCGTGGTGCCGTCCCTCTGCGAGGCACCCGCCGGCCTGGCGGTCCCGCTCAATGGCTTCTCGCTGCGCAGTTGTCTTTACGCTCGCTGCTGAGCGGTGATCATGGTATCTCAGCCTCCGACGAGCGTTCTCTGCGAGCTGGTGAACCCCGCTCGGGTACCCGTGCAGCCGTCCTGGTGGACGGGAGGTGGCGGTGTGTCTGAGCCTCTGCTGGGGACCCGCGTGGGTTCATACCTCTGTCTTCACACGTGTGGGGAAGAGGAAAACCCGTATTGGTGTCAGCAAGTGTCCCAGATCAGATTTTTGGTTCTCTCTGTGAATCGCAGAGTGATGCCAGGGTTCTGTAACGTAAGGCGAACCCCACCGTCATGGTGAACCAGGACGTTCCACTGCCGTCTCGCGGCCTTGTCCCCGTCTTTCCCACACTAACGTGAGCTCTCCCTCTTGTTGCAGGTGCACTTTTCGATTCCCCAGCACGGCCATAAAGATCCAGTTCACATCGCTGTACCGTCAGGAAGAGGCCCCGGCGTCTCCCCTCCGGCCCCTCTACCCGCAGATCTCCCCTCTGAAGATTCACATTCCGGAGCCGGATCTCCGCAGCTTGGTCAGCCCCGTCCCGTCCCCAACCGGCACCATCAGGTGAGTGGCCGACTCCGGCCTGGCCACACGCCCCCCCCCCCACACAGCACCAGGGTCCCCCCTGCTCTGGCCGTCTGTGTGAGAAGCAGGACGAGGACACAGGTGACTCAGTAGGTCTCTGGAAAATTGCAGGGGGATGGAGATTTTGAAACTATTTTAAGTGCATCAAGGGACCTGACAACTTAAAGAACATCTCTGGAGAATTCTCTCATAGAGTGAAGAGTCCCTAGAGCATTAATCACTTTCCCAGTTTGCAGTTCTGTGTCTTAGGGGCTTTCTTTAAAAGAAGCACAGGTATGATTGCTTTAAAGGCACTGACAATATTTTAAAGTAATCTGTGCATGCCAGGATTTGAACTTTGTTTTTCTAAACTTTATGAAGTTTTAGGACTTGATCTAGAGTCTGAAGGAGAGAGAGTTCTCAAACGTTCCCATCCTTGGTGTGGTGTACAGAGAAACCTTAGGGGAAGGTTTCGGGGAGATCCCCATAGAGAGGGACTAGCTGGCTCTCGACTCCGTGTCCCGCCCTCTCCCTCTGCTGGTGCCACGGCTCGGGCCACGGCACTGGCAGCTTCCCCCGTGGCTGGTGCGTCATCAGTGCAAGTGTCAGACCTGGAAAAAAAGGCAGGTCGTGTCTGAGTCTGGTTTTGCCCCCACATACCTCCTGCAGGGGTCAGTCCTCGGGGTGCCTCTGAGCCACACTTGGAAAACCGATGCTTCTCGGGCGGGAGCTGTGCTGTCCCCACAGCCTTCTGGTCAGACGCCGTGCCTTCCCTCGCCAAGCGGCCACGCTCTGGTGGTCCTCGTGTTCTCCTCATGTTCTAGGACCGTGTGTCACTCGGTCTGTGACAGTCGTGCCTCACTGCTGTCTTCCTGCTGGGACGTGTTGCGGACACGTTGGGAACAGTTTGCTTTGAGCTGGCTTGGAGCCCGCGTCCTGCAGAACCAGGGAAGAGGCGTGTCTCTCTCTCACGGAGAGAGTGGTAGGCACAGCGTTGATCATGGCGTGGCCTAGAACTCAAGGCTGGCCCCCAGTTCTGGTTCTGGCCGTGTAACCAGTTAGTGGGAGAGCCAGGGGCCTCGCTGGGCCTTGTTTTCCTTGTCGTAAGGCCAGAACGCAGATGTCCCGGCTCTGGGTGACGGGGAGGAGCGGCAGCTCTCTGAAAGCCACACGTGTGTGCGGTGCTGTGCTCAGCGCGGTGCGTGCGGCGTCTCAGGTACTCCTTCCGCCCCCTTCAGGTTTCTAGAATGGCTCTGCTCTAAAGCCCCAGATTGGGCGTGTGATCTCATTGTTATTTCAGACGGCTAGCTGGACCTTAATCTAGGGCACGAGCTTTATGCTCACACTGTGAAAATGTTCCTGCACGTACTTATCTGTAATTTATCCACGGATAAATAGTCATACGAGGGGAGATGAGCTGGGCCCTGTGGACGACGCTCTGCCTCTTCCTCACACGGCTCACGGGCCGCCCGCGACCCAGCGGCTCACCGGAGCGGGAGGTCCAGGCAAGAACTCGTGCACGAGGGCTCAGGGCATCACTATTCCTAAGAGCCGCGAAGCAGGAGCGACTCGGTGTCTGTCAGCTGGTGAGCGGCTAGATCAGATGTGGACTGTTCACAGTGGAATGTTACGTGGCCATAAAAAGGGATGCGGTGCTGACACCTGGCAGAGCGTGGCTGCCCCGTGGAAACGTGATGCGGAGTGAAGGCAGCCGAGCGTGAGGGACCGCATCCCGGTACGATGCCGTTGATAGGAAACGCCTGGAACAGGGGGTCTCGGGAAAGGCAGCAGGCGGGCAGCTGTCGGGGCTGGGGGTCGGAAGGCGTGCCCCCAGCTTTATGGCCTTTGTTTCTGGGGTGACAGTGGAAACGCTTTGGACTCAGACAGTGGTGATGGTTGCTGACTCTGTGAGTACCCCGGAAACCCCTCAGTTGTACTCTAAATGGGGGACTTATCTCAGTGAAGCTGATACAAAACCTGCCTGTCCTGACACCTTCACCCGGAGCAGCCTAAACCGGCCGCGGGCACACGGACCAGCGGTGTCCCACGCCCAGGCCGCTGGCCGCTGGGGGCCGGTCCTGGGCGGCGTGGGGGTGGCCGTGGAGGGCCCTCGGCACCCAGCAAACCCCGGGCAGGCCGTCAGTGTGGCATTGTTAATAATCGGGTTATGATCCAGCCAGATAGACACTAAGAAAGAAAAATGTATTGGTTTGTACCTGGAGGGCTTCAGAAAATAAATATATTTCCCAGGAATATTCCAAATCAAAACAGTAGCCAGCCGGTTAAGATATTCAAGCCAGGCTCTGCGTCCTGACGTTGCTTTTGTGTTGGACGGGAGGCCGGAGCTGGAAGCAGTTCAGGGAGGTGTGGACCGAGCGCAGGTAGGAGCTCGGCAGGTGCGGCTGGAGCTGTGCTGAGCTCGGGTGCGTGTGAGGGGCCAGTGCCCGGGCCGGGCGGGTGGGGGCGCTGTGTCCCGCCTCCCCCCTCCCGCTTCTCCTTTTCATCTGGCGGAAGATGTGGGGAGAAAGTAGCCACTGTGGGACTGGCCCTCTCTCCCTTTTTGGCCTTGAAGTATCAGAGAAGGGACTTCTGTTTACATCCGCTTATCTTAGTGCAGTGGAATCCAATTTAGAAACCTCAGAGGCCCTTGTGGTTTCGCTTGCCAAGATCCTGTTCAACTTCTGGGCTGTTGCAGGGTGGAGCCTCGTGTTTACAAACACCCACCACCCCTCCTCTCCGCCCTGGGACGCCCCCCGACCTCCCCACCCCCACAGCGACCGAGGAGGGGAGCAGGGCTGAGGGCTCGGCTCCGCAGGGCGGGGGGTGGGGGGAGGGCCTGGCGCCCAGCGGCCTGCCTGCACAGCTGTCGCCCGTCCCTCTGACGACACAGCGGGAGGGGGGAGGGAAGGGCGCCTCTTCTCCTAGTTTGGTGTGCCTGCATCCCGCTCTCGCCATTGGCCAGCTCACCCGGGCCACCTGGGGGCCGTGGTCTGGGCCGCTTTCCTGCCCGGACCCGGTTCCTCCAGCACCCTGGCCTGAGCCCCTGTCCCCTGCAGGGTTTTCCGATCGGCGGTCCCGGGAGGAACATTCTCGAGAATAAACAGCCACACCCCGCACTCCGACCCCGCCCGCCCTCCCTTCTGTTTGGCCTTTTCCTGCTCCCCCTGCCGGCCAGGGGGCGTGACGCGCCTGTGGGTGGGTTTGTTTTGTTTTGGGCGTTTGTTTGTGTTTTGTTTTTTTTTTTGCGTTGATGTACTCCACCCAGAAAATGAATGAATGCTCTTTGAAATAAATTCTGCTGTCTTCAGCAGCATTTTATTGACTTTTTTTTTTTTCGTTTTGCAAAGAAGTGTTTTTAGGAAGAAGAAATCAGTTCACCATTTTCTGGGTTTTACAAAATGAGAGACCAGTCTATAAAGAGCTCTTGGAGCTAGGAGTTTTAGGGACAGAGCTGACATGAAGCCAGAGGAAGGAGGGGAGCTGGTCTTTCCCAAGAGCCAGACTTTACAAGCTGTTTCTTTAAGAAGCCTTTCCTCTCCTTGATTTTTTTCAAGGTAGAGCCCAAAAACCAGAGTAATTTGTGTTGTGAAATCTGGCAAAGTGTAAGCCGCTGACTTCAAACTGAAACCGCCCTTGACTGTGGTCTTCAGGCGCATTTCCCCCCCATCGGTGGTTGGAGCTCGGCTGCCCTCTCCTCCGGTCCGGTCCGTCCGGGAGAAGTGCTTCCGTTTTTTCAGCCGACTGGGGCCCTTCCTTGGGGTGACGTTTCCTGCGTCACAGCTCCCAGCCCGGCCTCCAGATGCTTCCCGTAATGCCAGCAGGGGCCCTCGCCTGCTGATCCGTTGGTCCAGGAGCCCCATCGTCTGTGGCTCACCTGGGGCCACTTTCCTTTCCAACACCTCTCCTGTGGACTTCACACCCCCACCCAGTCCCTTTCCCTGCCGAAAGCTCCGAGAAATAAAAATCGGTTCATCCACACAGAAAGGTGGGCCCTCCACCTTCTTTGTATTTTCCCTTCTGCCGAAATCCGTGCCAGGATGTATTTTGGCTCTAAAATGTTAAGAGAAAGTTCTTATCTTCACTGGGGTGGCCCTTTCCCTGTTCTTGGGCACATCTCACGGGGGCCCTTTGGTTCCTGCTCCGTGTGTTGTTGGCCGTCCTTCTGGGTGATGCCCGGCCTGTGTGCGCTGCTGCGCCCGCGTGGGCACATGACCCGGCAGCGGAGGGCCCTTCCCAGGCCTCACACTCTGGGAAGCAGGAAGAACCTGGAGGGCAGGGGCTGAGGGGGGCATTCCCCCAAGGTCTGCACCGGGCAGGCCGCCCCTCGGGGTGTGTGTGCCTGGTGAGGTCCGGGCTGAGGAGCAGCTCGGGCCAGTTTGCTGACTGCTGGGCACAGGGCAGAGTGCGTTTCAGAAACGAGTTAGGCTTTTGAAATAGCTTCCCAGGATTTCACAGCATCGCATTTATCTTAAGCATTCCTTAAGAGCAGTCTCAGAAACTGGCCTCTATGGATTTTCTTTCCCTGTTCTCGTATTTTTTTTTTTTCCAGATTACAGAAATACTGTGTATGCATTATACAGAACTCAAACATTTCGGAAAATGAAGCTCCCCCACCCTGCTGCTCCCAGGACAGGTCATGAGATGCGTCTCCTCTACACGTTCCCGACGGCTTCTCTCACGGGGGCTGCTGTGGGTCCCTCCTCTGCAGGAAGGCCCCGTAGAGTCCAGTGTCCTCCCGCGGTCTTTTTCTCCTTTCCTGCTGGGTTTTGGGCGCCTTTCCGAGTCACCGCTCTGCAGGGGCTGGAATTGGCTTCCCGAGCTTCCCACTAGGGGGCCCACGGGCCGTGTCCAGTGTCCTGCCCTCAGGGGTGGCCCTTCCCAAACGTCTGCACATCTTACACGGAGGCAACGCAATTCTCAGATTTGGTTATTTTGTTGAAAATATGCTCTTTGAGAGTCACGAGCCCCGGGATTTTAGGGCAGTGATGAGGCTAGGAGCCGTTACTGGTGCTCGCGCCGGGCGTCTGCCGGCACCTGCCGGGTGGTGCTGTGGCCCGTTCCCAGATGGGACACCGACGCCCGGAGACCGTATGCCGCCCGCAGGTCCGTGCTCCGTGCCACGACAGTGGCGCCAGCCTCGTGCATGCCACTGAAACTTTTAAACAGGTGGTTTTTATCAAAGGGATCCGTGCACGTGGTAGAAGAACCTAAACGTGCCCCGAGGCGGCACCGCGGGGACGGTCCCCGCCCACCTCCGGGCTACGCTGGTGTTGGCTCACCTCGGCCGGCCCGCTGCGCGCCTCTCGGCTCCTCGGTGTGCCTCGTAGTGACGTCCCCGGTGGGAGGTCGGGGTTTTGTCTTCCCACCCCGGGACCTCAGGACCGTTGGGCCCGTGAGCGCTGGCGTTTTCTCAGCGTGCCCGTGCTTCCTGCAGCACCCGCTGTTCCTCACTCGTGCTCTGGCCGCTCCTGCCCCGGGCGGGGGAGGGACTGAGGGCCTGTTCACTGCGTTTGGTTCGGTCCCCTGTCCCCGTGACCCGACCCGCACATCCCCCCGCCGCCCCCACGAACATCTGTCCTGCGGACCTGCTGGGAAGGCCTTCCTCGGGAGCCCGGTCTCCCTCGGCCTGGACCCAGCCTGGGGCACCTCTGACCCTGCAGTCGGACCCCCGGGCAGTCCGGGAGCTCCCTCTGCCCAGTCTTTCCCTTTCCCCGATCTGCTCCTCGGTTTTATTGGGGAACATTCTCCAGTTGCTTCCTGGAAATGGGTACAGGACAGGTGAATGAAAATCACGAGAAATCTTCCAGGCCTGAAAATCATTGTTTTTCTCCATTCACACTAGATGAAAGGTTTCACTAG
The DNA here is from genome assembly GCF_964656455.1 of Halichoerus grypus. Lineage (NCBI taxonomy): Eukaryota > Metazoa > Chordata > Mammalia > Carnivora > Phocidae > Halichoerus > Halichoerus grypus. Next base: position 3,628,718 of record NC_135717.1, read on the forward strand.
TGGAGAATTCTCGGGGGGACACATTTTTCCCTCATAACTTAAAATCACTTTCTAGCTTTGAGTGTTGCCGTTAGAGAGTGTGGTGCCCCCCCCCGGCTCCTGACCCTCTTGGACCGGACGTTTGTCCTCAGAGCACGCGGTGTCCCTGCGTCCCCACCTCCACCAGCATGTCTGCAGCGCTAGGAGCTGACCTTACTGTGTCCAGGGAGCTTCCCCTCCTGCTCTTTCCCCTCGCCGCTTCCCGTGGGCTCTGGGGGGCTCTGGGGGGGCTGTCCTCCCACCCTTCACTGAACTTCTCTTTCTCCTCTTTTTAAAATTCGAAGAACGTTTCCCCGTCCTCCATAAGTGCCTTAGCGGCCTTCTCACCAGCTAATCAACGCGGTCTGTGCCCTTCTGGGGTCAAGGCCACGCTCCGTTTTGCTGTTTCACACCCCCCCCCCCCTGTGAGGACAGTGCCCTCGGCAAAGCTGGGGAGATTAGGAGGCAAGGCTGTAAATTCACTGAAATGGTGTTTCAATAAGAAATGATACTTCAATCGAAGCACTTATTTTGTAGAATAAAAAGATCCTAGTTTTCAGAAGAGTTCAAAAGGCATGAATGAAAAACAGAATTACCACTTACCTCTATGTATTCATCAAAAGTATGATCTTCTGCCTGAAAAGCCTTTCGGCTCAGCTGCCATCCCATTGAGGAGTTTTTTGACTGAAAATTAATAATCTAATTAAAATCTCAGTAACATTCCACAAAAAAGACTGAGCTTCCAGAAAACCATCTGGATGATCTCTGAGGTGGTGGTGTGGGGCCGGGGCCCAGGGAGGGGTTCCAAGTGGCCCCTCCTGGGGGTGGGGGGGCGGTAGAGCATAGACACTCCCAGAACCTTCCTGGGCCCACTGTTTGGGGCGCAGGGTCCAGGTTCTCTGGATGAGACCCTGGGGCGGTCCAGGGAGGGGAGAGGACCTGACCATGCCTTACAGACTTCAGCCCGGCCTCTTCTTCCAGCTCCCTCCCCCCCCCACCCCCACACCTGGGTGCTCCCAGGTGCCCACTCTGATCTCAGGGCCGTGCGGTCCGAATCCCAGGAGGCTGGCATGGGAGGAAAGTGCTCACAGCCCCAGGGCAGACCAGGCTGGGCAGGCATGTGAGTGGGGGTGGAGGCCTGGCGGAGCTTGGGGGCATCCTGGAGGGGTGGCAACGGGTGCCACGGAAAATGCTCACTGCGGGCTCCAGGGACGGACGTGGTTGGCCAGCCTTCTGTCCCATTGGTTTTTCTCAGTGTGAATTCTTACCGTCATAGTGAGACCTGAAGATACCTTTTCCCACCAGGCTGTTCGTTCTTTTCCAGTATCTGTGAACAGAGGACACAGAGTCATCGCCAGGCATGATTTGCATGGTCGCAGAGGTCCCGTCCTGGGCCTGGGCGGTCACAGAGCCAGCTTGGGTTTGCCCCGCTGCGACAGCCTGTGACCGCCGCCCCCCAGACCGTAAGCTTCTCTCGCCTGAAACAGAAATGTGACTTAGGAGCTGTATTCCCACAAAAGGGGGGATCAGCGACGGATGGTCTAAAGTGCACATTCCACTGCATTTCCACCTAGAATCTTGAATCAGGGAGAGGAGGCATTTATTTAGTGCGACGTCTGTAGGGGGCGGCTCCTCGGCCCCTGCTGCTTCCCTGTTGCCCAGATGCAGGCTTCCCACACACCTGGGCGGGGGGTGGGGGGACACAAAGGGAGCAGTTCTGTGCCTAAGCCTGGCTGGTTCAGTCAGGAGAGTGTGCAGCTCTTAACCTCGGGGTCGTGAGTTCAAGCCCCACGTTGGGCGTGGCGTCTACTCCAAAAGCTAAAAAGTTTTTTTCCAGCTTTTGCAAGCAGTGAGGGAGATTTCCAGTCGGGTAGGGTACGGCTCTGGTATGGGCGGCTGAGTGTCTTGGGGGGTTTCCCCAGGGTGGGAGCCTTGCTGAGCCCCAGGGCCCCCGGACCCCCATCTCACACCTGCCCCTGAGGCCCATCTTGGACTGAGCTCACGTGGCATCTCCTTTCGTCCTTCTCTTCAGATGGCGGTGCGACATCGGGGCGGCCGGGTGCCAGGAACAGCCCTCCGAGCACAGACCGGCCTGCAGGGACAGCGGAGTGGGGCTCCTGGGGAAGCTCGCTGCTCTGAGGCCAGAAGGGCTGTGCGCACAAACACACGTTCTCCTGGGTGGGCCTGCTGGGCAGCTCTGGGGTCCCGGCCGGTGACCAGCTGCGCTCCGTCCCCACCGAGCTTCCCCGCGAGCACTTGCCGGCACGAGCCACCCAGTGGCCCCCGCGCGCGCTCCCCGTTCGAAATCATTCTTTGGTGAATGGCAGCGTTTTCTCTGGGTTTTGCCTCTGAGAGAGGTAAATTTTCTGCACTCTCCTGCACAATAGTGACCGTGGCAGGCAGAACGGCCCCGTGTGTCTAAGCCCAGAGGGCGCATGTGTCCTTGCCACTGTTAAGGGCGCCTGGTCAGTGTCAGGCAAGGTCAGGAAGCCACCTGCCCCCTGGTTGGGTGTGACTCTGTCTCCGGGAGTGACGGTTCTCGTCCCTTGTGGTGTGACGTGCTGTACTGTGCTCACGTCCGCAGCGGGTGTTGGGTGTGTGGGAACCGAGCGGGGCTGACAGGGCCGCGATGCACCGGGGCGTCCTGCGCTTCCGCACCGTCGGGCAGAACACAGTGCAGAGAATCTTCAGGACACGCTCCTCACTTTGGGGCCGCGTGACCTTTGAATCACAGCTTCAGGCCGCGTGCGGTGGCGTTTGGTTCCCAAATGGCTGCATGTGAGAAGCCTGTTTCCGAGTGTGTGAATGTTCTACCAGTCCCGCCCTAACATTATAAGCTTGGGTTTTATATATTTGGTTCCAAATGAAGTTAAGAAAAAGCTGTTTTTATTACTGTTTCCTGCCTTTACCAAGCCTGTTTATATTGTTGATCACAGGTTCTGTTCACACCTGTCTCTGCCATATCTGGGGAATCCAGTGGAGCCCTTGAAATCCCGGGTACCCGGGTGGCTCCATAGGGGGACAGAGGGGAGGATGCAAGAGCACGTGGGGCGTGTTCGGAAACCTGGGGCCTTCTGGATGGTTCCTGGTGGGGTGCTGGCCTTGGGGAGCTCTCCTGAGGGCAGAGGCCTGGGTCCTCTGTGACTTTAGGGAGGCAGGGCGAGTGGCCTTGTCCCTGCTCCGCGGGCCGGGGTCGGTGGGGGGAGGGGCGCCTGTGGTCCGCGTGAGGCTGGCCATCGCGGCTCCGGTCAGCTCCCAGCAGGGGCACCTTTTACTGGGCTTGTTACCTCTAGTGTTTGCATTGGTTTCCTCTGAATATTTTGTAATAGAATTAGTTTTCAGAATCAGAATTTCATTGTCATTTGATGACCAAAGTCCATCTTGGTAATAGCAGGCGCTGTACCGCGCGTGTCGCCCTGAGCTGGGCCAAGTGAGCTCCAGCAGGAAGCGGGCCAGGGACCCTGCACCCCGGCACCGGCCAGTGTGTGCTCAGGACCCGCTTGAGCCATGGGTGTGTCCGGCCTGTATATTTGGCCGCAGTTCCCCACCTCCGATTGGCAAGGCAGCCCCGGAGAGAGACAGCCAGTGTGGGCCGCAGAGGCCGAAGCCGAGGGCCCGTCCCAGAGGTCCTCGAGCCCTCTCTCAGGTCCTGTCTTCCCAGCCTTGGCCCACGGCGCCCTCGTGTGGACAGTGAGCACGCTCAGCCCCGCCTGCCTTGCGGGTGGTGCCCTTTGGGCCCAGGCTGTGTGCGGTGGGGAGCGGGGCCCACTGGGTGGCTGCTGTGTAAACCTGGTTCTCAGGACCCACAGCTCCCACCGCGAGCAGAAACCGCTGCTAGAATACCACGCATCACACCAGCCATGCGTGGACGCGAGCTGTTCTCTGGTTGCACTCGGTCCGTCCTTGATCGGTGGCGAGATGTGGCGTCATGACAACACACGGAGGAAAGGGGTCGGATTTCCCTGTGACCCAGCATCACCCAGCATCGCCCAGCTAGGTCCTGACATCCTGTGATGTCAGGTTCTCCTTTTCAGGGTCATGAACTCAGGACGTGTCCTTTCTCTCCGCAGCGTTCCCAACTCCTGCCCGGCCAGTCCACGTGGGGCCGGGTCATCCGGCTACCGCTTCGTTCAGAACGTGACCTCGGACCTGCAGCTGGCCGCAGAGTTTGCCGCGAAGGCCGCCTCGGAGCAGCAGACAGACACGTCCGGGGGCGACAGCCCTAAGGTGCCAGGCCTCACGGCGCACGTGGCACAGCATGGGCGCACACGGGGCTGCTCCGGTGGGCGCGGCGGGCCTGCGGGTGCCGGCGTGAGGAGGGGCTGCGCTCGGGGGCCGGACGCCGGCCCTCCGCCGGAGAGCGCACTTTGCTCCTTCACTGACGTCGCCCCTAGGCCCCGGGGACACTGCCCTTTCCCGCTCTGCACCTCCTCCGTGGTCTGTCCTCGTCCCGTGCGTGGGGGACAGGATGGTTTCAGGGTTTTTCCTTACAGCTTTCGTATCTTAGTTCACGCTCCTCTGATACCTGTCTTTAAGTCAATTTGCAGAGGAAGTGAGAAATTTCAGAACTAAATTATGATGAAAATCTGGGGCCGGAATGGCTGTCCCTCGTTGAGTGCACGCACATTGGCGAGACGGGTGGCGGTCCCTGGGACTGAGTTCGGTGTGCACGCCGCTGCCCTCTGTCCTGATCGCTGGGGCCCTCTGCAGGAGCGGGGGTGCACGGCTGGTGGGGCTTGCAAAGCCTGCCGGGGCTAATGGCGCGCTGCCTTTGTCCTCAGGATGAGTCGAAGCCGCCGTACTCGTACGCTCAGCTGATCGTGCAGGCCATCTCGTCCGCACCGGACAGGCAGCTAACACTAAGCGGGATCTACGCCCACATCACCAAGCATCACCCTTACTACCGGACGGCTGAGAAAGGCTGGCAGGTGAGGCCTGAGCCCGGGAAGCCGGGTGCCCAGCCCACTGTCGCGGAACAAGGGAGTCAACGGGCAGGTCATTTTCTGTGGGACAAACAGAGTGGTCCAGGGATGTCTCCGCTGATGGTGGCGCATCTGAACTCAGCGACTGGCCCCAGGGAGTCCAAATAGCCTTCTCCCCCTCCGACGTCCAGAGAAGGGAGGGTTAGTTCCTACACCTTGCGGTGTTTTCACACTTACCGTGCCTTCCGATCCTGCGCTGTGTTGGAAATGGACCATGCACGTGTACCGGGACCATCACACCTCGTGTCACGCTTGTTCTGGGACGTTCTCCCCATGGTTGCTCTTTCCCTCTGGTCAGTTGACTTAGTACGAGTTCTGACCCACATACTCCTAGGCCGTGGCTTGTCTTTCTGTTTCACTTTTTCTACAAGGAACGCTGTGCTGGATTTTGTTAGGAAAAGCCACCACTGTGCCTTTGTACTTCCTGGTAGAATCCAGTGACCTTGACACCCCCTGAGCGCCCTCGCCAGCACGAGCGCTGGGCTGTCCCATCACCTCTGGTCTCATGTCTGTTAACGTTCAGATGCAGTTTGTTTTCTGACTTGCTAACTGGCGAATATCTCTTCTTGCCCACAGAATTCAATCCGACACAACCTCTCTTTGAACCGTTACTTTATTAAAGTCCCTCGTTCCCAGGAGGAGCCTGGGAAGGGGTCTTTTTGGCGAATAGACCCTGCCTCAGAAGCGAAGCTCGTGGAACAGGCATTCCGAAAACGGAGGCAGAGGGGCGTCTCCTGTTTCCGCACCCCGTTCGGGCCTCTGTCGTCCAGGTAAGCCCCTGCTCTGCTCCTCGGTCAGCATCCTGGCTCCCCCACACGTCCGCATTCACGGGAGCGTCTTTGGCACGGTAAACGCGTCACCTTTGTGTTTTTGAGCGAGACGATGTCAGGACAGTAAAGTTAGTAGGCGGACCACTGGCTGCGCCTCGGACGTGTCCGTTCTCAGAAGCCGAGACACAGGCAGTGGTGGGAACAGACCCTAAAACCAGAGAGGAGTGGAAGGGGCCTGCAGGGTTCTGTGGAAGCTGGCAGGGGGACCGACCGAGCAGGTCTGGTCGAGCTCAAGCTCGCTGTCATTAATGAAGCCGACGTCGGGATGTGGCCTCCGTCTGCCCTCTGGTCGGGGCCCCTCCCGCTCCATGCGCGCGCGGCCAGCCCGGTCCATCGGGCCGAGCTGCACGTGGACAGGCCCAGAGGTCTTCCCAAGGCCACCAGTCCAGGCAAAGCATGGGGCAAGAGAGGGCAGATGCTCTCCGTTGGCACCTGGTGCTTTCCACCTCGTCGTGTAGCAAATGTGATTCCGTGAAAGGCTGCTCAGACGTCCAGAAATGTCTGGTACAGGGTCTGCGGTGGTTCTCGGTGCCGTAGCCAAAGTAGAAGTTGGAACAGAGGTGACGGTCGTACTGGTAAGGTAGGAATTCAGAACGTTTCAGCTGAGCTCAGTTTCCAGAACACCACACTGCTTGAACAGGGCTTGGAGAGAAATGTTGCTAGAGTAGCTGAGTTTGCTAGGGCTGCAGTGGGGGCCTACAGGCCTGGCGGCCGGCCGCGCCTGTCTCACGCTTGTGCGGCCAGAGGTCACGGTGGCGGCGGGGTGCGCGCCTCCGAGGCGTGAGGGCGTCTGCCCCAGGCCTCTCCGGCACCCCTGGGCTCGTGCAGGCAGCTCCCTGACCTCTGCCTTCATCTCCCCTGCTGTTCTCCCCGAGCATGTCGGTGTCTCGATTGCCCCTTTGAGGACATCGGTCACTGGGTTAGGGACCATCCTACCAACTCCAAGGTCCCCTTGTGAGGCACGGGTGACTTCTGGGGACACAGTCCCACCCATAACAGTGACCGCCATGACATTGCACTTGTTAGATCAGCCTGTCGGCCGGCTAGGGGAGCAGTTCCGGGGCTGGCTCTGTGCGCCCAGCATTGCCCAGGGAGCCCTGATAAGGGGTGTCTCTGGAGGACGACGAGGTGGGCCCGTCTTCACGGTCACTCTGGGAGTGAGGGACACAATCTCGTGAATCTGCATAGTGGCAGGCAGGAAATTCTTGGGCCCAGGAGGAAGCTGTGTGAGCTGTGTCTTAAGGAGAGGGAGGGACTCTCATGGCTGCAGAACCTGGAATTTTTTAGGAGGGAGGCAGTGGGTGTGTTTGTGTTGGGTGGGAGGCAGGTAGGAGGCAGGGTAGATTTGGTGCAGAGTTAAAGAGGGTCTGCCAGGAATTTGGGCTCCTGAGGTCAGAAGGAAGGCTGTCATGGGCTTGGGGGCTGGGAGGGACCTGGGCGTGAGCAGACGGGCTCCAGGCCTGGGTGGGAGACAGACGAGCCAGCTGAGAGGTGGGAGAAGCAGGAGGACTCGAGGGCAGGGGGGCGGGGGAGGGTGCCAGGTCTGTGCCCGAGGAGACCAGGGCGCCCACAGCACCCCCGTGTCTGGAGAGGCAGACGGCGTTTACTGTGCTGATGATAACCGCAGAGCGAAGACTGCTGCCCGCAGGCAGCCCAGCGTCCTGCCCTGGAGAGTTTGCGTTGACCCTGGGATTCTGTTCGCGGGACCGTGCGTCCCCACGCCGCACAGCTGGCCGCTGGCCAGCCCCAACAGGGCACAAGCTGGACCACAGTGCTCTGTTTTAGAACCTAGGCGAACGGTGACGGAGGGAGCAGCCTTCCCTGGACTATTAGCCGTGCAAGCCAAATAGCCGGGCGCCCAAAGCCGATGTGCTCCTTCGGCCGTGGGCCTGTCCTGGTGGGAAATTCGCGCCCATCCCACCAAAGCCTATGTCTTTAACGCTTTCATGGAGGACCGGCTGGTCCCCTTCAGGAAGTAAGTGCTCTGGGAAGCCACAGATAACGCAGCGTCCTCCCACTTACTGGGCTTAACCGCCCGGTTGCTGTTGCGTTTATCGGGTAGCTCGTTGCCACCGCGGAATGTTATGTTAGTGTTGGAAACACCTCACGAGGACGGAGAAGCACCAGGAAAGGCTGATGAGGCGCCGTGTGGCGTGGATGTTGGCATGTCTGTTTTGCGAAACACCACTTTCGTTTGACCTTGTGTACTCACTACCACGGTCTTTCTCTTGTTCCTTCCGCAGGAGTGCTCCAGCTTCACCCACTCACCCTGGGCTAATGTCCCCTCGTTCTAGTGGCCTGCAGACCCCAGAGTGCCTGTCTCGAGAGGGCTCACCCATTCCACACGACCCTGACTTTGGGTCAAAGCTAGCTTCTGTTCCAGAGTATCGGTATTCCCAAAGCGCGCCTGGTAAGAATGCTCTTGTCCCTCCTCCCGGCGTGCCAGAGCGGAGCCTCGCGTGCCCGCGGGCCTTAGAGGTCGCGCTCCTTCTCGTGCAGGCTCTCCGGTCAGCGCCCAGCCGGTGATCATGGCCGTGCCTCCCCGGCCGCCCAGCCTGGTGGCCAAGCCTGTCGCCTACATGCCAGCGTCTCTAGTGACAGCACAGCCGCCCTCGGGCCACGCGATCCACGTGGTGCAGCAGGCTCCCCCTGTCACCATGCTCAGGGTGGTCACCACGTCCGCCAGCTCCGCCAACGGGTACATCCTCGCCAGCCAGGCCTCGGCAGGGGGCGCCCACGAGGCGGCGGGCACGGCCGTGCTGGACCTGGGCGGCGAGGCCAGAGGTAAGGCGGTCGTGCGCTCACCGGGCTGGGCGGGGCACGGCCGTGCTGGGTCTCCAGGACGGAGCCCGGCAGCCTGGGCCACGGGGCGGCAGCGCCCACGTGCTGGGGCCACAGGCCGTCTCTGGGGGCCGATGGTTCTCAGGCTGCCGCCTTTCCTCCCTGCTACTTGCTTTCCGGGGGTGCATGTCCTTTTAAATCCTCACCAATCGTCCTCCAAAGCGTGCCCTCCTTGGGTGGTGGCGCCTCCAGGTGCGCGGCCCCCGAGGTGACAGCCCTGCGTCACGGGCTTGAAGTTGTGGTCTGGAGGGTGATTGCTCTGGAACCTCCAGCCGGGAGTCCTTAAAAGTCACGTAAAATAAAAAGTCACCGCAGATTCCTACATTGGGCGTCTCGGGCCCAAGGGGTCATGGGGTCAATACTGAAAATGCAGCCAATACGGCGGGAGCCCCGGCGGGAGCCCTTGAGCCGCACACGGTCTCCTGGGCTCACGGGCCTCCATCTGCTGGCCCCGGCAGCCCATTCGTAGCGTCACGATGACGAAGCATTTTGGAGAAAGAAGACCATGGCTCCAAGTGCCGATCTTTTCATTCCAAATAATGTTTTCTTTCTCCGATTACGTTTGGGTTGGTTAAAGTTCAAGGTACTTAGATGTTTTTCTAAAACCCCAGTAATCGTTTTTTCTTGTTTGAAACGTGTTTCATTGGTGGGATGTTTCTTTTGAGAATAGTCGATGCTTCAAAACCGCGGTCCGTTCCCCCATGAACAGACTTCCTGCTGAGCACAGAGGGCGGGCCCCCCAACAGGCGGACAGGGCTCTGACAGGCCTTCTCCCTGCAGGCCTGGAAGAGAAGCCCACCATCGCGTTCGCCACCATCCCCGCCGCCAGCCGCGTCATCCAGACCGTGGCCAGCCAGATGGCCCCGGGTGTCCCCGGACACACGGTCACCATCCTGCAGCCAGCCACACCGGTGACCCTCGGGCAGCACCACCTCCCCGTCCGGGCCGTCACTCAGAACGGGAAGCACGCGGTCCCCACGAACAGTTTAGCTGGCAGCACTTACGGTGAGGCCCTGTCCACACCTGCTTGGCTCAGCCCCGCCGTTCCGCCCGTGGCGCCCGTGGCGTGTCCACTCAACCCAGTGGTCCCCTCGCTGCGGCCGGCTTATTGAGCATCTGCGCCCCGCGGGCACTGGGGTCAGGCCGAGGCCCGAGCTCTGCCGTGGAGGCAGATGCCCACGTCACAGCGCTCATGCCCCGCTGGGTCAGACGAGAGGTCGGAGGAAAGGGAGGAAGGGAAGCAGTTGGAGGTGGGCAAGGAGGGTGGGTGCGCACGGAGCAGGGGTGCGGCTGCCGGGAGGGTGGCAGGGGTGTTCAGTGTGCGTGGGGTGGTTCAGGGCAGGCGGCCCGTGTTAAGCACCTGCTAGAGGTGAGGGCAGGAGCCCCGGCGGTCTGCAGGGATGTGAACGGCTGCAGCAGAGGAGGTCCCGGTACACGGGGGGTGGGCACCCAGGGGCCGGGCGTGCTGGGAGCCAGGGTCCGCTGTGGCCTACGTGGCCTCACGCAGTGATCACGCGTGCTCAGAGCATGTCCGCGCTGGTCCTCACCCGATCCCAACACAAATCTCTTTTTCCTCCACTCCTAGCCCTCACGAGCCCCCTGCAGCTCCTGGCGGCCCAGGCTAGTTCGTCCACGCCAGTGGTGGTCACACGGGTGTGCGAGGTGGGGCCCGAGGAGCCGGCAGCAGCGGCCGCCACCCCAGCGACCCCGGCCACCGCTGCCACCTCTGCCTCTTCCACCGGGGAGCCCGAGGTCAAAAGGTCACGCGTGGAGGAGCCCAGTGGGACTGTGACGGCGCAGGCCGGCGTGATCGCGGCCGCCGGCCCACAGGGACCCGGAACCGGGGAGTGAAGTCACCTGCGTGTGGGCCGAGTGGGATGCTCGCCAAAAGGGATTCTGGAGCCGGGCCCTGACCGCCGGCCTCCTGCCGCCTGTGGACCGTGACGCGGAGGCTCCGCGCTGACCTGCGCACGTGCCGAGCGGACAGGGCGGCCTCCACCCGCCTGCACCCGGACACGCTCGTCCTCCTTGTTCTGTCTCCTGCCCCTGCTGTGGTTTAAAACAAAACACATAAACAAGTTCAGACAGCTGATTGTACGATTCGGGAATGCTTGTTTTTATTTTCCTTCTCCCTCACACCGTTCTCTCCCAGGCCTGTGGTCGAGGGCTGGATCACGGGCCGACCCAGCCACGCGCAGAGGCGAGGCTTCCAGAGCAGCCTGCGGCCCCGAGGATGGACAGAGGCCTGCACGGGAGGGGCCGGCGGGCGTAAGGCCCGTCAGCCACGCGGGAGGAGGCCGGAGAGGCAGGACCCGTCAAAGCTCAGACTGTTGCGGGCTTTTCGCCCTAAAATAGTGACATAGAAAGTCTTGGCATTAATCGGGGGGAGGGGGCTCTGGTTTGGCTTTGGACCCCAAATACTTCTTGTCTTGTTGAAACGAATTGAGGCTTAATCTTAAATCTGAGGTGAACGCAGAAGGAAGCTTGTGTTTGTGAGGTCCGCATCTGTGGACAGCGGCTGTGGGTCCGGGCTGCGGGCCGGCATTAATCCGTGAGGAGTCGCCGCTGCCGCTCTGTCTGCTAACTTCAAGAAAGATCGACGGCGCCTGGATTGGCTTTGGGGGCAGAGTGTTGTCTGGGTGAGGAGCCGGCGGCCCTCGTCCAGGGGCTCCGAAGCCGGGAATCCGTGAGCCCTGCGTCCTCTGCGGGCCTGAGGCCCCAGCGCCCGGACGCCGTGGGACACACAGCGCTGGCGTGGGCCTCTCCCACCACCACTGTCACCGAGTCACACTCGCTTTCCGCCGACACGTACCTCCTGCTGTGCGTCCCACCGTCTCCTGCGTCTGCCGCTCTGGGGCCATGAGCGGTGGCCGCACCGCCCCTGCGCTCGGCTCTTGCGGACTCCGTCGGTCTTGCCCTCGACCCGACGAGTGGCACCGGCTCCCCTGGGAGGAACCCCTGCCCTTGCAGACGCCCCTGCTGCCTGGAGCTGTCACTGGACAGGAGGTGAGCCCGCACTGCCACATTTATAGCCCAGTCCGGGATCCAGATTATAGCTCTCCAGCTCCTCGTGGAGAACGTTCTCAGGAAATGTTAAGCGCGTCTGTGAAAAGTGACTTTAAACTTGGCTGGCCGCCCCGGCACTGGACCCCACCCGGCACAGCAGCCCGAGGCCCCGCACAGCGGGGACAGTTTCTCTTCCTGGAAGTAGCCTGTCCTCAGCATTAGTCTCCCCCCAGCAAAGCTGCCTGCCCCTCCCGCCCCGAGAGAGCGTGCGGCCCCTGGAAAGCCGCCGAGAGAAGGAGGCCTCGCGGGCCACGTCAGAACGAGGCTCAGAACGAGAGGGAAACCGGGCAACACAATCTCGAGGCCGTTCGGGCAAGATTGGCTTGTGTGCCGAGCGCGCCGTGCCCGACGGCAGGGCTCGTCGGTGGCCGGGGTGGGTGTGACGAGCTGTCTCGCTGCCACATTTGCCGGTCGCCGGGGCCACGTGCAGAGCATCCTCCTGCCTGGCCCGGGGTGACGCCTGTCCTGGCGTCCCTCAAGCCCCGAACCAGTCGTTCTCTATGGCACCAACCTTTAAGTGGGAAAAAAGCTCTTTTGTGAAATCCACACCTGTTGCCTTCAGTGACGTCGGGATGGAATTGGCCGGGTGTGCCGTCCTCGGTGATGAGAAGTCGCGCTCTGTTCCGCATCGACATTTTCTGTTGCTTTATAAACTTTGTCTTTTGCAGAGTCTGGTGTGTGCGTGAGAGGGCATGCGGGTCGGGCGGAGGCCATTGCACGACGCACATGGGCAGTTCGCCTCCTTGCCGCGGGCCTCACCTTTGAGGGTCTGACCCCAGGGCCTGCCTCCGGCTCACCTACTGCTTCTCCCCCCCCATGGTCATCGTTTACAGGGTCCTTGCGAGGGGGGCTGCCCGGGTTTGCTGGCACCATCTACAGAGAACACGGGACGGTCGCCCACGGACATGTGTCAAGCCTTTGCCTCATCGGGTCAGTCTGGCCCTGACCCTTTGCTCTCCCAGCTTTTGAGACGTTTTGGTTTCTGCTCCTTTTTGGTGATGATCGCACTCTATTCGGGCAGTGGTTCCGTGAGGAGGGAGCGCAGAGGGGTCAGAATGTCGGTGGTGGTATTCTGCCATGTGGAGAGCTCGCGCCTTTTCCGCTCCTGCTGGGACCGAGGAGACCCTGTGGGGTCAGCTCAGGCTGGGCCTTGGGGGAACGGCCCCTCGGGGTTCACAGACAGTGAGCTTCTGGATGGGTTTCTGGTCATCTGACCAGACAGCAGGCCTGGCCCCTGCCGGCACACGTCCTGGGACGGTAGCCGAAGGCCCAGGGCAGCCCGCGCCTCAAGGAGACGCACCTTACAGCACAGCGGTCTGTGCTCTCAGAGCCGACCAAGAGATGGTCTCCACCAGCTGGGAAGCAAGAGCACCAGGCCAGACGTGACCCGAGGACTGCGGCCCTCCGAATCTGGCCTGCCTGTGACCCACCGCAAGCATGGGTTGTAGAGGGCGGGCCAACCCCAGCCAAGATCGGCAGAAGTGGAAATAGGTCAATTCTGGCATGGTGCTGGTGTCACCATGGCCTCAGGGGTCCGAGGACCTTCTCTTTGATCTCCCAGGGGCTCGAGTGTGTGTGGAGAGGGCAGCCAGGCCAAAGGTGTGCGGGCTTTGGGACGGGCCCACCTCCTCCTGCACCGTGACCCAAGGCACGCAGGCCCTCTGCACCCGGTGGTACCAGGTTCCTCTTCTCAGTGTCCTGCTTGACCGGTCGCCACGTTTACCGGCACCAGAGACAGGAAAACACCCTCTCTGCGCAGGAGGGAAGTCACACAAGTAACTACTTTTCAGTAGTGTGCCTTTCGCACCAGGTATAGTCTGGTATCGTGTTGGAGGGAGGAGGGTTGTACCCAGAGGTCACGGTGGTGTCACAGGGCCCAGTGCGTGGAGCGGTGTGGGACACACAAAGCCACGGGGGCATGGCTCCTGGCGCCCTAGGGTGGACCTCCTGAGCTGTCTGCATCCTTCTTCCATGCTGAGGCCCTCCCAAGTACCGCGTGCTAGCCTCAGACCGGCCAGTGCAGTGCCGTGGGGAATCAGACCGTCCCTTTTCCATCTCCTCTGTAAATTCTTAAAGGTTACGTGGCCTGCATCCCTCAGTGAAGTTCAGCAGGTGCCGGAACAGCCCCTAGTCCTGCCCCACGCTCCGGGGACGGCAGGACCCATTGCTGGGTCCACCGTGCAGAGTGGCACGAGGCCAGCCCTGGGGTTATGGGGTCCGTGTGCCCACGGCCACGCCTGTCAGCTTCACTGTCCCGCAGGTTCGTGTTTGAGGGTTGCTGCTTTTCTTTTTCTTTGTTTAAGAACCGAGCCAAGTAGAGAAGATGAGGAGGGTTTTCTGGGTTGATAACATGAGTATTCCGTGATTCTCGAGCTGGGAGGAAACGAGTTCAGGGTGGGGGTGTTGCCACGGCTGGAGGGCGGGGATCCCCACTTTGCCTCAGGCAGCCTGACCCCAAAGGGTTCAGTGGGGACCTCCTGGTCCCTCTTCTGCTCCTCGCTGGGACTGGCAGAGGACTGGCTCAAGGCCTCGCGTATCACTGGGTCCGTGCTCTTGCTTCCCTGAGAATGGGTCTCCGTGGAGACCCAGAGTGATGGGTCTGACCCATCTGGACCACCTGTTTCTGCCCTGAGACACAGCCTTGTCCCTGGGACGCCATAGCCCAGCCATTAGTGACAGGGGGCCCTCCTGCATGTCACCCAGGACCAGAAGTTCCACGGAAGCTCCGCCCACCACCAGGCGCTGGCGTTTGCCCTGCATTTTTACACGGGACTAAAATGAAAATCTTCTTGGAATTAGTGAGACTTGGGGATCGTGTGTCTCCATTATCCTAACTGCTGCTTTTGGCCCTCACCGTTTCAGCCAAGAGTGAGCAGAGCGTCTGTCTCTAGGGAGAAACCCCACAAAGCACTTCGTCCAGTCCTGGCACCTGCTTGTCATTGGGGTGCACTTGGGAGAAGCAGGGATCCAGGCGGGGGTGGGGGGCAGCCGCGGGCCTGCTGCACGGGGCCTGCTCTGTAAGAGCCGTGTCCACAGCCTACTTCCTGCAGGTTCTAGTTTCCCACCGGCGTCCCAGGCCGGCCAGAGAGTCTCCGGGGGGCGCTCTCTTCTTTGCTCCAACCCTGTTATTTTAAGAGTCAAATACAATTGGAAGAATCCTGGCTCCTCCTGCATTCGGGAATCTTGTTCTTTTGATTCATCCAACTATTTATCAATGGTTTACTCCGTGTCAGAAAGAGTAAAAGTGCCCGGGAGGGAGCTTCCTAGCTGCAGTAAGGGGGTTTGCCCTTCTGAGCTGTCTCCCAGAGTCACGAGGCGCGTGGTGACCTGGCCCCTCAATGCCGAGCGAGCGGGCTGGGCTGGAACGAGGTCTGCGCCTCCGAGGTGGGTTTTCCCACACGAAGTCAATGGGTGTGAAGGATGTTCACCTGGCCTTGTGGTCTCTTAAGCTCTTAGCCTCTAAGTTTCTGTGTTAACTGACCTCCATCTTTTTCTTTTTTTTTTTAATCCATAAGAAATGGGATTTAAAATCAAACATTTAAAGTTTGGCCCTTCCCTGCTTCCCTCCCAGCTTCCTTTCCGGAAGGCTTTCTGGATACCCTATATTCTTATTTACAGGGCTCGGTTAGTATTTCAGGGTGGGGGTCGGGGAGGAAAGAGACAAAAGTGTGACCCCGACTCTCGCCTGGATCCGCCGAGTTCAGCCCCACGAGCTGCGCGTGCCCCGCAGCTCGGCCCACGCGAGCTGAGATTTTTTTTTTCCTTACCTGCTGGCAATTGTCCTGTAAAGATAATTTGGGGGGCGGGTGTTAGGGGTGTGTGTGCGCGCGTGTGAGAGCGTGTTTTCTTACAGCGGCTGTCTAAAGTATTTTCTGCAGTACACGTGATAATCAGTGCTTTAAAAGCAGTGGTACCCCAGACAGTGGAAACTAGCTCATGGGATCGGAGGCCCCGCCGTGCTGCCAGTTTCCACCACCCGTGCGCACGTCGGTCCGCGGGAAGCCCGGGGGGGCCCAGACGCCCCGCAGGTGGCAGGGAGCCAGCAGTCCCGTCCTCAGAAAGACGAGAGGCCCACAGCAGCTGGGCCCGCCTACGTTTTCATTTCAAATGGGATACAGTATTTTTTTAATAAGGAGCCATACTTTTTTTTAAAAGTTTGAGATCTGAATGTGATTTCTAATTGTATCAGACATTAATGTTTTAAAGCTATAACAAAGTTTAAAAATTTCTACTTTTTGTTTTTCATTTATTTTAACTGTCCTTTTATCTATTAAATTGTTGTATGTGGATGGGGAAGTTCGGTTTCTCCTCTTAGCATTTGTTTCTATAACCAGAAATAAAATTATATATTACAGAAATGAGCCCGGGGCTCCGTGTGGTCCTTGGGAGTGGCTCCTGGGGGACAGACGGGTGGATGGGCAGATGGCCCGGACACGCAGCCCCCGTGCGCTCCCTGGACAGGGAGCGCCTGACCTGAGGGGCCGCTGCTGGGGAAGGTGCGCGTTTTCCCGTTGTGCTCAGTAGCCCACTCCTGGGAAGGCGCGAATTGACGGGAGCTGCCCGTGACTTCCTGGCCTCACCGAGCCTCAGCGAGTTCCCTGCATCCGACTGTTTGCAGCCCCAGGGACGGGAAGACCATTCCCCTCTGCCCCTGGCCCGTGGAGCCTCGCCCCGCTCCTGGGCACCAACAGCTCAGCTGGGGGATGCCCTGGGTGACTGCGCCCGTGCACCGCCCAAAGCAGACCCTGGACAGCTGGGGGTCCCTCCTGCCAGCACTCGGCCACATGAGACTTTCTGCCCCTGTGTGCATGTCGTCTCTTAGGTCTTGCTTGTTCTGGGTACTGAGGGCAAAGCGGAGGGCCGCGAGGCAGAGGCGGTCTGCCCGGACGCCGGAGTCAGACTTGATTCAAAGTCCGGCGGGGGCGGGGGGGCTTTAAGCTGCAAGAAGCTCCATGTCTTCATCCACAGAACGGGCGCCCCCATCTCGCAGTGTTCCGTGCATCACGTGGCCCAGGGCACATCGGCTGTGGTGAAACCCCCTCTCTGCGGCGCCCACCGGCTTTACGATTAAGTCATCGCACGAAGAAGCGTGCCTCTGCTGGACTTGGCTCTCAGAGAAGTGTGCGCTTGTCACACAACGCACCTTTGGTCAAGGTTCTCTAGTCCATGCGCCTGTCACTCGTCACCTCTTGGAGCGTCAGTCCCTGGCCTTTTCCAGGTCTGCAGGAGCCCGCGGCTGTCCTTCACGTTACCCCGCGGACACCGTACGAGTCTAACGGTAAGCCTTCCCGCACCGGTAACAGGACGTCTGAGGATTTTGGCCAAATAACAAGCAAGAGGGAGGATGGTAAGTCTCGAGAGCTATGATGGCCAGTTAGCATCTTCCTGAAATGCGCAGCTTTCTCAGTTTTGGTTTTGACTGAGACAACCATTTCTCACTAGTAAGACCTTAAGATTGGGGCGCCTGGGTGGCTCGGTCGGTTAAGCATCCAACTCTTGATTTCGGCTCAGGTCATGATTTCAGGGTCATGAGTTCGAGCCCCACGATGGGCTCCCCGCTGGGCATGGAGCCCACTTAAAATATAAACAGAAAGATAGTAAAAATCAGACCTCAAGATAACATCTTACACAAATGAGAACTTTGTGAGAAAGCGTCGTGTATCATTACCGTTGGGAAGAGGCTTGGGGCGTGCGTGCGTGCGGAGAGAGGACGGTCCTGGCGCAGTGTGTTCTCAGAAGCGAAGCCGGGCTAGTCCCGAAGCGAGGCACCACAGAGCGACCGCACACCCAGCCACGTCCGTGGTTGCCGAAGCTGGACACACACCGAGGGTTCACCGACAGCGGGATGGCCGAGCGCTGGTAAGTCCCTGTGGTCCTCACAGGTGTCCGGGGAAGGAGCCACAGAGAAGGCTCCACGCCGCAGGGCCCCGTTTGTGTGAAGCGCGAACAGGCAGAACCGACCCACGGTGATAAGAGGAGGCGCCGGGGGCCAGCAGGGAGGGCTGGGCCGGGGTCAGCTTGCCACCGCGGCTCGCTACATCTTCAGGAATTTGGGCAGCCAGCTGCTAAAGCCATTCTTCAAATTTTAATGATATAAACTTACAATTAAATACATTACATTAAAAACGAAGGTGGTAAGGGGCGCCTGGGTGGCTCAGTTGGTTGGGCGGCTGCCTTCGGCTCAGGTCATGATCCTGGAGTCCCTGGATCGAGTCCCGCGTCGGGCTCCCTGCTCGGCAGGGAGCCTGCTTCTCCCTCTGGCCCTCCCCCCTCTCGTGTGCTCTCTCTCTCTCATTCTCTCTGTCTCAAATAAATAAATAAAATCTTAAAAAAAAAAAAAAAAAACGAAGGTGGTAAGTACGCGGTTCCTCTCTTACTATTGTCTGACTCTACCTCTGCTGTCCGGGTCGTTGGCCTCCCTCGTGTCCGTTCGGTTTCTGCAGCTCTCCCAGCGGTGCAGTGACGTCACGTTGGCAGCCTGAAATCTGCCGTTTGGGGGGTATTTGTACACGGAAATCATCAAACGCTACAGGTCAGCCCCTTGCCCCCCCAAGCCCCCCAGCCCGGTGAGCCAGGTAAACATTTACCAGCATAGCACGGATTAGTGGGAAGGATCACGGAGTTCACTCAAAACCTGTGTACTTCGTATGTATCTTACCTTAATAAACATCCTTTTAAGCCACGAAACTAGTGTTGGAACTCCTTCCCAGGTCTCAGATGGCGCAGGTCTCAACGCAGGTGCTGTGGATTTGCTGTGCGCGCCTCGGCCCAGGTGAGCCAGCAAACTCCCTCCACAGCCGTGGGTCGTGATCAAGCTACCGGCAGCCTCACTCCCAACCTCCTGTGCACTTGCGATTCCAGGGTGGGGGTGGGGGTGAGGCCCCGCCTCTGCTCGTCAGCCTCGCCCTTCAGTACCGGGGAAGAGTGCGTCCTGTCCGACAGCATCCTTCATCTAACGATGTGACAACAGTAGGCGACTGCAGTTAGTTTCCGCAGCCCAGCCAGGGCCAGCCGCCTTGGGCCACCCCCAGGTGCCTCCCCTCCTAGCCCTGGGACCCCCCGCAACCTCCCCACTCCCCCCCCCAGCCTCCTAGCAGCAGCTGCGACTTCCCGCTCCCTTTCAGGTCTGCAGCCCTAGCAGGGCAGCCCCAGCGGCTCTTGGGACTTGACCTCTGCGACCCCGCATTCTCCTGGATGTCTTCCCACTGCTCTGGCCATTCCTCAGGGGGCGGCAGGCAGGGGACAGCGTGGCTGCTGGCTCAGCGTGCGTCTCCCCTGACAGGTGTGGACCTCGGGCACCTTACCTGGTTTTAGCTTCAGACCGATCGTCCTTCAAATGGTGATAATAAAACTCCGGCTCGGAGTTGTCCGACAGGTTCCATGAGATCACCAATGCGCAGTGCTTGGCCTTCCCCAAGGACCCCCTGTAACAGACTTCCCGACCCAGCTCCCCTCCTCGTCACCCTGCAGCTCCCATCTCTTAACTCCTCGGCACCCGTCGCCCTCCACGCTTCCTGGGTGCCATCAGGGCATCCCAAACCGCCAAGTCTGGGTTTCTGGCAGGTGAGTAGCTGGCCCGTCCTGTCTCCGCCCCTCTCCCGCATCAGGCGTCCCCTCATGCTTACCCCTCTGAGGCCCCCCTGACCCACCACCCTGCCCGACTGCCTGCAGTTCTGCTCTTCATCCCCCCTTCATGGCATCTCCCACTACTAGGCTGCGGTGTGTGTTTGCGTATCTGATCACTGTCCACCTGTTGACTGTAAATTTCCCAAGGGCAGGGGCCTGGCCTCCCCTGTTCACTGTTCCCCAGAACCTGAGATACTCCCTAGCACAGCAAAGGGACTCCTCCTGCCCCAGTGCCAAGGGAATGGTACCACGCGGAAGCCAGAAACCTGCTGTTGCCCTGTCCCTTCTCCTGTCCCCAAATCCATCTCCGGGTCCTACAGTCCTAGCCCTGAATGGTTACTGAATCTTCCTACTTCCTGTCCTCATGGCCTTTACCTGGCTCGGGGGACCTCCCTCTCTCCCCCAAGGCCACCCCATGCACTCTTTATCCCGCTGCCAGACATCAGGTCCCCCCTCAGGTGCATGTGCGCCCCAGGAAGCAGGCCTGCACTGCTGCCTTCAGGACTTTCGCCCCTGCCTGCCCCTTCCCACCTCTGACACCCTCTGGGCTCCTCTTAGGCTCCTGTCCCTCTGGAAATCTTCCTCCCGTGCACCCTGCCTGCCCAGTTCGGGCTGGAACCACATTTACCGCACACGCAGTCTGCAGGCAGGAATACTGAGGCCAACACATCTTTCAGAAGGACTAGAAATTGGTTTTCCCTCTCTACGCCCGTTGCCTCACAGTCTGGTTATGGGGGACAGGGAGTAAGACTAAAGCAGCGCTACAAGCCTGTGATAGGCCCTAAATACATGGAGCCTCAAAACAGCAAAGCCGCAGGGCTGAGAGGCTCGGCTGTTCTTGCAAACTGCTGCACACGGATGCAGCCCACGCCAGAGCGTGTGTCATGCTTTCAGGTCGCACTGAGCAAAGGACCCCCCACGACAGTGCCGCCTGTGGTCAGGAGACAACCCAGAAGTGGGGCAATGGTGCTGGGGCTGGCGACAGGCCGTCTCCTACCGCACCCGGGTGCCCAGAGTCCATGGTGGGGGGGAGCTGGGGCCTGGGGTCACGGGGTCCTAGGGTCCCACGGTCCCAGAGTGCCTACTTCCCGGGTCATGGGGTCCTGGGAGCTCGGGGTCGCGGGGTGCCGAGATCTTAGGGTCTTGGGGTCCGGGGTGCGGAGGTTCCGAGGTCTCAGGGCCCCAGGTCCCCAAGTTCCGGGGTCCGCAGCCCACCGAGGAGACCAGGCGCCCCCCTGAGCGGGCGGCCCGCTCGCTGACGGCCCCCGCCCCGTGGGACGGGCTCCACCAAAGCCCATTGGCCGGCGGCCTGTCCGCCCCGCCCACGTGACGCGGCACGTGACGCGACCCGGAAGCGGCGGGGCGGCGGCGGCGGCGGCGGCGGCATGTTCACGGCGGGGGCGGAGAGTCTGCTCCACCAGGCCAGGTGCCCCGGCGTTTCCCTTGGGGCTCCTGGCGGGGTGGGGGGAGGGTCTCACGGCGCTGGGCGCGCGCGGAGACCTGGAGCAGCCCACCCAGACCCGCCGCAGAGACCCGCGGGGCGGGGAGGCCACGCCGTCCAGGCCCGGGGGGAGGCCCGGGGAGGGGCCCGCGGGTCCCCGGAGGCGGCGGCGCCTGAGCAGCGTCGCGAAGGGAGCGTGCCGGGCAGCGGGGCGGGGCCCCCGACGTCCAGCGGCGAGGGAGGGGATGCCCAGGGGCAAGGGCATGAAGCCGCCCGGAGGCTGGCGAGCCTGCTGGCCTTGAGGCCCGCGAGCTGTGCGTGCCGCGCGCAGGAGCCTGATGCCGTCCGAGGGCTCTGGGGAGCCAGGGGCGGGATCTGCGATGTACAGAATCGCTCTGCTGCGGATGCATGAGGGAGGGTCCAGAAGTCACCCACCGCCTCCTGGCCCCCGGCTGGCCCTGGGCTCCCACTGACGAGTCGTAAGCCCTTTGCTGGCGCCTCACCAGCCACGGGAGAAAGACTCAGGCTGGGACCAAACCCCGCCGTCCATCTGACAGTGTAGGACTTGACGTCACTTGCTGAGAAGAAAACGCAGTCAGAACCACAAGCCGGTGGTAAACTTTTCTAAAAAACCCTAAAATTGGATCTGGAGCTGGACCAACTGGTGGGAAAGACTGGGATAGTTGAGGCTGCTGTAATTTAAGGAGACAAGATCTTGAATGCAGATTAGGTTCTGAAGGCTGGGAAGAGGGCAAAAATCTGTGGTCAAAATAACCCTTGAAAGTCTGCTCAGAAAGTGCCTTGTGGATTCGTAGCACCATCTGTGCCTCCTTCCCCGTTGGACTCCAGCATTCAAGCTCCAGTATTACAACTCGAGCTCACTTGAATTTAGGGGCTGTGTTACGTGAAAATAGCATCTCACTCAACATGTGACACACGCCAGCGTTCTTGCCAAGAGACGCGTAAGAACTGAGACCCGCCCAGAACCTCCCCGGGCTTCCCTCTCCCAGCTCACCTTCTACTCCAGGTCATAAATATGCAGAATGAATAACACTCACTATCTAAATTCTTAATCCTCTCTCTGTCTCGGGTGGGCGAGTGGGGGGGTTGAGGGTAGCGTCTGGTTCAATGTCCATAAGTAAGATGCATGACTTACGCGATTTGTCTCCACTAGGGTTTGAGGAAAGCTAGTCGTTATCAGTTAGGTCTTACTGGTTTTCACTGTATTCCACTCTCATTAAGCCCGTGATTTGGGGTGGCACTTTAAAATAAATTGCTAACGTTCAGGAGTTAGGATTTGTAGTGAATTTTAGTGTCTGAACTTTTTGGCGATGGAAAGCAAGGGTGGAAAAAGTCACCAGAAGCATCTCTCGTAAGCTGAAGACAAGTGAAGGAAGTGGGACTCGGAGAAGGGGTGGACGGGGGTGTGCGGCAGGTCAGGGGAAGTTTCCAGAAGCCCGAGACAACTAATCAGAGGCTCTGCGTGAGGACATAACCAGCGAGGGATATTTCAGGCAGAGGGTCTGTGGGGAGGATCAAGAGCAAGAGAGACAGGACTTGTGGTTCTTAGAGAAGTAAGGCAGGCCCAGGACCCTGTAAGCCTTGTTAGTGTCGGTAGGAGTTTGGGTTTGAAAGCACTGGGGAGCTATTGAAGGGTTTGAGCAGATTGGACTTTTAGAATCTCACGACCTAGAGAATATACTGGAAGGGATTCATTGGGATGAGGGGTACCACCATTCTAGGAAAGAGTCTCCCGTGTTATTTTGAGGCATCCTGGAGGCTTCTCGCTCCGTCTCGTTAGCCCGGTGAGAAACAGACCTGACCAGGCCTCTTGTCTTTCTGCGTCCTCATCCCACGTGTGACTGTTGTGTTTGTAAGAAATGAAAATGTGTTAGGAGGTGGGAGGGAGACCGGAAGTGGTGGGGAGTTCACTGAGTTTCATCTGCCAGCCTTCAAGTAAGAACAAGGAACACAAGAAGCTGCCCCAGGCACCTAGCCGCAGATGCTCGGCCAGCCTCCTCGTCAGCCCAAGGCTGGAGCGGCCCCGTCTCTCTTGGTTCAAAATTCCGGGTTCCTGAGCTCGAGCATCTGATTGGTCCAGCCTGGATTCGGTGGACTTCAGCCGTGGCAAGGGGGCTGGAGGGGGCCCTCCTCCGAGAGCACCCCCCCAGAGGTCCCTAGTACCATGTTTCCTGGGTTTGTCTTTCCTTTTGGACTGGAACAGAAACCCAAAAACCAGCTTTCTGTTTTGAGATTTTGTTCAGTATCTTACTTCTTGTTGATGCTCAGTAGGTATGTTTTTTAACGAAGCAGAGTGAATACCAGGAACTGTAGTAGGCGTACCTGAGAACAGGTCGCAGTGTTTGTCCTCTGACGTAGCAGATTCCACTCTTGCTCCAGGACTGGAAGGCTCATTGAAGGAATCTTTTTGAAAAGCAACTTATTTCAGGCTACTCTTCCTTTTGACTCCTAACATCAATCGGTTTTAGTTCTTCTGCTCCTGGGACAACAAAAAATCCGGAGGGGTGGTGTCGCCGTGACGGGGTCTGCTGTAGCCGCTGGCGTGGTGGTCTCCCGACAGACCTGCCCGCAGGGGAGGGGAGTGACCCGACGACGGCCGCGTCCCAGGGAGGGAGGATACGCGGGTGGTGGCCTCGCTCTCCCACAGGACACCCGGGCTGCTCTGCTCCGTGGGGATGTTCCTCCAGCCCCAGGGCCGTCTGTCACGGCTCAGGGCAGCATTTCCGGCTCTTGTGGCCGGGTCCCCTGACACCAGGTTGCTGATGCCCTGCTCTTCGTTTAGGGAGATCCAGGATGAGGAGCTGCAGAAGTTTTGTTCCCGGGTTGTTAAGCTGCTGCAGAAGGACGACCCGGGGCCCGATGCGGTGGACGCCCTGCAGAGGCTCTTCCTCATCGTCTCAGCCACGAAATACAAGAGGAAGTGAGTGTGATGATCTTCGGGAGGATGCAGGCTCCCAGCACGTGAGGCCAGCTTGGTGGGGGCTACCTGTCCGCTCATGGCACGTGGGGCCTCGGCGTCTTACACCCGCTGGAAGCGATGCTCACGGCGCTCACATATGGAGAGCTCTCTCTGCCGGCCAGGGGGCCCCGGGTCTTCTCTGGGGGGCCGGCGCTCCCATGGTGACATGCCACCCGCCACGTGGCCTTGCCCCCCCCCCGCAGGCTGGAGAAGACGTGCGTGGACCTGCTGCAGACCACCCTCTGCTCGCCCAAGTGTCCCGAGCAGCTCCAGTTCCTCTGTGCCGCCATCCTGAGAGAGAGGTCGCCCGCTGACAGCCTGAGCCTGTCCTGGGACCACGTCCAGAGCAGCCAGCAGCTGAGCCTGGTGGCCTCTGTGCTCTTGGCCCAGGTGACACACCCGTTCTGCCCTTGGCGGCCCTGGGGTGTCCACCAGCCTCCCCCGTGCCCTCCTGCTCTGTCCCCCCTTGCTCCCGGGGAAGTGGCAGGGCTCTGGGCTCCGGGCTCCAGGCAGGCTAATTCCGGCTGCCCTGGTGGTGACGCTCCTGGACGCGGTAAGAGGGGGTGTTTCGGAAACAAAGATGCTCTTGGAGCGGCGGCCTTCAGAATCGGCAGCCCCTTCCCCGGTGTTTTCAGACCGGATGACTTGTTGCCCACACACTCAGGCGGGTCATCGCTTCACACTCCCCCCGTGTTCCGTTTGAAGGGTGACAAAAAGGAGGAGGTCCGAAGCGTGGGCCAGCACGCCTTCAGAGTCCTTGAGAGCCGGCAGCCCGAGGGGCCCAGTCTGAGACACCTGCTCCCGGTCTTGTCCAAGGTCACGCACCTGGCCCCGCACACCCTCCATGAAGGTAGTCACCCTTCCCGAGAGGCCTGTGCGGGCGCAGAGAGAGAGGAGCGCCCTCGTGGAAGGGATGGCGGAGAGGCAGTCTGGGGAGGCCCGAGGGCCCAGCACCCTGTCCAGAGCTTGTTTTCTAGAAAGCTCTGCGAGCGCCCCTGCAGCCTGAGTCTGTGGGATTGACGACTTCCCGCATGTTGTCCCCGCCCACCCCCCACCCGCAGACCAGACCAACCTGCTCAGCAAGAGGCTGGTGGAGTGGCTTCGCTACGCGAGCGTCCAGCAAGGGGTCGCACACACTTCCGGAGGCTTCTTCTCCACACCCAGAGCCCGGCAGGTGAGCCTGGAGACTCAGAACCTCCCTGTCCCTGGGCGTCCCTGTGCCACTTTGGCCAGCCTTGCCCCCAGGGTCCCGTCAACGCCTCCTGTCCTTCCACCTGCCCTGGTTCCAGAAGGATCCCTCTTTTGTGTCTCCACTCGGGTGGGGGGGGCTTTGGGTCACCAGGGTCACAGCCCCCCAGCCCATGATGCTGTGGGCCAAACCCGCTGGCGAGATCACTTCTCTGACGGAGGACGGCGTCCACTCGGGTGCCAGTGTTTACGCGTCTCACGGGGGCTGCCCCAGTCCTCGAGAGCGTGAGGGCGGGGCTCCCACTCACACGCAGCGCCCCCCCGCCCTCCCCGCTGTGAGCCCGTTGCCCCCCGCACCCTCCCGGCCCGGGTCCCCACAGCCCGTCCT
Organism: Halichoerus grypus; assembly: GCF_964656455.1. Taxonomy (NCBI): domain Eukaryota; kingdom Metazoa; phylum Chordata; class Mammalia; order Carnivora; family Phocidae; genus Halichoerus; species Halichoerus grypus. The sequence goes on from NC_135717.1 coordinate 3,654,078, forward strand.
TCCTTGCCTCCCGCAGCCGGGCCCTGTCACCGAGGTGGATGGGGCGGTGGCCACAGATTTCTTCACGGTGCTGTCCACGGGCCAGCACTTCACGGAGGACCAGTGGCTGAACGTGCAGGCCTTCTCCATGCTGCGGGCATGGCTGGTGCACAGCGGCCCCCAGGGCCCCAGCGCCCCGGACGCAGGTGGGACACGGGGGGGGACGCGGGGGGTCTCTAGGCAGGAGGTGGGCGGGACCGGGTGTGCCCCCGGGTGACACAGGCAGCGCTGGCCGAGCTTCGCTGGCACCGGGAGGCCCGTCCCCGTCGTGCGGGCGAAGCCAGAGCGACCGCTGAGGGCAGACGTCAGCAAGCGTGTTCAGACAGCTTCACCAAACCCCTTCCCCGGCGCAGACCGACCGGCGGTGTAGACAGGCTGGACCTCGCGGGGACACGCCTCCACTGCATGGGGCGTCCGGTGAGGGTGGAGGCGGCTGCGGCCGGGCGAGGCCTAGGTACTGCCGCGGGGACTCCGCGCCCCTCGAGCACCTCGTTCTGTCTTCCAGACGACAGGTCGGAGCTGGAGGGCTCCACCTTGTCCGTGCTGTCGGCCACCTCCACCGCCAGCCACCTGCTGCCCCCCCGGGAGCGGCTGAGGGAGAAGGCCTTCGAGTACTGTCAGCGCCTCGTGGAGCAGAGCACGCGACGTGAGTCCCGCTGTCGCGCCTCCTCCCCCAGGGGCGTCTCGGGCTGCCTGTGGGGGGCTGGGGCCTGGACAGCCTCTGTGCCGGGCGGAGGGGGGCTTTGTGTTCCTGGCATGAACCCCGGGGAGCTGGGCAGGGGGCAAAGCCTGTCCCCAGCCCACCAGGCGTCCGTCCCAGCCGCCCGTCCCTCCGCTCCCAGTTTGCTCTCCGCCGCCCCCTCGAGCTTCCAGAGCAGGGTGCCTCTCACTCTGTTTTGATGCTGACCGGAGACCAGGTGGCTGCCTCTCTTCCTTCCCCAGGAGCCCTGAGAAAGGGGGACGCGGACCTGCAGAAAGCCGTACGTGCCGGGCGGGGCGGGCGGGCCTCCCGTGTGGCTCCCCTGTGGCTCCCCGTGTGGCTCCCCTGTGGCTCCCCGCGTGGCTCCCCTGTGGCTCCCCGTGTGGCTCCCCGCGAGCTGGGCCTCCGCTCCCCGCAGTGCCTGGTGGAGGCCGTGCTGGTCCTGGACACGCTCTGCCGGCAGGACCCGTCCTTCCTGTACCGCACGCTGTCCTGCCTGAAGGCCCTGCACGCGCGGCTGTGCGGGGACCCGGCCCGGGCGCGGGCGCTCCTGCCCATCGCGCAGTTCTTCCTGAGCCACGGTGAGCCTCGCGGCGCCGGGAGACTCCTCTGCTTCGTGCCGAAGCTCGGCCCCTCTTCCTGTTTGTGGCGCCGCTTCCTGGTTGTGTGGCCCGGGTTGCTTTGAGGGACCGTTAGCACCCGATAGGAGAGTTTTTAGATGGGTTTAGGGAGCGGATCGACGTTTCACACCAATCTTAGATCTCTCTTTGCCACGAGAGTTCACGGGAGTTTCGTGGGAGGTGCTGTGAAACCAGCATTTTCCAAAGAACGTTCCACGTCATGTGACTTGGAGGGATTGGGCAGTAGCCGGAGACTCTCGGGGAGAGCTGGATGCAGCTCGGCCAGGGCTCCCCGTGCAGCACGGACACCTCAGGGCCCCTGGTGTCCGGGACTCTGAGGGCCCCACTCAGCAGCAGGGGCATCCTCGTGCCGAGCCGGGGACTCTCGTGCCGGGGCCTGGGCCCTGACGAGGCCGGTGTTTCAGGGGAGGCGGCCGCCGTGGACTCGGAAGCCGTCCTGCAGCACTTGTTCACCAGGGTCCCCTGCGAGCTCTTCCACAGCCCCATGCTGGCCTTCGAGTTCGTCCGCTTCTGCGGGGACAGCCTTCCCCTGTTCGGCAGGAACCTTGACATTCTCAAGCGGAGCTTCCCCAACCTCTTCAAGGCACGCTCGGTTGTCCTCGGGCCGGGGAGGGGGGCCGGCGTTGGGGGCGGGGTGTGGTGCCTCCCGCTCGTCCTCCCTCCGCGGAGGCGGCCTAGGATGCCGGCGGAGGGCCAGGGACGGCCCGGGGGGGGTCCGTGTGTCATGTAGGAACAGCGTCCCCGCCAGGGAGAGCCCCATGCTGAGCCCCGTTGGAGCAGCTAGGCTGGACTGTGGTTGATTCTAGAATTTGTCCCGATTATCACGTCAAGTAGGCTCCTCACATGGGAGCCTTGCTTGCTGTGCTCAGCCCTTTGTGCTGTTGGCTTTTTTTTTTAAGATGTTATTTATTTATTTGACAGAGACACAGCGAGAGAGGGAACACAAGCAGGGGGAGTGGGAGGGGGGAAGCCGGCTTCCCGCGGAGCAGGGAGCCCGATGTGGGGCTCGATCCCAGGACCCCGGGACCATGACCTGAGCCGAAGGCAGACGCCTAATGACTGAGCCACCCAGGCGCCCGTGCTGTTGGCTTTTGACGCGTCTATTGTGACTGGCCGTGGTCACCACGTGGTCTTTGCAAATTCAGCTGGAAAAACAATGACAAGTAGAAAGTGGTTGCTTTACTTGTTGGTACAGAAGTGAACGCAGAAGCAGAGTAGCGACAGAAAACCGATCGAGGTGGCCCAGGGAGAGTGGGGGGCTGCTGATACCCCTGCCCATCCGGGACCGAGGCGCTCTCCCTTGCGGAAGCCCGTGGGCTCCAAGCCGATGGCCCTGCCGCTGGGCCACGCGCCCCACACGGGCCCTCCTGGTTCCCACCGAGCCGCCACGCTTGTCCCTGCAGCTCCTGGCCTGGAACAGCCCGCCCCTCACCTCGGAGTTCGTGGCGCTCCTCCCGTGGCTGGTGGACGCCGGCACGGCCGTGGAGATGCTCCACGCGCTGCTGGACCTGCCCTGTCTGACTGCGGCCTTGGATCTGCAGCTCAGGTGAGCCCGAGGGATGACGCCTGTCCCTGGGTCCCCTCCCCATTCCCTGCTGTTCCGTGAGCTGCCCCGATGAGAGCGCCCCTCTCCAGCCCTGGGCCCTGGAGCCCCCGGCCTGTCTCACTTGGCGGGAGAGCCTCACCGTGCAGGGTGCCGGGCCCCAGGCCCCTCCCGGTCCCTCTGAGGCTCATCGATGGCACGGGGCGACACCTGCTCTGTGTGTCCACGAGGGCTGGGGCGAAGTCGGGCCTGTGCCCAGAGCCCGTGTCTGAGCCCGGCCTCGGGCATTTGCTTGCCCACAGGCTGTCAGCGGCTGCGTGTGACAGGCCGCTGTGGGACACCTCCCTCAGGAACCCCAGCTGCCTGGAGGCCTCCCGAGACCCAGAGCTCCAGGCTCTTCTCCAGCACCTGTTGCGGGCTGAGGCCAGCGGAACCGTGCAGAGGTGGGGGTAGGGGCCGCTCGGGCTGGGGAGCGCCTGGGGCGAGGCCTGCTGCTGGGCGTCCCCGGCCCCACGGCCCTGGGCGGGACAGGGGAGCACCTACGTGTGGTCAGAGCCTGTCCCCGGGGTGGGTGGGACGTGTCTAGGGACATCTGCCCCTGGGCCTTGCGCCTTCTGACCTGAAGAGGCCCCTGTGGTCGCCCCCCGCGCCCCGCCCTTGGCAGGCACCAGCCACGCCGCGGGGGCTCGCGGGGCACGGGCCTCGTGCTCAGCTCTGTAGCAGCACCCCGACTCGGGCCGCGTGAGCCTGCGAGGCAGGCGTGCTGAGTCCGTCGTACAGATGGACAGGCCGAGGGGTAGTGCTCCCCAGGAGCGGGAGGGCCAGGACTGGAGCACGGCGTCCTGAGCGCACTCCCTGCGGCCTGTGGGAGCGGTGCTGCTCGAGGGGCCGGCGGCCGACGACGGGAGCAAAGCCGTCAGCAGGGGGCGGCATGCGTGGTGACAGGGTGGCCCCCTCCCGGGAGGGCAGCGCACACGGTTTCAGAACTTGGTCTAGGCCACGGCACGGTGATCCCGTTCCCTCTCCCCTCCGGCACCAGCCGATCGTTGGCACGTGGAGAGCATGTCCGGGGGCCCCGGGGGAGCGGGAGGGCGGGTACTCGGGGGGACATGTGACATGTTCTCCAGGTTGGCACCACTCCACCAGCTGCTGCAGCCCATGACCAGCTGCGCCCGCGTGGTCCAGTGCGCCGAGGCCGTGCCCACCCTGCTCCAGGCGTTCTTCTCCGCGGTGACCCAGGTGAGCCCGCTTCCAGACTCCTCCATTCCCGCAGGGGCGCTGGCCCTGGGCCTTGGCAGAGCAGGTGTCCTTGAACGCAGATTCCGCCGTGGATCAGCAAGAGGCGCCAGGAGGGGTGGCACGCGGCCTGTCCCTCCCCGAGAGCGGCCCCGGGGCTGCCAGACACAGCCGGGGCCAGAGAGCGTGGGGGAGGGTGGTGTCGGCTGAGTCTGTGTCTCCCTCCTGACCCCCAGTTTGCCGACGGGGCCCTGACCAACCAGCTGGTGCTGGTGCTCCTGGAGAGAAGGGACTCCCTTTACCAGGTGCCCCAGTATGAGGCCCGTGTGCACAGGTGGGCCCTCCCGCCGCCCAGCCCCAGCCCGGTTTCACTGCCCTCCCCCCCGCCCCCCCAGCCTGCCCCGCCTCTGAGTCCCCACCCCCCCAGGCTGCACCCGCATTCAGCTGCCCTCTGCAGTGCGTATCCTGCCGCCCCGCATCACCCCAGGCCCAGCTTCCACACGCGCTCCTCTCCCCGGTTCCTCCTCCCCCAGGTCTGTAATCTCCGGTCCTGGCCCCGGTCCCTCTCCACGCAGGCTTCCAGACCATCTGTCCCCCTTTCCGAAGGCCTGGTCCACACAAACCTGCATCCACGCCACTCGCCAGCCCCAGCCTCCCCCACAGTGGGCCCTTTAGGGGCCGGAACCATCTGCACCTCGATCTGGTGCTCAGAGGCTTTCCCCTCCACCTCCCGGCTCTGGTTCTGGATGGGGGCCGCGGTCTGGGCCCGGGGACGGCTGCAGCCCAGCAGTGTCCTCCCCGGGCAGGGTGCTGAGCTCACAGTTCCTGGCCCTGTGCGCGCTGCACCCGTCGCTGGTGGTCGACCTGGCGAAAGAGCTGCTGGAGTTCGTGGGGAGCGTGAGCAGCGTCCACAGCAGAGGGGCCATGCTCGCCGCCGTGGTAAGGCTGGCCACCGCGCCACCGCGCCACCGCCCCCTCCCCTCCCGCGCCGGGGTGCCTGCAGGGGGCTGAGGCTCTGTGCCCCCCAGGCCTGGGCCGTCGGCGAGTACCTGTCCGTGTCCTGGGACCGGCGGTGCACCGTGGAGCAGATCACCAGGTTCTTCGAGGCCCTGGAGGCCCTGCTGTTCGAGGTCACCCAGTCCCGCCCGTCTGCCGCCCTTCCCAAGTGCCCCCCACAGGTCATCGCCGTGCTCATGACCACGCTGACCAAGCTGGCCTCCCGGAGCCAAGACCTGATTCCCAGGTACAGGATGGGGCAGAAGGGGAAGGGGAGCTGGCTCCGGCGCCCTCCCGGTGCCCGAGGTCTGCACGCAGCCCGCAGCACGAGGGCTCCGGGCGGACACCGGTGGCGTGGGCGTCGTCCCTGCGGCCTCACCTCTCCCAGCTGACGCCCCACGACCCGGACGCCTCGGGGGTCTGGGCCCCTCCATGAGGCCTTGGGTTTCATGTGAGGAGCGCATCTGCCGCTGACCGACCGGCACCCGCTCACCCTCAGGGTCTCTCTGTTCCTGTCAAAGATGAGGACCCTGGCGCAGAGCCCAGCGCCGAGCCCCGTGCACGGTGAGGAGGACGCGGGGGCCATCTGCACGCGGGCCACCGAGCTGCTGACCCTGCTCAAGATGCCCAGCGTGGCCCAGTTTGTGCTCACGCCGAGCGCAGAGGTGTCCGAGCCCCGCTATCACCGGGACGCCAACACGGCCCTGCCGCTGGCCCTGCGCACGGTCAGCCGCCTGGTGGAGAAGGAGGCGGGCCTCCTGCCTGCGTGAGGGACGGTGGCCGGGGGGACAGCGGCCGGCCGCAGATTAAGAGCCTGGTATCAGGGCCGAGCGGCGGCTGCCGTGACCAGAGGGCAAGTCAGGAGGGGCGCGAGGCCCGGGGAGGAGGCCTGGGTGGGTCTGGGTCCCTCCGTGCTGTCAGGGCTGTCCCGGCCTCAGCCTTCGGGTGTCTGGGGTTTGTCTCTGCTGAGCTGTGTGGGGAGCCAGGATCTGGAGCCCTCCCGCTGTTGGCGGCTGGACGGGGCTGCGTGGTCTGCTTCTGGCTGCTCCTCGCTCGGGGGCAAGAAGAGGAACAGCAACAATAAACCTCTTTCAGAAAGTCCGTGTGTGCCCGAGGCAGGGGAGAGGGCCGGGAGGCCCGGCCCTGGGCAGGGGCGACCACACACCTGGGGCCGTTTCTTCCCACCGAGTCCCCAGCGTCCCCGATGTTACAGAAATAGCACGAATGTGGGCGATCAGAAAGGGAGCCGCGTGACCCCCCCACCGGAGCGGCTGCCACTGGGAAGGGCCTTTGCTCGGGGTCCTCTGAGCCCGCCTTCTGGTGCTGCTGCATGAGCCGCTGGGCTCTTCGGGCCCGCAGCCTCCCGGCCGCCGGAGGTAGAGGGCAGGGCCAGGCCGGCGGGACCCCGACACCTGCCGCCGGAGCCTCAGAGCAAGTCCGGGGTCGCTCTGGCATTGTGCCGAGTGGGGGAGACACGCTGGGTGTGGTGGCGCAAGAAACGTGTCGCCGGCCCCTGTTCCCTCCCGCCTTGGACACCAGCTCCCAGGGCTGCACCTCAGCTCCGCCGGGCGCGCACACGCGTCCGGGCCGCCGGGTGGCGCTGCTGCTCCGCGAGCCTCTGCCCGGCCCGCCGGCGCCGGCCCCGCCCCTCGCCCCGCCCCCAGGCCCGGGACCCGCGACGCCGGGCCGCTCGCGCGCCGGAAGCAGCTGCGGCCGCCGAGGACGTGGGGGGCGCCGGCCCGCAGGGGGTGTTCGCCTCGGCTCCGCCTGGCGTCCCGGCCTCAGGACGACTTCCGAGAGACGGCAGGTGACGCGCCCGTGGAGCGGAGCGGTGGGCGTCGGGCCGGGACGCGCCCGGGGCCACCCTGGTCCTCCCAGGACGGCGCAGACCCAGCCCTGCGGCTCCCCGCCCCCCGGGGCTCCAGGCCGGGTCCGCGGACCCCAGCCCCACGTTGACCCCGCGTGGCCCCGGGCCCGAGTTCGGGAAGGTCCGGGTTGAGGATGCGTGTTCACCTAGAGAACGGTTTCGGCTTCGCAAGATGCCTGGGGGCCTGTCTGCAGTTAGTGCTCGGCCTGGAGCGTTTTCGGATCCTCAGGTCCCGGAGGTTTGGGTCCCCAGCCCGCGTGAGAGCTGGGTGGTGAGCGCGGGTTTGCCCTGCTTCCCGGGGAGCCGGGGCCGCTCCAGAGACCGTCCCCTCGGGTTTGCGTCGCAGGCTGACCCGCCGTGCCGCCCGAGGGTCTAGACAGAAGCCGCCCGAGTTCAAGCCCTGGGGGCTCCCGAGGGGCAGACTGAGTCTGGGGCTCAAGTTTTCACCCTCTTCTCGCCGTGGGCGGGTGGGGGGCGGCGTCGTACCACCCACTGGCGGGGGGCTCCCTGTGCCATGTGCTTGGGCGACAGGCTGTGGGCACAAGTGACAGGAGCCTGAAACGTGCTGGGGAGCTGGGCTCGGCTCGTGCGCCCTTGCCGTGCGCCGTGGCCAGAGCACCCGCGGCCGGAGGTCGGGAGCACCAGCGGGAGCCGGAGCCGCTGCGGGCTGTGCGGATGGGGGTGAGTGGGTGCTCTCCAGAGCGTTAGGCAGCGGCTGACGTGGAAAATCAGGCTCCCTGCGCGTGTTTCCTCGTCTGGAAAACGGTGGGGGGCGCCGTGAGCCCGTGCGTGCGTCCCCTCCCCCGGCTCCAGCCCTGGGGGCTCAGTTAGTGGGGCCCCCGCTCGGCCCCCCGCTTTGCCTCCTTCGCCGCACGGAGCGGTGAGCAGCTGAGACCGGCGACCGGGCGGCCCTCCTCAGGCTGCTCTCGGCCTCCCTGAACTTGGCCCTTGCTTCAGTTTGGGGCTTTAAGCATTTTCCTTTTGGGTCCAATCATCGTGTTTAAAATGAATTTTTAAAAAATGCGTGTTATGCAGCTTTCTGGAAACTCAGCCGGTGGGGCTTCTGTGGAGCCGCCGAGGGCCTGGAGCAGGTGCGGGCGCGCCCCCCTCCTGCGCTCACCCGGGGGCAGCGTGGAGCTCGGGGCCGGCCGTCCGTCTCCCGCCCTGAGACCCCCGCCTCCCCCAGGTCTCCGTGCCTGCCAGACAGGAGGACCCTGGCCCCGAGCCCAGCCCCGAGCTCCGCCCCCGCTGCGTGCGGCCCCTGCCGAAGACACCTGGCGCGCGGGTGCCCGAGCCCCACCGTCCCCGCGACCCCCAGCACGGCCAGCTGCCTGGTGGAGAAGGGACAGTGAGCTGGGGGACGCCGGCCAAGCCGCAGCTGCCGTGAGCGGAGGGGCGGGTGGGGGAGGCGGCCCCGGGTGCCCCGAGTGGGTCAAGGCTCCCACTGCCACCGCCTGGCTCGGGGGGTTCTAGACCTTTCTCTGAACTATGCTGAGCCTGTGAGGAGCAGGAGCTCCTTGCTTCGGGGCAGGGTGGGGGGCAGAGAGTGGGGCAGGGTGGGGGGCAGAGAGCGGGCACCACTAGTGTCCTCCCGGGGAGCCCAGCCCCGCGCCCATTCTAGCGCCACACGCCGCCACCTCGTCAGATTACGAAAGATAGTTTATTGAATCTATACGTTTCCATTAAAATCTTCAAACATAAAAGCTCTGTAACAAACATCACAACTTAGTGTTATCGGTCATATAAATAAAATATACACTAAGATGTACATCATCCACAGCAAGGACCACGGGGACAGCTTGGGGGCAGGTGGCCGAGCCTCAGGGCGGGCAGACGGGCCGGCACCCTAGGGCGGCGGCGTGCGGAAGCGGATCTTCTTGGCCGTGTCCGCGTCAGACTTGGCAACCAGAAACCGCATCTTCTTTCCCCCGTGTCGGATCAGGTCCACGGCTCTGAAACCCGGCGGGCGGGGCGGGGGGGACAGGATTCACCACAGGCCCGGCCTCGGGGCGGGTGAGGCAGGCGGGGTTTCCGGGGGTGCCTGGGATGGGGGACCACCCCCTCCGTGGGGGTCCCTGCTGGGGCTGCTGTGTCGGCGGAGGTCAGTGGAGCCGCTGAGCCTCCAGTCCCTCGCCTCTAACGGGGGGGGGGGGGGTCGTGACGGGACCTGCTCGCAGGCCCGGGGCTCCCCTGGCCGCTGCGGCACGAGGGCGGGGGTACCTCAGGTAGGTGACGCCCCTCAGGCTGCTGCCGTTCACCTCCAGGATGCGGTCCCCCAGGGACAGCCGGCCGTCCGCCGCCGCGGGACTGCCCGGGAGCAGGGTCTGGATGTAGAGCCCGGGCGCGCCCAGCGGCGTGTGCTGGGGGAGAAGCAGCGGGTCCGCGGGGGCTCAGCACTGGGCAGCCCCCCCCCAGCCCCTGGTCCCCGGCTTTCCTCTGGTGCTGACCATGAGAGCGGGGGGCCACTCACCATGCCGTCGATGAGGCCCATCCCCAGCCCCGAGGGGCCCCGCTCCAGCTCCACCACGAAGACGTAGCAGAAGTCCTCGGCGCTGGAGCCGCGGCTGCTCGGGGCCGGAGGGGGCTCGTCCTCGGGGCCCACGCCGTCTCCTGGGCGGGCAAGAAAAGGGGCCCCTGTGCACAGCGCCGCGGCAGCACGCCCCGTCCCCGGAAGCGTGCTCACAGAGCCCCGGCAGGGAGGGGTGCAGCCCCCCGGGGCCCCGTGTGCCTGCGAGGGGCACCCCCAGCACCCCCACGGCTGCCCTGGGACACGAGTCCCTCTCCGGCCACAGAGCAGGGGGCTCTGCTCAGGCTCCCGGCACAGAGCTCTCCTGAGACCCTGCCCCTCCCTCTGCACCTCTAAGTGGGGACTCCGTGTCCGTCCACCCCCCCATGTCTGAGCCTGCCCCCTTCTTGAGCCGGGGCCCCCCTGAGGGTCCTGTGCCTTCTCTCCCCAGGACGTCAGAGCTGTTGGCTGCAGCCCAGCACCACGAAGCAGGGGTCCGACCGCAGGCCCAGCTCCACCTGCGTGAGCCCTGCCCTCGGGACACACTCCGTCCAGCCCACGTGGGGGCACAGCCCCCCCCCACACACACACCTCACACCTTCTCTGTGCTTGTCCCCTGAGCCATCCTTCCTCTGCCCTGGGCGGAGCAACCTGGTCCCACAGATGGCTGCGTGTGGCCCGGCTGCCCTCCGGCGTCCCGGGCTGTGGGCGAGCGTGCACAGGCACCACAAGCCCAGGCCGAACATGCCACTGGGACCTCGTGGGCGGCACGACCCCAAGCGGCTCTGCCAGGTGGCAGCAGGGCTGGGTGCAGGCGTGAGCCCGGAGACACGTCTCACCTTCTGGAGCTGCGCTCCTCCTCCCTTCCGGGAGCGCTTTCCCACAGGTGCCGCCAGGCTCAGGCCAGTCCGGGACGGCGGGCTCGAGGCCAAGCGGGGTGCTGGGAGGTGTCAGCAGGCACGAGGAGTCCCCGTGCGAGGGGCCAGCGTGGGGGCCCCCGCAGCTGTGCCTTCCCGGAGGGCCCTGTGTGCGGGGAGCGCCCGCAGAAGGCAGAGCGCGCACCTGGCCGGCTTCACGGGCTCCCCTGGAAACGAGCGGGCAGCTCTGGCCCTCGGGGTGCCCCTCCGGGGTGGTGTGGTGCGGGCCCTGGGTGGGGGCGGGGGTGGAGAAAGCGCTCAGGCACTCAGCCGCCCGGAGGGGCCCCGGGAGCTCCCAGGGGCGGCGCCCCCGTCCGCCCCGTCACCAGGTCCGTGCCCCGACAGCCGGGCCCGGGTACCTCGAGGCCCCCCGGCTGGGAAGGTGCACCGACGGGGCCGGGCTTGCTGCGCAGGCCCCACAGGAAGTGGCGGACGTAGAGAAGGTGCTGGTAGATGCTGTCGTCCAGGCAGTCCGCCTCCAAGTCCACCTGGAAGCCCTCGCTCGGCAGCACGATGGGGGGCGGGTTTTCGTACGACTCCAGGACCTCCTCTGGGGCGGGGGGGGGGGGGGGGAGGATGAAGGGACCAGCCGGCCAGGATTAGCCTTCCTGCCCCTCCCCAGGCGCGCCGGCCACCCCACCCCACCCCGGCGGGACTGGGGACACCGCCGTGCGGCCTCCAGCCAGAAGTGACCTGCCCAAGCCAGCCTCGGCCCTTCTGCACCCGGTGGCCGCCCAGGACGAGGCCAGGCTGCCCCCAGCGGCGTGCCCACCACGGGGCAGGCCTCAGAAGTGAGGAGCCCAGAGTCCCGCTCAGAGCACTCGCTCCATCCAGGCCGAGGCCCTGGGGGGTGGGGACCCTACTTCCAGCTGCGTCTTCTCTCTTTTAGTTTGTGTCATAACGTGCATCACGCAACAGAGACCCAGAGAGGCCGCCGCGGGCCGTGCGCGTACACACACGTGGCCAGCACGCCAACTGTGCACGCGGGGTGCTGGCCCCGAGCGAGGCCGCGAGCTCAGGCTCCTCGATGGGGAGGGGGACCGTGGACTCCGACCTCCCGCTGTGGGGTCTCCGGGTCCCCAGGTGGGGGATGGGGCAGGGCGCTCCCAGAGGAAGGTGGCCCGGGGGGGAGGTCCTAGATGCTCCGCAGGCTCCTCCAGGAAGTCCCCCGGGGAGGCTCACCTGGCCTGAAGGCATCGGGGCTGTCCTGGGCACCTGGCTCCCAGGCGCTCATGGGGCCCACGGCCGAGGCCAGCTGGTACTGCGTCAGCAGCCGCCGTAGCTGCGCGGGGCTCAGGGTGGGGAACGCGGCCCGCAGGTCTGTCCAGCTCATCTGGGTGACAAGCAGCAGTCATGGTCAGAGGCCCCTGGATGGCGCAGCCACACCCCCGGGGGGGCTTCTAGGTGCTCTGGGGGCAGGGGCAGGGGCAGGGGGCCCGGGCTCCCTGGGCACGTGCTCTCAGCTCGCTCACGCAGGGCCTTTGGCACCGTGAAGGCGGGTGAGGTCAGCAAGGGGGCCAAAGCCCCATGGGCGTCCAGGGTGAGAGCCGGGGGGGTGGCTGTTCCTGGGGGGCGGCCGGCATGCACCACACCCAGTGCGCTGTCCACCGGACGTGCCTCTCCCCACGTCACCTCGCGGGGCTGGCAAGGGCGGCAAAGAGCCCTGGGGATTCGGGGAAAGAGAGGGGGTTCCCGCCTCCCAGCGCGTAAGAGACCCGACCCGCCAGGCTGGGGACCCCGAGACTGGCTCTGTGGGCGGACAGGGAGGCTTCCTTGGGGGGGGACCAGCAGCCTGAGCTTGTGCGCAAAATGCAACAGCTTGCACCACTCCCTGCGACCCTGGTCTCCACGGGCCAGGGAGGTCCCTCCTCTCTTGTTTTCTGGAACCCTGTCTTCTACTTCCTGGGCTAATTCTCGTTTCTGTGGCACAGGCCCTCAGCACTGCCCCTGCCGTCAGGGGAACCGGTCCACGCTCATGCTCTCCATGGTGGCGACTCCCTCGTCCCCCAGCTTCTGACGTGGCCCTTGAAAGTCGGAAACCACTCTGACCGCTGATCCTCGGCGTGTGTCCTGTCTTTATTCTTCCAGGAAGTTCACAGGCTTCTCGCGGCCGTGGTCCCCACGCTGCGGCACTGCGCTCTCCAGAACCTCGGGGCGGGTGGGCCTGGGGACGTCTCGGTCCCCCCTATGCCATGGCCACGACCTCCTACTGTTCGGAGCCTGGGCCTCGCTGGCAGGTCCTTCTCTCGTCCCATCTTTGCCTTCACTCCTGTGCTTCCCTCTTTTCTGGGTTTCCTGCCAAGGGGCCTGGGCTGTGGGTAGCAGGTGCCTTTGCCAGAGGGACAAGCGTGGCCCAAGGCTACGTTGCGGGGGGCGCAGGGCAGCACTGGGAGCACACCCCCCGGCTCAGGACAGCCTCTGTTGGCCCGAGGCGGTGCCCTCTGGTTTTCTCAGTTCCGAGAACCCCGGCTTCCCTCCCCCAGCCGTGCGGCATCCAGGGCTCGTGTCAGGGCGCCAGGGGCCTAGCACGCTCCCCTGTCCTCCTTCCCCCGAGTGCGGACACATGTTCTGGGTGACTTCCTGGACTCGGTCTCCGGATCTTGCCTCTGAATCCTTCCTCTCTGCTGCCAGCTTTAGTTTCCAAGAATCCTTTTGGTTCTTCTATTTATAGAATGCAGTTATCTTACGGACACTAAGTCTTCTCTTTATGAAGATGTATTTTAAGTTTCTTCTCCCTGAGAAGTCTGTTTCGGGGGATGGCAAACTATGGCCCGAGGCCTGTATTTGTAGGGCCCTCCAGCTAAGAATGGTTTTCACATTTTATGAAGGGCTTAAGACAACGAAGAATTTGGGATGGTGACTCTCTGTGGCCCACAGAGGCTAAAGTACCGACCACCCGGCCCTTTACAGAGAAGCCTGCCAGCCTGATCTGTGCCCCCCAACCCCTCTCCCCACATCCGTCTCTCCTGTTCCAGAGCGGGAGCTGAGTCTGCCTGGCCGGCTCGCGGTGGGACCCGGGTCTGCATCCCCCGCCCGGGCTGTCCCCGACCACCCAGCAGGCCAGCACCTGCCAGCACCTGCCGCGGGGAGGGCACAGGGCCCCACCGAGCAGGCACCGGCCCGCGGCCTCCGGCCCTCAGATGCCCCTTGGCCCCTAGGAAGCCCCCTTTCCAGAACGAGACTCCTGGTGTCAGGATGACGCCTGGTCTCCTGGCCTCGAGACCCTTGGTCGTCAAGGCTCTAGAGATCGGCCCGGGGCTTCTGGCGGTGTGAGGGGGGCAGGCGCCCAGCTGCACAGGAAGGGGCGGCCGAGGACCCAGCGCTGCTTTGTCGTCGTCCTGTGCGTCTCGTGCTGACGAGGGCCCGTGACCTCGGCGCGCGTGTCCGTGGGGGGAGAGCCGTGGCGAGCTCTGACCGGGCAGCCAGGCGCCCCCACTACGAATAAATGTTTTCCTGGCACGATGGAGATGCAGTCGTTCCTACTCCTTTTCAGCGTTCGCTCTGAAGATGTCCCCTTCCTCGTCTCGATGCTGGCGGTTTGTAATTTCCCACTTTATTACACTCTTCGAAGAGCCCCTCTTGGCCTTCTGCTCCTCTGTCGTCTGTTCACAGACCTTCTGCGCCAGGATCATCCTTCTCGGCCCTGTTGTCCCCGTCGCGCGTAAGGGCTACACAGTTTCCCCAGGAGCCAGGCTTCTCCGCTGCTCAGGCGGTCACCCACCTCCTGGCCTCCACGGGGCTCGTCTCCTCCGCGCTCTTTGTCCCCCCGGGGGCTTGTGCCGCCAAGAAGCCAACCAAATGCCTATGTTGCATCCGCGATCCGCACACATGTGCCCGGTTTCTGAACTGTCTCTAGTGAACCCATGTGTCACTTTTAGAATTAAAAAAAAATCCAGTAACTTACAAGACACCTGAACAGGACCTAGTCCCCAGCACGTGGCAGACTGTCCATATCCGCTGAGCGATCCCTGGCCGGGGGGCCTCGGTGTGACCAGCACAAAGCGGAGGTCGCCGTGCGGGTAGCTGGTCACACCGCGCGGTGCGGGGCGGACAGCAGCTGCCGTTACGGAGAGCCCCGGTGACCCAAACCCAGATGACCCCTGCCGTGTGGTGGTCCTCGGGCAGAGGCGGAGGGTCCGACCCTACAGCAGACCGGCAGGGCCGCGGTCCCCGCAGGAGCGTCCTGCTGGCTCCGCCCGAGGTGCCCGTTTGGTCCAGACGCTCCCGGCAGCGCCGGCCGTGCGGGCCTCTCCACGGCGTCCCCGGGGCACACTGGGTGTTTCGCCAGGCAGGAAGGGACACCACTGGTTTGGTTTCAGGGATCACCCGTGACGACAAATGCGCACTCTGACAGTCCTGGGGGGTCAGACGCCCAGCAACCGTGGGGCCCAAACCGAGGAGCCAGCAAGGCTGCCTTCTGCTTGCGCTCCTGGGCCGTCCGAATCAGCGGAGGCCTGTTCCAGCGTCCGGAGGCCGCCACAGCCCATGTCCCTCTTCAGAGTCAGCCGGGCCGTCGAGTCCCTCCTCCCGTCCTCTCTCGGACCCACGCTTCTGCCTCCCTCTCCCACTTCTAAGGGTCGTGTGCTTAGACGGGGCCCAGCAGACAAGCCGGGGTAAGCTCCCCATCTCGGGGCCCCCAACCTCAATCACACGTGCAGAGCCCCCCGTGCCGTGTGGGGTCCGACATCGCTGGGGCCTTCTCCTGCCGGCAGGTGGGGAGGGCTGTGGGAGGGGAGCCACTCCGCGAGCTCTCAGGGGCCCGGAGGCCAGCTCCGGGTTTGTCGGGCACCCCCCTACCTGGATGAGCTGTGCGCGGGGCGTGGCCAGCAGGTTGAGTGTGCAGGAAAGCTTCTGGAAGAAGCGCTCCCCCGCCTCCCCGCAGCCGGCGCTCCTCATCCACTCCAGCAGCTGGTGCAGGCGGGTGCAGGCCTGGACGCCTCTGGGCCAGTGGAAGCAGCTCAGAGAGGGGCCTGGGAGCGGGCAGGGAAGGTGACGCCCAGCTGCTCCCCACACGGCAGGCGTGCCCCCCGCCCTCCCCAGGGGGCTCCCCAACGCCTGTCCTCCCCGACTCCAAGCCTCTGGGGACAGGCCTGACAACCGTACGTGGGTTTCCAAGGCCACTAGGCTGCTTCTGGACCCCTCTCTGGGGGTGGAGGAGGGGGGCACGGAGGGGGTTGGGACAGCCACGGAATCCCAATGCAGAGACTGTCCACACCTATAGCCAAGACGCCTGCTCCCACCCGGATCCTGCCCTCGGAGCCCGACCAGCTGGGGACACACGTGTGCCACGGGTCTGCACGCATGGCATGCTCATGTCCCCGTGTCCCAGCGGGGCCCGTGGCTGGAAGAAACTGGCACCCCGAGCCCCTGGCAGTGAGGAGCCTGGGGGGGCAGAGGCCAAGTCCCTTCTCTGAGCCCGTCCCTCCTCGCTCCCCGGGGGGCTGTGTGGGGGTAACAGGAACCAGGAAGGGCCCGAGCAGACCCCACCCCACCCCGGGGCCCGTGTGCAAACACTGACGCACACTCCTGATCTGCCCCGGCCTCAACCTGCCCGCCAGAACCCCAGGCAGCGAGATGCCTCGGCCCCCCAGCACCCCCACCACCCGCTCAGCTTCTGCAGCAGGGGTGGGGGTCCCCGCACTCCCCACCCCAGGCCTCACCCTTGTCCAGGAGCTGGTTGAAGAGCAGAGTGCCGGAGAAGAAGAAGAGGTAGGCCAGCACCTGGGAGGCAATCTCGGGGTGCACCCGGAACTGCCGCAGGAGGTCCAGGGTGGCCTGGTAGACCGACACGACGTGGCGCAGCTCCTCGGGCAGCTGGGGGGCGGGGCACCAGCTCTCCTGGCGCTCCGTCTGGAAAGGGGGGCACTCCAGCAGGGCCGGGAGGCAGACGTACAGGGACTGGGGGCGAGAGGGAAACCCCAGCTGCACACGAGCCCCCCGCCTGGGCCAGATCGCGGGTCCTGCTGAACAGGCCCCAGCTGCCCGGGGCCACGGGGGCTCAGGACGAGCTCCAGCTAAAGCAGCAGAGGACACCAGGAGGGGCACAGAGCCCCGGCCAAAGGGCTGCTGGAGACGCCCCACAGGTCTTGGGGGGCTGCACCCCTCCTATCAGACAGAAGGGTGGCAAGGGAGCAGCCGGCTGGTCCCCCGAGGGACCACACCCCCCGCACCGGAGCACCCCCCCCGCGGAGCCGAGCCGGGCGCAGCAGCCTGGGGGCCAGGCAACGGCCCCGGTGGAAGGCCTGGCAGGACGGCAGCACCCACACTCGCCTCGGGGCTGACGGGCAGCTTCGGCTGCTCCCCAGAAACAAGGTGAAGGCACCACCTCTGAGGGGAGTCCTCGCTGCCACTACGTCTCAAGGTGATCCTGGGGTGACGGGTCAAGGACAACACGCATCCCCACTCGGACCCCCAGGGCACATGGGTGGGGGGCTCCTTCCTGTTTGGCCAAGACACTGAGGCTGTGCCCTTCCCAACCCAGGGCTCCACGCAGCTGGGAGCAGGGAGCACGGGGCCGCCTGACTCGACCGTCTGAGCTCCGTGCGGAACAGACAGGGGATCCGGTTCTCCAAGCATCGTCCCCAGCGTGTGTCTCCAACTAACCCCTCCTGCTTCCCGCTGGAGAGCAGGGCGGCTTCCACGCCACCACCAGGTCCCTCTAAGTTAAAACTCAGTCTCAGCAAATCCCCTGGGCTCCCCTGGACAGGACCACCTGCCACAGGGGCCCCTCCTCTCTCCACTCCCCTGCCTGCGCCCCCCTCCTTACCCGGAGGCTCCATTGTCCTCTCTGCCCACCGCAGTGCCCACCGGTGCCCACGGAACACGCGCTCCACCTTCCAAATCATTGCCCAGAGCAGCCAGCCCTCCAGCTCCCCAACACCGCGGGCCCCTGCGCAGCCGGCGGCCCCGGACAGGGGTGGGGCGGGCAGGGGGGCGAGGGGCTGGAAGCCGGGGCTCAAGTGTGTGGAGGCAGCCGTCCAGCTCAAAATCCTCAGCCCCCCGCCCCGGGGGGAGAGGAGCACACCCTGCCGCGTGTGCCAACGAGCCGGCAGCGCCGTACCTTCGAGACGTAGTACACACACTGCTGGAAGGCGTACAGGATGACCTCCTCCAGGACCGCCATGGCCTCCTCGCTGGCCGTCAGCGTGCAGGAGAACAGGGACTCCTTGGAGCCTGCGAGGAGACAGCAGCTCACGGTCACCGTGTGGGGACGTGGGGGGCGCCCAGTTACCCCCGGAGTGCGCCCACCCAAGCCCCCATGCTGGGTTTGGGGATGCGATAACCAAAGCCAGCCCGGCCGGCCGGCCGCACCCCCGATGGCCGCACCTTCCCGGGGCTCCGGGGCCGAGATGCTGGCCGAGGCGGCCGGCCCCGCGCTCCCAGGCCCGGCAATGCTAAAGCGACGCGAGGCCCATCGGAAGCTCGTCACTGACTAGATCCCGGACCCCTTGTCTACTGAACCAGCTGCCCCAGCAAGAGCAGATTCTGCCCCAGTCCCCCTGCGGCCACCTCTCACCCCGGACGCAGGTCAAAGGAACACCGGCCAGAGCTCCAAAGGAGACCGTCACTCCACAGAAGCGTGACGTTTCCAAGAAGAGAGAAACCAAATGGCCTGCGTGCCCCGTTCTGCCCCCAGCACCCGGGAGACTGCAGGGAAGACACTGCCCTGAGAGCAGGATTCTCGACAGCCCCCTTCATGCAGGTCCCCCCGAACAACAGGCCCGGGTGGCTGGGCCTCCCCGGACGGGCGGGAGCTGAGCCTGGGGGGCCTGCCCAGCGGGGAGATGGGGGTGTCAGCGGATGCCCGGTGATGCCTTCCCTCTGGGAAGGCTTCTTGTAAAGGGACCCCAATACCAGAGAACCCCACCAGGGCGGAAATGTCCTGAGGGGCCTCCAGAACGTGGGGACACGCGGTGCCCCACCAGCGCTTAGCAGGGGTGCCCGTGGCCTGGACGCTCCACCTCGTCTCCACGCTCTCAGAGCCTCACTTCATCACGGGACCTGCAGGGAGGCGGCTGCGCCGTCTCACTACCACACAGCGTGGGCCCCACGGCCTAGGACTCTCGCGCCAGGGCTGGGACGGAGCTGCTGGGTCTGGCGGGGCCTCCCCGGAGCACGGGGACCCAGACCACCCACTGCTGGACAAACAGAATGGAAACAGCATGCGAGTCCATCAGAGACCCCACCCCTACAAACAGGGATGCATCCCTGTTCGAGGCACTTCTCTTTCCAGGGCTTGGGGCTCTCCCGCCCCTGGGCCCACAGTGCACCCCCAAAGGCCTCACTCCCCAGGAACCTGCCTGGCTTGGGAAGCCAGAGGCCTGCCCGCCCCGCCCAGGGTCCTTCCCAGAGCCCAGCCTGTGGGGTCTCATGTGGGACCGAGCCTGGTGGGGTCTGGCTGCTCTCGGCAGCCTCACTGGGCTTCAGAGGAGAGGCAAATCAGGCAACTTTGGGGCCCCCATGGCTTGGGGGAGCAAGAGGCTCTTACTAGGCCGCTGGGCTGCAGCACCCCAGGCCTACAAAAACATGCCAGGCTGCCCACTGCTGACCATGGCACCTGCAAACCAAACACGACCCGCAGCCGATGGGAGCCAGCAGGAACGGGGCCAAGAAACCAGATCCAAACCTTTTGCCTAGAGCGGGGCCTGGGTGGGGGGCCTCCTACGTGGCCAGCTTGTCCGAGAAAGCCCACCTCTACCCCCCGTGTAGGCATGGGGCTTCTGGTGGGAGGAGGGCTGGCAGAAAGAGCAGGAGGCCAGGACTCAGCAGCCACGGGGAGGCTCCCAGCAGATGCCACACGAATCTCTCAGACGCCACTGGAAAACCAGCTGCAACACTTGTACCCGTGGTGTGGGCTCTGCTGGGGTTTCCGACCAAGCTGACGCTCGCACGAGCCTCGCGGAGGGCCGGGGGCCTGCACTCCGGGCCCCCAGATCCACAGGTGCTGAGGCCAAGCCGCAAAGCTCCCAGAGAGCGCTCAGTGGATAGAACAGCCCCCACCCCCGATGGGCCCACCTTCCGTCTGCCTGTAGGAGGGAGGTGTCCTGGATAAGAGCTTCGGACAACAAAGATTGTTTGTGGAACGAAAAGGCGATTTTCCAGTGTTCAGGACATAACATCTGTTTTCAGAATTCTTCCCACAGAAATTTCCCGCTGAAGGTCAGGAGGCCGAGACGCGACTCTGACCTCGCCTCTGCCCTCTGCTGATGTGATTTTTCCTCCGAGCCCTCCAGCGCCTGCACCGCGCGGGACATTGTTTGTGGGACGCTCAGATCCGGCTGTGGCTTCCCAGCCCGCGGGGTCCCAGGGGTGGGCCCCGGCCATCCGTGTGCTCGCCCCCGCATCGCCTGGGCTGCACGACATCCAGGCCCCAGACCAGAAATAACTTCCTCCAAGAGCAGAGGCCGCAGCCAAGGAAGCGGAGCCCCCATCAGCCCCAAGTAGCCTTTTTCATGAAACAGACGCAGGGTCCCTGTGCCCAGGAGGCAGGCCCAGTGGGGCCCAAAGACCACAGCCTGTCAGCAGAGCGTGTGAAATCAGGGCAGACGAGGTGGGCGTCAGCAGGCCTCACCCACCAACACTGTGCCCAAAAGCCAGCGAGGGGGCAGTCCCCCCAGCTGACGCTGCTGGGCCAGAGCAGGTGGGACTCCCTGTCCACACCCCCAGCCTCCTGGCGTCTTGCACACAAGGGCCGCATGCACTGGAGACAAGCCAGAGGCCTGGCAGCTCCCTGGCCAACGCCACGTCCAGAAGAGGTGCCCCTCCGCTCGGAACAGCTGGAGGCCCCCAAAGCCAGGAAACCGGCGGCTTTAGGCGCAGGCCTTGCGGACAGAGTGCAGCGGGGGGGGGTCTCACCGGACGCCTTGCACCACATCTACCCAAGGGGAACGGCGATGGGGGCAACAGGTCAGCAGGCCTGAATGCCCACCAGAACACAGAAGCTTCCAGAACGTTCCTCTACATATCCACAGAAGCCCAAGGAAGCTCCCAATGTCCCTTTCACTATGAGGTGGGGGTAAGAACACACGGAGAAGCCATGAGGCAGACACACCCCCTCTGCCTCGCGTCACCCCACCACCTCCCGGCCAGGCCTCTTCCACTGGCTCCGCGGGGCCCGGCACCGGCTGGCCCTCCGCCAGCCTGTCTGCACAGCTCCCGGGCGGCCGACCCAGCACACAGTAGGACAGCCTGCCCCATGCAGACCCCCGCCCCTCATCCTCGGCCGCCAGGAGCCCCTCAGCTCTGGAAATCTAGCCCCTCCTGGGGGCTCGGCAGGGTCCCGCGCCACCAGGGCTATTTGCTCGGGGCTGTCCCACACGGAGCCCACGGCCACCCCCGGGGCACGCCGCTGAGCGCACACACGCCAGGCAGCATCCGGCGACTGAGCCCACGGGGGGCGCCTCGGCCAGGCCCCGGCCTGCCTGCCTGGCTCCCCTCCCAGCTCCCCTCCCAGCTGCTGACCCCGCCTGCCCGGGACCACCCCCACCCCCCCACCACAGGGACAGAGCGGGGTGAGCGGCTCTGGTTTTGCCACAGAGCGAGGGAGCGGGCAGCAAAACCAGGCTCAGCCACGGGAGGCTGCGGCCCCACCCGGGTCGGCGCTCATTCCCGGGCCACGACCAGGCGCACGCAGCTGATCCCAGCCCCCTCGGGCCCGGCCCGCCCCCAGTGCCCCAAGCAGTCTCTCTCAGTGCTGCCATCGCACATTCTAACGGGCGCATCCCCTGCGGCAGAGGCCCTGAAGCCAACCAGCGCCCGGCGGCACCGGCTCTCGTCCCGGACACCGCGGTGCGCCCCGGCAGGGACAGCCCGGCCCGAGGCACTGCGTGCTCGGCCGACCTCTGCAAGCGACTCGTGGTGGGAGGCGCTGAGTG
This sequence comes from Halichoerus grypus, assembly GCF_964656455.1. NCBI lineage: Eukaryota > Metazoa > Chordata > Mammalia > Carnivora > Phocidae > Halichoerus > Halichoerus grypus. The sequence goes on from NC_135717.1 coordinate 3,675,397, forward strand.
CGTGACGCGACCGGGACGCGAGGGGCGGGTTTGCCCGACTGCCAGCACCACCCCCCCGGAGGGGCCCCGACACGCACACACAGTGCCACCTCCCTCGGTTCGAGCGGCCGACTCCACCGCGGACGGCGAGGGGACGGCCCACTGCCCCGCCCGGGAGCGGCTGCACGTGGTACCTGTGACGTCCAGCTCCCCCTCCAGGCTCTGCATGTAGAGTGGGCACTTCTGCTGGATGAAGTACAGCAGCTCCACCGAGTTAGACATCCAGAAGAGGATGTGCTGCAGGTCTGGAACCAGGCCGGCCATGGGGAAGCTGGCCAGGGAGATGGGCTCCTGGCTGCCGAGACAGAGGACCCAGAGTTACTCCTGGACGGTCCCCCGGGAGGCCGGATGCAGCACTTGGCACATGAGGACGTCCCAGTGGGACACCGTATGGGACACCACCAACCCCACTGAGGCCAGGCTGGGAAGGGGGTACACAGACAAGCCGTGGGACACGACAGGCCGGAAGCACGTGCCCTCCACGCGGCACAGGAAGGACCGCCAGGGGCCACAGCCCTTGGCAAAGGGCTCTCGTAGACTGTTCTCACATCTTCCCTCTGGGACTGGGGTAACTAAGGAAGGAGCGCGGAGGACAGCGTGTGCAAATGTGTGTGTGCCCCAGGAGGGAGCGGCCCCGGCCCGCGGAACGAGGAGCAGGAGTGTCCGTGTGTTATTTACGTTAACATAATTAATGGAAAAACCAAACAGCAAACAAACTGTTGTGGGAGGCACACGGGCAAGATTAGCTAAGAACTAGGTGACCGTAGCAGGAAGGTGGTTTCGAGAGTCAGTGGACCAGACAGCAATCAGAGCATGGCACTGGAAGATTTAGGGTTAACCGATAGAAAACCAGAGGCTGCCCCTGAGATGGGCCTGGCGCCGCCCGCACACGCTGTCCACACAGACTCCCCCACCAGGGCTGAACCTGTCGCTGCAGCTCGTTAAATCAGAAAGCTACCAGGCGCCAGGCCCGGGGCTGGCACCTTCCCGTCCCTCTGATCCCGGTTACAAGCCTGGGGGGCGGCCAGCTCGGCCAGGAGGTCCTCCAGAGGCCCTCCTCCCTCCCAGGCCAACACCTTGAGGCTCCGTGCTCCCTATCTAGGGGACAATGGTGACGTCAGGGCCATCCGCCCCCAGCGTCCAGCAGGCTCCGGCCAAGCCCAGACCCACCCCAGCCCCCTCTCCTCGCCTCTGGTCTCCCGTGCGCCAGCCCCTGGGATGCAGGACCTCGTGCCTGTGAGCTCCGGCACCGTCCTGAGCCACCTCTCCAGAAGTCTGGGGTGCATGTGGCGAGGCTGTGCTCAGCTCTGGGAATTCCGCAATTTCAAGCATCAACGGCCAGTCTTCTGGGCACGATCCCCCATCTCGTCATACCCGCTCAGCGGAGGCAGGTCGGCGGGCTGCACTGTGGCGGCCTCTGAGGATGCCCCTGAGCCCGGCGGCTGCAGCGGCCGGGACGCGGTCTCCGGTGCCGTCATGATCACACCACCCAGACGTGACTCAGGTTTGTCTGAGGGGGACACCGGGCTGGCTGTCCAGCGGTCCCAGGGACCTCCTGCCCGAGCAGCATCGCTGTTGGCGGATCGTGAGGGGCAGGCCAGGCGGCGGCAGGGCATCTGCGAGGACAGCGCTGTCCCCGGGCCCGGCAAGGGCACAGGGCCCTTCGTCCTGCCTGGTGGGCGCCACAACAGTCAGGGACTCCCTGTCATTCGTGATGGTCACAGCCAGGGTCGCAGGGAAAGAGGCCCACGGGAAAAGCCACGGGGGCCACAGGGGTGGCGGGCTTGTGAGGCAGCGTCGTCCCCAAGGCGGGGACCTCAGGCTCCGATGCGCACGTTCCTCTCGTGCCTGCGCTTTTGTTGTTCTCGCTGACGTAACTTCACCCCCGTCACCACAGCGTGACCCCTCTGTGCGCCCTGCTCCTGCGAGCGAGGGAAGGAGCTGGCCTCCGGCCGGGTCTCCTTGTTCTCACGGCGAGGTGGGTCTGCCGCCGCCCCCCGCTCGCCTTCCGGAGCCCCGAGTGCCGCTCCAAACCCGTCCCCCGCGCCCCCGGGCCCCACACGTGTGTGCGCTCGCAGGCCTGAAGTGCATGTCAGTAAGAAGGGATTAATCTGGCTCTTCGGGGCCTAATTCCACTGTGTTTTCAACATCCACTGCCCTTCTCGATTTTACCCAGAACTCAAAGGGACAGACCGGCCTCTCCTGACAAATAAACCACCAGGTGTTGCCAGCTGGAGTTCCGGTGTCGACTCGCGGCGAGGTCCGTGCCGGGCACGCAGGCTGAGACAGCCACACACGGCAGCGCGGGCCAGCGGCGGCGGGGTCCGCCCCGTCCCTCCAGGCGAGCGCGAGTCCCTCCACGGAAGCAACGATTCCATGGACAGGACTTCCAAAACCAGACAAGTGGGATGACCTCACACAGCCAAGCTCCTGCACGGCAGAGGGAGCCATCAACTGAGTGAAAAAACGATCTACAGAGCAGGAGAAATATCTGCAAACCATCCATCCGAGAGGGGGCTAATTTCCAAAATCTATAAGGAACTCCTATAACTCAAAAGCAAAAAACTAACAACCGGAATAAAAAACGGGTTAAACACCTGAAGAGACATTTTTCCAAAGAAGACCTCCAGATGGCCAACAGGCTCGTGAAAAGGTGCTCAGCATCACTAACCATCAGGTAAACGCAAACCAAAACCACGATGAGCGCTCACCTCACACCTGTTAGAATGGCCATCATCAAAACGACAAGAGATGACAAGTGTCGGTGAGGGTGTGGAGAAATCGGAAACCCTTGTGCACTGCTGGGGGGGATGCAAAAGGGTGCAGCCGCGGTGGAAAACAGGATGGACACTCCTCAAAAAATTACAAACAGCACTACCATATGACCCAGCAATTCCACGTCTGGGTATTTACCCAAAGGAATTGAAATCAGTATCTCCAGGAGATATTCGGGCCCCACACGTTCCGTGCCACACGCTTCGCAATACAGAAGATGTGCGGTCACACTAAATGTCCACGGATGGCGGAAAGGATAAAAAAAATCTGGTATATAATACAATGGAATGTTATTCAGCCTTTAAAATCAAGGAAATCCTACAATACGCTATGACACGAATGAACCCTGAAGATGTTATGCTAAGCGAAATAAGCCAATCACAGAAGGAAAAATATCACATGATGCCGCTGAGATATCTAAGACAGTCCAACTCATGGCCTCGGAGGGCAGAACGGTGGCTGCCAGGGGGCCGGGCTGGGGAGGGAGAGACCGGAAATTGCTAATATACACTTCAAAATTTAAAAGGGTGGTTCTTTGGGCACCTGGGTGGCTCAGTCGTTAAGCGTCTGCCTTCGACTCAGGTCATGATCTCAGGGTCCTGGGATCGAGCCCCGCATCAGACTCCCTGCTCAGTGGGGAGTCTGCTTCTCCCTCTCCTTCTCCTCCCCTGCTTGTGCGCTCTCTCTCTGTCAAATAATAAAATCTTAATAAAAATAAAAAAAATAAAAGGGTGGTTCTCATGTTAAGTGTTTTTTATCACAATAAAATAAATAAAAATAAATCAAATCAAATCAATGACTGCTCTGATACAAATTTTTTAAAATCTATTTGGGAAGCATACGGGAGAGAAATTATTACCGAAAACAAAATCGAATGCATTTTGCTAATAAAAACTAAATTTTAAGAAGTCCAAAAGATGTTTAAAATAACTCATGAATCAATTTAATCAAGTTAAAATAGAAATTATGCAAGAATAAGGAAATAATAAAGAGGTTGATGGATCAGAAATCAAAGAAAAAGTAAGCAGAAACAACAATATTGGTCCTTTTAAACAGATGACAACAGACAAATCCCTGAGAAGATAAATCAAAGGAAGGTAAGAGGAAAGATATAAACCCAACAGGAACTAAATACATGAGAGATGAAAACAGTCCCAAGAGAAAATAAGGAACAATTTTATTCCAGTAACTTCGAGAACGAAAGCAGAAGTCACTGAAATCAACACAAGCGAGGCTGAAAACCAGATACACCAATAATCACTGAAGAAATGGGACGGGCCAACCCAGGGGCTGCCTGAGACCTCGCCTCAAACAACCTGACACGGGGAACCAGTAACAGACCAGGCGGCCCAGTTCAGCTTCTGTGAACCTTGCTATTAAAGTCAGACCAGGACAATGGGGAAAAAAATCCTGGATCAATTTGACGTATGAATTCAGATGAGGAAATGCTAATTAAAATGCCCACAAAAATCAGTATGCTACAACAATCAGGAGCCACGAAGGGCTTAATCCCAGGGATTGGGCCGTGGATCAGAAGACCTGCTTGCGCAGCGCCCGCACTCACAGACTCGGGGGAAAGGTGTGAGGATCACAGATGCACAAAAAGCACGCAGTGAAAGGCACCAGCCGACCGCAATTTGACAAGAAGCACAGCACACGAGGATCCGAAGCCTGCGGGGCACAATGTTCATAATGTGAAGTTCGGGTGTGGATTCTTGGGTGATTGACATAGTCTGTGCTTTTCCACGTTGGAAGTAATTCAAAAATTGTTTTAAAAAGAGGAGAAAGGGAGCATTCCCTGGAGACGGACCCAGGATTGTTTTTAGGCCCTAACGACACAAGTTCTAGAACACAGACCAGGCAGGAGCTGCTGGGGGGAAGGCCTCAGTTTCCCCGGTGAGCAGGCACTTAGGAGGAGGAGAGGTACTTAGGGCGAGGCCTGCGTGAACTCCTAAAACCTCAGCTCCATCCCCTCCAGGCCCCAAGAAAGCCCTGGAAGCCTGCTGTCCCCCAAGCTGGGGGGGGGGCAGGGGTGAGGCAGTCACAGCTGCCCCTGGGCCCCCAAGGCTAGCGCCCTCACACGGAAAACCTAGCAGGCCGAGGGCTGTGCTGTTCTCTCCACCTCGGGCAGGCCGTCCGCCACCCTCTGAGGGGCCTGGTCTACACTAAGCTCCGCCCTGGTGAGCCGGGCAGCAGAGCCTCAGCCTCCCCCTGCAGCCTCGTGCCTCGGAAGCACATCACTCATCAGCAAACCCTTCCCCAGATGCCACTCTGACTTCCTGACGTCAACAGGAGCCAGAGAGCACGCACTTGTGAGTGGCAAGAATTGTGCACTCAACTTCCAGCCCGGGCAGGACAGCTGGGTGACTGCAAATCTACGCTGCTCCTGACCCAGGCTTCCATCCCTGCCGGCGAAGGGGGGCAGTGACGAGTCCTCCTTACCCCGTGCGGGACCACGGAGGACACATATGCGCATGTGGTGACAGCGTGCTTCCAGAAACCAGCAGCAGACACAGGAGCCGGGCAGACCATGGACCCAGCTGCGACGTAACGTCCCGCGTGGCCCCCCGCCAACGGCGACAGGCAGGGACCACCCCCTGACCATGGCATCTTGGGTGCTACCACACACGCACATTCCAGAAGTGGGGCGGCTGAGCTGTGGGCTTCACCCACATGCACACTCAGTCATATCGTGGGCGCTCTGCCGGGTGCTTTGTCTGCTCGGCATTGTTCTCAGATTCTGCCACGTGGACGAAGCACACAGTGTGATCATGCTCACTGTCGCCAAGTGTCCACTGCACAAATACATGGCACGCTGCCACGGGGCATGTGCGTTGTTCCGACCTGCGCTTACGGACAAGGACTTAAGAGCACGCCGCCTGCCCCCCCACCCCATGTGCCAGCGTCTCTCCGCGGGGCCCCCTGGGACTGCACTTCTTGGTGGCGGCATGGGCACGTCTTTCTGGTTAGAGCCAAACAGCTTCCCAAGTCCCAGCAGCGTCAACGGTGCTTTCTATGAAAACGGATGTGGGCGAACGGATATGGACTGCCCTAGCTCAAAGTCGGGAGTCGTACATTCTCCCAAAGAGGCAGGCTCGCTTTAGCACAATCATTAGGAGAAGCGAAGGCAGGACGAGGCTCATGGGCACCCTGGAAAAACTCCCCAAACCCAGCGCTTCCCAGGGAGCCGAGCACAGAAACGGAAACAGCCACTCGGAGACAGAAGGACAGCGCGACAGAAGCCCAGAGCTGACCCCAGAGGCGTCTGGGGGGTCCCCCGGGGTCTTGGCCCCATGGGGAGGTGGTCTCCCAGGGAACTAGGGGCCTAAGGGGGGCCATACTTACAGCTGCGCCTGCTTCTCCGCCAGTTCTTTGGTTTTCTCCTACAATTATAAAGACAAAAAAGCAAACATGAGAAAAAAACAGGATACCACAGGATATGCTCAATGAGAACACCACTAAATCCACGGTACACCATCCACATAAAAACCACGGCACTGTTGTTGCAGACATCCTGTACCGTGCGGGCTGTTTACGCGAAGCGAGGCTGGGAAGGATAATTTTCCGTTCCGTTCCTGAGTATGACCTGCATACTTCCGGCCACAGACACGATTTACACCCAGCTCGCTGACATGACCACCGGCGCGTTAAGAAATAGTAAAGCAGGTCAAACATTTTACAAACACCAGAACGAGGTCTCGACTAACACTCATATGGTTAAGCTTCAAACATACGCTTTCCAACGTCAGCCGCCAGGACAACGAGTACATGGGTGTGTGCTTGCGTATTTACAAGTGCAGTTAAACATCCTGGCAGGACGCGGGCTTAGCCAACATTTTCTGTCTCTTTTAATCAAGAAATGGTTCTCGCTTTAGTAGCAGGTTGTTATCTGGCTAAGCAGAGCCCCAGTGGCTGCCTCCGTTACTCGTTCTAGGATCTTCCCCTAGTGAGTAGGACAGAGAGCGCTTGATGCCCAACAGACAGACAAATGAAACATCTGGGGCTCTCGACAGACCAGGGCTGAAGCTCGTGAACAGCACAGGGCGAAGCACATGGGGAAGCACGCAGGGGATGGCCTGGATCCAGACTCCTCTATTTCTGAGCTCCAGACCTTGGATGAGCTTGTTCACCCCGACAAGCCTCGGTTTCCCCAGCTGGGACGTGGGGTACGGCACCTGCATCACAGCATCTGACTCACTAGGAAGTGTCTGGCCCAGAGCAGACTTAGGATGGGACGGTGGTCTATGCAGACAGTCACCGCGGGCCTCGGTGTGGTCAGGCTCCACACAGCATGGACTTCACCTGGCCGGTGCACAGACCACACGAGGAAAGTGACCACACCAGGACAGTCCCAACATCAATCCTCACGGAAACCCTGGGAGGTGGGCTCGGACGCCCGCGATGCACATGGGTAACTTACACAAACCTCTGGACACGACAGCCCATGTTGGCTTTTGCTTTTAAAAGGTTTCGAACATTTTAAATGCAATTTTAATCTGAGGACTCTATCCAGTTTCTACAATCTATGCAGTTTACAGGCCGAGATGAAGGGGCGTCTCTTGGAGGGCCTGCATGTAACTACCAGCCATGCTCTGGGTCCCCGGGGAGTCCAGTCGCTGGGGGGGTGGGGGGGGCGGCGAGGGCTGGACCCAGGCAGCCAGCAGCACGCTTGCCCCGGCCCTGCAGGGACAGGCCGGCGGTGCCCCCAGGGGAATGGCCCGGAGCCATTTCCGGGAGGGGAGGGGAGCCGCTGGTGTGCGGGGTGGAGCCCAGGGGCACTAGCCGACACCTGACAGCACGCAGGCGGGCCCCGCAGCAAGGCCCAAGCACGCGTGGTGCCGTGCTCTAGAGACCCCCATGGAGGAAAGGGTTTCCACGTACAGAAGTCAGCCAGTCCTGTGCCCCCACCGCCGAGCTGACGAGGGCTCCACACCGAGGGCTGGCAGAAGCCCAACCTGCTCCTGGCAGAAAGCACGGGGCTCCAGGCCATGTCACGGCTGGGCTGGGCCTTGGGGAGGGACACGGGACCAGAGCTGCCGATGCCACGGCCGACCGCTCGAGGATACAGTGCCACAGAGGACACCCCGGGCTCCCCGGGTGTGCACAGGCAGGGCAGGCGGCCCTCGGAGAGGAGGGACTCCTGACCTCCCCCCCCAGGTGGCCACAGCCCCCCCCCACGCCCCCCGCCGCAGCGCCCGGCATCCCGGTGACTGACCCAGACCGTCTCTCGGATCGCCTTAGCTATCTTGAGCAGGAGCTGCCCAAACGAGCCGGGCTCCAGGCGGGTGGCCGAGTGCTGGACGCAGAGGCAGAGGAGGAAGGCGGGCGCCAGCTTGTGGTCGTCACCGCTGGGCTCGATCAGGGTCAGGATGCGCTGCAGCAGTGCATCCTCCACTTCGGGCTCGAACTCCAGGCGCAGCAGCCTCGGCCGTGGCAGGGCGGCCCGCGCGGAGCCAGAGGTGGAGGCGCCCCGGGCCCGGAGCAGGGCGCCACACGTCCTGCAGCCGCGCGGCACGGCGCTCAGTCGGGCCAGGGCCTGGGCAGGCAGGGGCTGGGCCTGCACCGGGTCCTTGAACAGCAGCAGGTAGTAGAGGCCGAGGGACAGCAGGTCCCCGTGGCGCAGCACCACCGCCCGGCCCCCCACCTCCGAGAAGTTGACGGAGACGGGCGCCCCGGGGATGGGCTCCAGGACCAGCCCGCTCCCCGCCTGCTCTGGGCCTGGGGGCTGGTGCCTGCGGATGGTGCAGTGCAAGGGCAGGATGTCAGGGGCCGAGAGGCTGACGCTGGGCTTGCTGGAAGGGGTCCTCTGGCCCACCGTGTGCTGCTCCCGGTTCAGCAGGTACACCAGGCTGTCCTGAAACGCAAAGCCCAGGCCTCAGGGGCAGGGCAGCACCTCGGGCAAATCCGTCAGTGGGAAGAAATGAAAGGGTGTCCCCATCTCTGGTCACCTAAGCCACGTGGCCAGGACCGCCATCCTGGGCCAGCCCTGCCCTGGAGCCCTTCCTCACCTGCTGCTGGCCCCCAGCCTGCCGCACGTTGGGCACCCACCCTGTCCCCAGGGGTGGAGGCTTCCCAGAGCAGCCTCGGGGGCACGCCAGACACCCAGGGATGACTCTAGCTTGGACACAACAGAGGCCAGACAAGGGCCGCGCTGGGCACAGACCCTGGTTCACAGGCACCCCCACCCCCGCCGGTGATCTGTGACACGCCGTGCGCAAGCATCTCCTCTGTGGCTCCCGCTGACCAAGGGCAGATGCCTCCTCGTGAGACAGAATAGGGACAGGACTCCAGCCTCTCCCAAAACCCTAATGCGATGCAACGATTCCATAAAGAGAAAGCTTCCTACAAGAAAACTCCGGAGCCTGCATTTCTGGAGCAATAGGTCTTAGGAGCGCATAAAACAGGATGTCAACCGAAAGCAGCGAGTCAGCGCCGGGCAGAACCCGTGAGATCCAGGCCACACCCGTCTCACCAGCTTGGACCCCAACGCTGGCCTCCGAGCGTGCGCCGTGACCACCGGGAGCCCTCAACTTACCTCTCCCTCATTGAAATGCTAAAACACACACCCAGGAGTGGGGATTTAACACGCTACTGAGACATGCAATGAATGGAAAAGCACGCTGAGTACGCAAGTGCCAAGAAAACCCTCACCTCTACTCCTCTGCCCACCTGGTTCTTGAAGAAACCCTCCCGACCTCCCCACGGAGAGTCCGCCTGAGGACGCCTGCCCTTGCGCTGTTGCCCTTGGGCTGGAGCATAGGCCCCGGTAAAGCCTCGCCTGGAACCCTCGGCTGGCCTCGTGTCGATTCCTACGGCGTGCAGGCCCCCCGCCGGGCTCGGTATGGCGAAGACCCGAGCACCGGAAGCCGCGGGGCCGCACAGCGTGCAGCGACCGAGGGAGCTCAGCAAGTCGGCATGAACAGGTGAGCAGGGAAGGAAGCTGCGCTCCTCCAGCCAAGGGCCCCGACAGGAGTGGGGGGAAGTGCTGGCCTCCTCAGACAAGGCTTCCCGCAGCGCACGCGAGGCCATGTGCCGCAGGAGTCCGCCCAGCACCCACCATCTGGGCAAGGGGGCGGACCTGTGTCGGGGTCCCCAAAGCCAGGGCACGGCATGGCCCCAGGAACCAACTGGAAAGTGGCAGACCTTCTTTGAGAAGGAACCTGGTATCGGGTGAGCCCCCTCCCCACCACCTCCTCCTGTAGCCTGGACGGAGAATGCTCTGGAAACAAAGCACAGGGGAGGCCTCCACTTCCTCCAGAATCTGGGATGGCCCCGCACGGTGGTCCGCACCACCCCGTTTCTGCAGCCTCATCATCATCAGAGCGCCTGGCCGCAGGAGCTCAGGGCTGACTTAGCTGGCGCCAGGAGGAGGCCTTCTAGCCTGAGAACTTCCCGCCGGCTCCCGGGGGGCAGGGGGCGCGGGGCCTCGGGGGGGGCGGCTCACGTGCTGGGGGCTGTAGCCTTGTAGGAGCAGCAGGTGGGGCGACTCGTAGAGGGAGAAGCGCATGGTGTCCTGGCCGCGCTCCTCGGGGCCCTGGGCCGTGGCCGAGCTCAGGCTGCTCTCGCTGATGGTGCGGCGTAGCCGGGGTGCGGGGGGGCTCCGGGCAGCCCCCGAAGCCAGGGCTGGGGTTCCCTTGGCACGGTGCCGCTGCAGCCTCCGGGCTTGGGCGTTGATCCCTGAAACAGAAGCAACACAGGGTAAGCAGTCAGAGCCTGACTGAGGCCCACCTCCGGGCGCTTCTGAATTCAGATCGCAGGGACCCACTTGTAACACCGGGCAGTTTGGCCAACAGCTGTGGAGAAGCGCGCAGGACTCCACCCTTGAGCCCATCCTGGCAAGGCCAGGGCCCCTCTGGGCTCCCCCTGAAAAGCAGGCAGCCCGGCCAGGCCGTGTCCCGAGGCTGCTTACAGGAGCCCATGACCCACCCACCCAACCAGCCACAGCACAGCCCCTCCCCTCCAGACGCCAAACCCACGGCAGCATCGACTTCTGCCAGGTCACCGTGCCAGGGGGTCCTGCGTGTCGCTGCCCTGTCCCCCGAGCCCTGCCGGCCCACCAGCGTGTGCGTGCGTGCGTGCCTGTGGGGGGGGGGGGGACAGCGCGTGTGCGCACGTACATGAGTGCATGCTGAGATCAGGTGAGACGAGAACTATGCACGGTCCCCCTGCCCCCCCATTTACAATGAGGAAGGGGTCCTGGGCCGGGTGGTGTGTCTAGGACAGCACGGCTGCTCCTTCCCGCGGCCGCCCCCGCCACGGCCAGGTCAGAACGCACACACACGCACGCAAACATGCACACAGACACGCACACGCGTGCACATGTGCCCCCCCATGAAAGAGTCCGATACATCCAGGAAGTGGTCTTTTAAACAGAGGCTGCCGGAAAGCCGAGAAGCCAGATGGAGCCAGGAGGCCAGTCTCCTGTCACTGTCAGGGCTGACCCTGCGTTTGCTTTCTGAGCCCTCTGCCGACCCCCCTCCGCACAGCCTCCATCCCCCCACCTGCAGCCTCCCTTCCCACAGCCATTCCACCCGGACCGGACAGAGCCGGAGGAAGGGAGGCCGGCTAGCCGGAGCGAGGCTGCTGCCTTACCTGAGCCCGGCGCTTCCAGGAGGAAGCCAGCTCGTCCGCAGCCCGCGGGAGGCCGGGATGCAGGAGGCCAGGCGGGCGGAGGAGCGGCAGAGCGAGGCTGTCTGCCCGGCGCCTGCTGCTCCCCGCCTGCCGCAGAGCCGGCCAGAGGCTGGCAGTCTAGGGCAGGGGGGAGGTAGGGCGGGGAAGCAGGGGCGTGGGGGAAGGGAGCAGCTGGGGCCAGGGGGCAGGCGGGGATGGGGAGAGCAGGCAGGAGGAGGCTGCAGGCACAGGGAGGAAAGGAGGGGAGCAGGCAGGAGGGAGCAGGTGGAAGGAGGAAGTGGGGGACAGTCAGGGGCTGCCCGGGGCTGCAGGAGGGGCAGAAGGAAGTGTGGGCCAGGCGGGGCCAGGAGGGGTGGGGGGAAGGCAGGGGAGCAGGCAGGGGCTGGTGGGGCAGATGGAAGCCAGCCTCCCGCCCCCCCCAATGCCCTGTCCCACGTGCTACTCTTAAGGATGACAGACCCCAGGACTTGGAGCAGCCCTGCGTGACCATGGGGCTATCCCTGAAAGAAGAAACGTTAAAAAACCAGTCCAAAATGAAGTTCTAGCCCCAAAGCTTTCCCTCCATCTAGGACAGAGCCATAGGACAGGATGAACCTCAGAACGACCCTCCAGAAGTCCAGAGCCTGAGAAGGTGGTCCTTTCCTCTTAGATTCCCAGGGGTGCCCAGCGGCCCCCCCCAGATGAGTCCTGAGACCAACACCAGTGTCCCCTGGACCGCAGCCACACAGGGGAGCTCCCCGCCGACTGGGCGCCTCTGCAGTTGGGCTCCTACCCCCTCCCCCGCCCCCCGTCGGACGGCCCTCCCAGTGTCCAGAGCCGGCTTCTCTGACCCCGCTGTGGAAAGCAATGGTTCGCACCCTGCCCGCGCTCAGACCCTCTGGGGGAGTTTTAAATACTGCAGCTTGGTCTGGCTCCCAGGTCTCCCTCCTGGGTCCCGGGGCGGTCAGTGAGCACTGACGGGCCAGTGATACAGGGGCCGTCAAAGGCACGCGCCACGGGCCGCACGGCTCGGCTGCACACAAACATGCCCACAGCGCCCGTGGACACGAGCCTGAGGCGGCCCCGCGCACGCCCTGCCCGCGGCACAGCCAGGAGGACCCTCACGCATGTGTGGACACCCGTGCGAGGACACTGAATGGGCCACAGGACCCTCTGGGGGAACTGTGGTCACAGGATGAAGACGCTGCAGGGGGAAAAGCGGGGTCAAGTGTGCACCCAGAGGTGGGTGGAGAAAGCAGACTGGAGCATGACACGGAAGGAAGGAGACCTCTCTCTACATGCTTCACAAGCACAGAAAACATCCACGCGTGTTCCTCACGGGTTACCTATATGCGCGTGGAAAGCTATTTTTAAAAAACGGATAGAAAAGACGCACAGCAGACTGAAGAAGTGGCTGCCTCCCAGCGGGGACGGCGCGGAGTCTGGGGCCGTACATGATGTAACGGACTATAGCTCGCACGACATATGCAATGCCCCAGAACGCATCTTTATATATAACTGTATACAGACAGTGTTTTATTTAAGAAAACTCTAAATCAATATGATACAAAAATGTTAGGTCAATCCTGGGAGGAAGGTACGGTTGTCAGTTACATTATTCTTTATACTTTTACTTCTTTAAACTTTCTTAAAGTAAAAATCCTACACACCTTGCAGGCCTCCCCCAGGCACGTGACCCGCCTGACGCGGCTGCCGGAGATGCACCCCAGCCCCGTGCCCAGGGAGCGGCTCAGAGGAGGATCTGTGGCTTCCAGAGGGCTTATAAGGACAGCCACCTTCCCTGCTGACATCTGATTTTCCTTCAGCTTTGCCGTCATCAGATCCATGCATCTGAGCACCCCGCAAAACCAGGACAGATCTGCCAAACTCGGAAACACCGTTCTCCGTTCTGGGTGGAGGATGCCAGGTGGCACCCAGCTGGACAGAATCCTGGCCAGACGTACCCCAGAAACCTTCAAAGGCATGGCACGCGCCAGTGGCCTGCACAGCACAGGCGTTTTCAGGGCACTTGGCCCCCAGGGCCCGGGCCACCTGTGCTGTGGCTAAGGAGCAGAGAGCAAGGGCTGGGGGCACGCGGGGGGCGGGGAGGTGGTGGCAGAGTCAGGAGCCTAAAGGTGGAGTCTCTGCCTGCCCCCTCTCCCCACCGAATGGGGATTTCATTCACAAGGGGGAGACTGGACCGGGAATCACTGTTCTTCAGCAAAGGAGTTCTAATGAAATAAAAGGGCCACAGGGTCCACACCTTCCACAGCACAGGGACTCTAGGTGGAAAGCTATTCATCCTACAAAGAGCGTCAGGCCTTGCTCGTGGGTGAAGTGGGTGGAGATGCGCTCCAAGGCTGGGAGGCCGGAATAAGCCCACTCTCCCATCACAACCACTCCCCCCCACCATGGGCTGGATGTGCTGATCCCACACATTTTCCTGCCATGTTGTGACTGAGCTCAGTGGGGCCAGAGGCTCTGGCCTGATTCTATAGGTCTGAGGGACACCCAGGAATCTGTACTTTGTAAAAGCACCCAGAAGGTTCTGGAACACAGCAGACAGGCATAGGAACTCCTGCTGGGCCACTCTCCCTCCTTCGTCCCCAGACAAAGCCCTAACTACAGAAATGCACCAAGCACTTGGTAAACTTACTTGAGCACCTACCAATTTAACTTGAGTTTTGGATTTCTAATTCTTTTCTCTAGATAAGTGTTTGTCAGCTCCTAGAAAGGTGGCAGATATGGGGCTCCCCACTCCACCCTGACATATCAGCTCTGGTGGAAAAGCAGAAACACGCCCAGCAGAGGAGTGAAAGCAGGGGTCTGGGTAATCAGAACCTGGAGAGGCCTCTGTGCTTCCCCAGGGCACACACAGGACCCACCTTGTCCTGTTCACAACCAAGGACACACGGGACCCACCTTGTCGTGTTCCCACCGAGGACACACGCGGGACCCACCTTGTTGTGTCCACAACCAAGGACACACACACAGGACCCACCATGCCACCTAACACTTGCTAAAACACACAGGCACCAGACCCAGAAGCAAAATATTTCTTTCCACATTTTTTTTTAAAGATTTTTTATTTATTTATTTGACACAGAGAGAGAGTTAGCAAGAGCAGGAACACAAGCGGGGGAGTGGGAGAGGGAGGAGCAGGCTTCCCGCAGAGCAGGGAGCCCCATGCGGGGCTCGATCCCAGGACCCTGGGATCATGACTCGAGCCAAAGGCAGATGCTTAACGACTGAGCCACCCAGGCACCCCTTCTTTCCACATTTTAAGAGGATGACTGAACTCGAGGAGATGCAGGAGGCACACTCAGTCACAGGTGCTGATGGGTGCGCAGGGTCCACCCAGCCTGGCCCGAACTGTTTGCCTCTGACTCGGGAATTGGGCAGGGGCTCCTACTCTGCAGGTGTGACCATGATGGAGAGAGAGAGAGAGAATGGACGCGTTCACAGAAAGGAGCTCTGAGCCTTGCTCTCCCCGGCCCCTGGCTCTAGCTAGCCCCTCTCCTGCCCGGGGTGAAACCCCCCAGCGTGCAGCTCTGTGGGGCAGGGCTCCCTGGGTCCTCATCCCCTGCTCACACGTGGCGGGGTGACGCAGCCAGCCAGGCAGGGAAGGAAGGGGGGGGTGACACGCTGGGCCACATGGCTCTTTGACGTGCAACCCCCCCTTCCCGCCACAACAGGCTGGTGAGATGTTCCCTCTGCTGGCAGAGAGGAAAGGACTCTGTCCATACCAGGGGTGGCAAAATTAATTTTGAAAACAGTGGGTAGCTGTCACCAGAGCTCCGGTCATGGGCTCAATGCTGGCTCCAGAACAGCACTGGAAAGAAAAACACAGCTCTTTCCTGAACGTCACTAAGTTCAGCACAATAAATTTAACCTGCAGGTTTTACCTCGGAATCCTGTTTGCTCTTCCCTCTGGGACTGTGAGCGTTTGAAACAATATGTACAACTGGGAAACTTTTGTGTTGCCTACCCCCATGGCCCAGGCCTCACGGATGTGGTTACCACTGGCTGTTGATGGGGCAACAAAATGGTCCTGCGTAAGGGAATTCCACTAAAATCGGGGGAATTACACTTTTTAAGTGATCCCTAATACCAGTTGGGGATACGCTGCTGAAATACAGCAGCTGCTGCAAAATGCAGAGGGAGGCTCAAGCAAGTCCTCTTGAACTAGAACGCCCTTTTCTACCTCAGCAAAGACACAGGATGGAGTTCTTGCTACCAAGCAGTCCTTGAAGTTAATTTTTTGTATTCGAAATACACAAAAAAGAACGACTAACCTACGGACAGTTTGGTGAGCACCCATCTACCGCATAGCCAGCCTTATTCTAGGCATTTTGCATTTAATTCCACTTCATTCTCACATTAAACCCTATAAAGGTTTAATACTGCAGGTGGACGGGAATATGTTAGCCTAGCTTATTAGGACCAGTCTGACTACTGGCAAAGAAAATTCTCAACAAAATGTATACTGAGCTCCCCTCTCCTATCAGGAACAGGACAAGGATGCCTGTGCCATGACCACTTCTACTCAACATTGCCCTGGAGGTTCTAGCCAGTACAATTAAGGCAGGAAAAACAAATGAAAGGTCTAAGAATTGAAAAGAAAGAAAGAAAATTATAACTATTTTGCAGACACTGTGATTGTGTTTGTAGAAATCCCCAAAGGTTCTACAGACAAATTACTAGAATTAGCAAGGTGAGTAGACATGGTGAGTGGGCATATTCAATCACGTTTTCATACAGGAGAAACAATGGGAAAAGGATATGCAAAAGTAATGACACCACTTATAATCACGTCAAGAAACACAAAACTACTACAGAATAAGTCTACCAAACGATGTGCAGACCACAACACTGAAAACTGCATGACACCATTGACAGAAATTAAAGGCCTAATGAATAGAAAGGTATATACCAAGTTGATGGAGTGTATGGATGTTAGTTCTCTCCAAACTGGTGCATAAGCTCAAGGCAATGCAATTGCAGACAGGGTCTCAGCAAGTGTGTGCGTGCGTGCACGTGTGCATGGACAAGTGTGTGCGTGTGTGTGAGTGCATGCACAATCAAGTATGTGTGTGTATGCAAACTGGTAAGACGTATATGGCAATACAAAGGGTGAGGTAACCTCGGAGATCAATGACAATGCTGGAAGACTTGCACTACCAAGTAAGAGCCTCTTCTAAGCTACGGTAACAGAGAATGTGGCACTGGTATGCGGACCAACAGACAACTGGAACAGAAATGAGAGTCCTGGAACAGAATCTCACATCCATAGAAAGGATGGTCTTCTCAATGAATGATACTGGGTCAACTGAATCTCCATATGGAAAAAACAGGAATCATGACCCCTTCCTCACACCATCCACAAAAATTAACTCCAGATGGATTACAGATCTGGCCATGGAGGTAAAACAAGAAAGCATTCAGAGCACAGGCAAAGATCCTCATGGCACTGGGCACACAAAGATTTCTTACATGGGGGGAAGGCACTGCTCACAAAGGGAAGACTGCCCACGGATGCTTCTCAGTGCCCTGGGGAGGTTACAGAGACTGACAAGTACAGCCCTTCAAATATGATGCTTACATTGGTCAGAGAAACAAGAAAGTTTCTAGAGGGACCCTAAAAGAATGTTTCTTTTGTCCACCAAGCTAAAACTCAGATACAAAATTTAACTGTGTAGTTTGCAGAACAACAGTGAAAACTGAATCCACAGCCTCACCAAGTTTCCTATGTGAAAGTTAAGGCACTGATTGGGAAAAAGAGGGACCCTAAACCTTGGAACAGGGATATGAGGGTGGGCTCCAATGACGCTGGGAAGCTTGAACCGCTGATTCAATCTGAGCCTTACTTGCCAAGAGAAGCAGCCTGTCCTCCTGCATCTGAAAAGACTGGCCTTCCCTTGCTTCCAGAACCTACAATAACCTCACATGGGAGCCAAAAGAGGAGGCCTCCTTCCCTGAACACCCACTTCTACCCTTGTTAGCACCCCTCGGTGCCCCACTGAACCCACAGGCGCCAAGTTTCAGTGGAGACCAGAGCAAGAGGAAGACGGGCAGCAAGTCTGGGCTGCAGGCAAGCCACTCCGACCCTGGGGATCCAACAGCACTGGAAGAATCTGTGGTAAATAGGTCTGCAGTGTGGACCCTCTGGGGCCAACCTCAGGAGTTTGGAGCACACCTGCTTCTTTCCTTTTGAGAAACAACTCCTAACCCATTATTGAGTGGCACCTGGAGGTCTCATACCAGGACATTACAGGACCATTCGTGAACCTGAATTCCCCTCCCCTGGTTTCTTCTTTCCTGACTGGCACAATAATTGTATTAAGAATTTCTCTTCAGAAGAATGTAGAGGCAAACTACAGATTAAGAGGAGATATTTGCAGTACATACATCACAAAAAGGACTCATCTCCAAAATCAATATGAAAAAGGCAGAGGACCCAACAGAAAAGTAGACAAGGGCTTTGAAGAGATACTGCAAAGTAAGAATATCCCAAATGGTTTTTTAACATAGGAAAATGTGGTTAACCTCATTAATCATCAGATTTACAAATTAAAACCACAAAGCAATAGCACTGTACAACCGTGAGAATCGCTAAAATGGAAAAGACAGGCAGCACCAAGTATGAGAGAGAAAATGGAACAGTCAGAACTCTTACACACTGCTGGTGGGAGTAAAAACAGGCGCACACACTTAGGAAAAAAAGGTTTAGCAGCATCTCCTACAGCTGGACATACACACACCCACTGGCCCACTGACTCCACTCCTAGGTATATACTTTTTTTTTTAAGATTTTATTTAGTTTTTTGAGAGCAACAGAGAGAGCATGAGAGCGGGGAGGGCCACAGGGAGAAGCAGACTCCCCGCTGAGCAGGGAGCCCAACGTGGGGCTCGATCCCAGGACTCCAGGATCATGACCTGAGCCGAAGGCAGACACCCAACTGACTGAGCCACCCAGGCGCCCCCAGCAGCATTATTCCTATTGAGACCAAACTGGAAACAACCCAAGTGTCTGTCAACAAGAGAATAGCTACATAAATTGAGGTGTATTCATAAAATGCAATATTGTACAGCAGTAATAATGAATGAACTCTTCCCGAACCAACAAAATAAGTCTTTAAAATACGATATTAAGCAAAAAACAAACAAAAAACAAAAACAAGGCCAGACACAAAAAGGTATATATGATATGATTCTATTATGGGAAACACAAGAACAGGCAAAAGTGATCTTTGGTGTTGGAAGACAGTTGGGTCAGTGACTAACTGTCGGCAGGGACAATGCAGGAACCCACTAGAGTCCTGGTAATGTCCTATCTCTTGATCTGCGTACTTGCTTCACGGTACATTCACTTTTTGAAAATTCACTGAGCTGCACACTTATAATCTGTGCACTTTTCTGTTTGTATGCTATACTTCAGTGAAAAGTTTCCTTCCAAGAAAAGGAGCTCAGATGTTGAGACTACCATACACAAGATATAAAACTATACATACCCTGTTTATTTTTATTTTTTTTTAAGATTTTATTTATTTATTTGAGAGAGTGAGCAAGTGAGAGAGACAGCATGAGCAGGGGTAGGAGCAGAGGGAGAGGGGAGGGAGAAGCAGACTCCTTGCTGAGCAAGGAACCCAATGTGGGACTCCATGCGGGGCTCGACCCCAGGACTTCGGGAATATGACCTGAGCCAAAGGCACACACTTAACCGACTGAGCCACTCAGGTGCTCCTACACTCAGCCTGTTTAAAGAAATAAAACACACTTTGAAATCTGTAGAGAACAATCAATTATAAACAGCAACGCCAGGTTTGAAAAATAACCAATTAGAACCTCTAGAAATGAAAAATACAGTAACAGAAACTACAACTTCAGTGCAACATATCAGACCCAACAGAAAAGAGAATGGGTGAACTAAAAGACCAGTCAAAAGAAATTATCCAGGAAGTGGTGCAGAGACCGAAAGAAAGAGAAAATCTACAAGAGGGCTTACAAGATACGGAAGACAGAGAGAGAAGGTCTGACGTGTGTTTAAAGACAGCTCCAAGGGGCGCCTAGGTGGCTCAGTCATTAAGCGTCTGCCTTCGGCTCAGGTCATGATCCCAGGGTCCTGGGATCGAGCCCCACATCAGGCTCCCTGCTCCGCGGGAAGCCTGCTTCTCCCTCTCCCACTCCCCCTGCTTGTGTTCCCTCTCTCGCTGTCTTTCTCTCTGTCAAATAAATAAAACCTTAAAAAAAAATGAAAAAAATTATTGTTTAAAAAAAATAAATAAAAAAATAAATAAAGACAGCTCCAAGAAGAGAGGAATAAGAATGGGGCAAGGTGATATTTGAAAAGAAAACAGCTGAGAATCTTCCAGGGCCGACCGAAGAATCCAGTGCACAGGTTTGTGAAGTCCAATAAAAGAAAGAAGAAAGACATCACAGGAAAACCACCGACTCACCTCCCTTATGAATGGAGACGAAGAAGTCTCTAATAAGACACTGGCAAACCAAATCCAGCAACAGATAAGAAGGATGACACATCACCACCAAGTGGGACTTATCCCAGGCACACAAGGTAGATTTAACATACAAAAATCAATAACTGTAATACACCAAATCCATAGACTAAGAGCCCAAACCCCGCGATCCTCTCAGCAGACACAGCACGGAGCTCAGGACACCAGGAACATCTGAGGAAGGGTCTCAGCAAATCCTCTTCCCAAAGACCCACACACTCAAAACAGGTGAAATGAAACTACCGTGTAGGACAAAACACAAGGCTGGTATCACTTAAAAGCAAGAAGGCGAGCGTGAGGAAATCAGGACAGTGGCACCCGTGCGCGGGAAAGGCGAGGGCGGAGTCACGGCGACCCGGTGCGGATGGAGCCGGCGACCAGCAAGTGGGGCCACCTGCGCTCCGGGCACAGCTCAGGTGTGCAGTGCTCGCTCTGTAGGGTTTCCACGGAGCCCAGCGCTCGCCCTCTCCCGCACCCGCAGCTACACACACCCCACCCCCACCTCACAGCCGCACTGCCTTGCCTCTCCGGGGCACAGAGGACGCAGCCTGGCTGGCGGAGGGGCCTGCAGGAGACACTGGGGACACCAGAAGCCAGGAACACGGCGCAGAGTCTGCTCTCGGTAACGGTCTACACCAGCCTAGTCTACACCAGCGGTTCTGAAAACGGGATGCTGCCGGGAGGGGTTGAGCCTTGTTCGCCCTTCCTGGGCACACGCAGGTTGTCCGCAGCGGGCACGTGGCACCCGTGCCCACCGCCCGCTGCCAGCCCTGCAGCTTCCACTTGCACTGGCCCTGTCTCCACGGCACGCCGCCTTCTCTCTCCCCAAGGAGCTGCCAAATGTTCCTTCCTGCAGGCAACCCAGGGACTTGATTCCCAGGGAAATGCACATGTCCTGAGGTCCCTCTACGTGTACCCAGGGCAGGGGGTGTCCAGGAAAACTTCCAAGGGAACACTGTGCCCCCTGGGATTCTGTCAGCAGCAGCCCAGTCCTCCAGCTGGGCCACAGGTACACAAATCATTCATTCATTACCCTGTGTCTGCTTTCTGGTGCTTGAAGTATCTCCAAATCAAGCACACGGGTACTGAATGAGAAATATAAACACTTCGCAAACACTGTAAAAACCATTCAACCTCACAAATCCTCCAGGAACACAAACTGCAGCAGTGAGAAACCGTGTTCCCCTGTCAAACTAGCGGACAATTTTACATGACAGAATTGTGCGATGGTGAGGATACGGAGATGGATGTTCTCAGAAACTGCTGGTGGGAACGGAAAGTGGCACTGATCCACGCCCAGTTCTAAAAATAGCTCTCAAGCTACATACCACCACTAGATAGAGACATATCAGCATCTAGAGACATCTCCATCCTTCCACAGAGGAACTCCACTTTTAGGTTGCTGTCCTACAGAAATAATCAGAAAGGAATCAAACATTTATGTACAAGGATGTTTATATAAGCATTATTCACAAAGAAAAAACGGGAACTATTCTTAAAATCCAATAGGAATATGGCAGGTATGCTCATTCACTGGCATTAAAAATTATGTTCATAATATGAGCAAATAAATAAAAGTTCAAAAAAATGGAGGACATATGTCTATTTAAATTGTGTAAGAAAGTAAATACAACACTAAGAAGAGACTGGAATGATAGGAGGGGACATTTTAGGTGATTTTTATTCTCTTCTTTATACTTTCCCTATTTTCCAAATTTTCAACAATAGAAATGTCATTTTTTAAGTGGAAAGAAATTGCATTTTTTTAAATTTTATTTTATTTAAATTCAATTAACATATAATGCAGCGTTAGCTTCAGAGATAGAGTTCAGTAATTCATACATTCATACAATTCGTACATTCATACGGTGTTGCATATACAACAGCCAGTGCTCATTACATCATGTGCCCTCCTTAAAGCCTGTCCCCCAGTTACCCCATCCCCACACCCCCTCCCCGAGAAACTGCATTTTAAAGCACTGACGAGAATTATTTCCATGGTAAAACCTGGACCCTCTCACATTAATTCGAGTCTCAGTCGGGAAATAACATCCCCTCTTTAGAAGGAACTAATAACCCAATTAAGATAATGGGTAACCGAGTAGAAAAAACGCTCAAGCCATTTGTCCGTCAGTCACAGACGAAAACAGAGCATTCCAGAACTGTGACACAGAAACAGCGGCGTGGCAGAAGCAAGAATTTTATTTAGCTGGACCCAAGGCCCTATCTGGTTCTCCCAAGATGACAAGATGGCGCTAAGCCCTCTCTCGGAGGACGGGGTGACACGTGACAGCTAGCACAGACAGACGCGACTGACCCAGGGGCCGCTTTCCGCTCCAACCCCAGCAGGAGGGCGTCCCCTGGGTCCAGCCTCAGAAGCAGTTCTTCCTATCAGAGCGGAGCAGTCCCATCTCTCATCGGGAATCCTGCCCCCAGAGAAGGGCCACCCCCACCCACCACTCTGCATCTCCCCCCGCAACACACACCACTGCTCTGGAATAAGCTCCCCACGCTCACCGCTCACCGCAGGTTGGAAGAAACAGTGGGGGCTGTTGCTTTGAAAGTAGAGCAAGAAGACAAAGATGAGAAACTAGGAGACAAAAAAATCAGAAAAACAGATCCAGAACCTGAATAACAGAAGAGCCAGAAGAAATCATCAAGAGAGTAACGTATCTTTCCAGAACTGAAGATCATGAGTTTTTAGATTAAAATGGCCCATCAAAAGTCCAACACACAAGAGAGGTTAAAAAATGCATGAAGGGTCAAGATATGCAAATAGATATATATAAATAATAGTTACAACCATAATTTTTTTTAAGTAAAAAGGTAAGACTCTCCCCCCAGGGAGCAAACACACCCTCCCAAGGCACAGGCGACTCTTCAGGGCAAGGCTGGGGAGGGAGCAGCATAAAGAAATTAGGTGCTTTCAGAAGGAGAAGAAAGCCACCGAGCACGAGGGGGGAGGAAACACAGCGTCTAGCAGCTTCTCCGAGGGGCGCTGGAAGCTACAAGAAATGGGCCAACTTCAAAATTCTAGGAAGAACGTGTTTTCATTCTAAAACTCTACACCCAGATAAACTATTAATCAAGTATTAAGCAGGATAAGGATCTTTTTAGACATACAGGGTCTTAAGCAATTTTAATTCCCATGCGCATTGTGTCCAGTTTAATAGTCCTTTTCATTTTAGTGGTAAGTAATACATATTCCTGTATTGCAAAATTGTTTTGTTTTTTTTTTTAAGATTTTATTTATTTATTTGACAGAGAGAGACACAGAGAGAGAGGGAACACAAGCAGGGGGAGTGGGAGAGACAGAAGCAGGCTTCCCGCCGAGCAGGGAGCCCCATGCGGGGCTCGATCCCAGGACCCTGGGATCATGACCTGAGCCGAAGGCAGACACTTAACGACTGAGCCACCCAGGCGCCCCACAAAATTGTTCTTAATTATCCCAAAATATACATAGCACTCCATCCACACCATGGAGTATTCCATAATTCCTAAAGTGAATGAATGAGAACTGTAATAGTAATGGAGGGAGTTTCTCTCTCTCTGACAAATAAATAAAAGCTTAAAAAAAAAAAGAAAAAAGATGCAGGGGGGTCTGGCAGGAAAACCAAGTATGTGATCCCATTGCTAAAACAACAAACTTTGACCCAAAGCCCACGCATGTGCCTGCTTGAGTAGGGGCTGCACAGGATTGCCCAAGGGCAGAGAAACTACAGAAGGCCACCGAGGGAGGCAGAATTCTAAGATGACCCCCATCATCTCCGCCTCCTGGGATTACTCCCATCATTGTGGTCAAGGGCCAAGAGATTCTGCAGATGTAATTAAGGTACCGATGGGGTTGATCTTAAGATACAGAGACAATCCAGGGGCCCGACCTAATCACGTGAGTGCCATCAGAGCAGGGAGTTTTCTCCGGCCGGTCACAGAAATCCGAGACTTGACCTGTGAGAAGGGTTTGAACAAGGGAGTGCTCCACTGCGGGGCTGGGAGGGGCCCTGGTTGACAGCTAGCAGCACAGGAGGGAAGGCAGAGGCGAGACGGAGACCCCAGTCCTACAACCCCAAGGAACTGCACGCTGCCGATAACCTGTGGGCTTGAGGGCCCGCAGCTGCCAGGTGAGCAGAGGGTCCAGCTACCCCGTGCCAGACTCCCCACCCACTGACACTGTGAGACACTAAAAGGGTGTTGTTTTAAGCCACTAGATGTGTGGTTATTTGTTACGGGGATGACAGTGGATTTGCGTGCCGGGAAGTAAGGCACTGCTGTAACCAATACCTACAATGGGGCAGGTACTCCAGGGTCGGAAGAATTCGGGGAGCATGGTAGAAAGAGTCCCGACAGCCTTCAGCAGGCTATTCATAGAAACGTGGGCAGGAAAGACGCTGCTGGTAGGGGCTCCAAGAAAGAGAGGAGCACTTCCCTAAACTGTCTCCGAGGAAGCAGAAACTGCTGTGAGCAGCGTGTCCCGGGAATCTAGACTTGGAGAGAGCTGCCGCGGAGGCTCACAAGGACACGTGGGTTCCCGGAAACCCAGGAAGGGACCTGGTCGTGCAGAAGCAGGACCTGTAACTGAAGGGCCTGAACAGACTGCTCAGCAGAAGCCACCTAGGCTCTGCTACCTGTCTTGAGAGGCAAAGAGGAGAGAAATGGAAGAACGGAGAATGAAAAGGGAACCCGACTGCATGACTGCAAATGCTCAGCCTCTCCACATGACCAGAGGCCAAGAGTCAGAACCCGTTGTGGGGGGGTGTGGCACAGAGACGAGGCTCAGTGTCCTGCTCAACCCTCTCTTGGCGCCTCGGAAGGATCTGGAGGTCAGAGCGCTGGGCCACACAAAGACCCTTGCAAGAGACTAAGGGTGCTCCTCATCGGTTCTCTTCATCCAACCAGGGGCGCTGGAGAAGCTTACGAGCGAGCACCCTCACCTCTCAGCAGAAGCTGGAAGCAGAGAAGGGCCATGTCAGAAGCGTCGTCTGTGGCTGTGGCTCGTGTGACAGTGTAGGCCCCGGGAATCCACGCCCAGCACGGCTTCCGGGTTCTCCAGAACAAGCAGCTCAGACTAGGGCGGAGGGGGCCCGGCACGACAGAGGCTCCTGACAGGCAGCAGGCTGAGGAAGCCACTCGCAGGGCTGCAGAGGAGTCCCATTTTCAGGGAAAACAAAGGATGGCTCAGAGCCCAGAGGACGGCAGGCAGTGTGTTCCCAGGCCTTGATATTTAACCACGGACTCCAGCTGCAGTTTGCCGGGCTGGATTTCAAACACTGCCTGGACCAGCAGCTCCTTCTCGCCGTCCACAGCCCTCTTTCTGGCGCAGCACGCCGTGACTCTCGTCCTGCACCTGGCCGGCCACTGCATGCCGGGAGCCTCTGGTCCCACAGGCCCGCAGGTGGGAGGCCTGCACTTAGTGGATGTACTCGGGCACCTGCTCCGCCCCTGACTCACACCATGTGCATGACGAGCACTGGGACTTGAGCGGACACATAACGGCATGAGGCTGTGGGGCCTGGGGACGGCTGAAGCATTTTGCCATTGCTACGGATACAGCTCTAGCCAGACCTAAGATGACCCCCAGGGACCCCTGCCCTTGTATAATCACCTCCCGAGTGTGGAGGGACCTGTACATGTGGCAGCCATCCTGCCCCCAGCCAGGCTCTGCTTTATGGCAAAAGAGGCTTTTGCAGGTGTAACTGATCATCAGTTCACTCTGGGTTCATCTAAAGGGAGATTCTCCAGGCGGGCCTAACCCAAGCACACGAGCCTGCAAAAGCTGAGAGGAAGTCAAAGATCCGAAGAACGGGGCAGGGCTGGTGCAATCCTGCTGACCTGAAGGGGGGGCAGGTGGAAAGCAGGTGGGAGCAGCCCCAAGACAACAGCCGGCAGGGAAATGGGAAGCTCAGCCCTATAACGGTGAGGAACTGAACTCTGCCCACAGTAAGGAGGAGCCTCTGACAAGAGCTCGGCCTGGATGACACCTCGGATTCGACCTGGTGATACGCTGAGATTCCAGCCATGCCAGCCTGCTGATCTGTGAGCTAAGGAAAGGCTGCTACGCTTGGGGTACTTTATTATATGGCAAGAGAACCCTGATACGTGTCCACACCAGGTCATTACCATGAAATCGGGAGGAAACAGAATGGCAGAGGCACTGATGCGAGAGAGAATTCCATGGTGAGAAAAAGGTTTCTATCACGTGAACAAATTTATGTGAAATTAAACGTGACTGTATTTGTTAGCATTTAGAGAGGTGTCTGTTCTCCAAAATACAGCTGACTTTGGACAAGGACAGCATTCCCGCTGGCCATGTGGGGCATAAACAACCGAGAAAGAAGCTGTCAGGCCAACATCTGAACAAAAAGAACCCAGAGGTGGGAGTTTCTGAAGCTACTTTGGTCCTGAAAGCTTTGGCCAGTTCCAGGAATGAGAACAGTGGTGCTGCGAGAAATCGAAGGCCCGGGCTCGCCGAGTCGGAGCGTCCACCGGACACCCTCCCCGCTCTCTCTTCCTTCCCTTCCCTGGTTCCGGCTCCATAAAACGCTGCTTCTCTTCTGTCCTCTGGAACGGTCGGAGGTGCAGTATCGGAATAATCCTGTCCTTGAGTATGAGGAAGAACTGCCCTGTACAGACGTCGGGTCCAGTGTTTGCACGGCTGGGGCGGGTTTGGGCGTGCGTCCGAACTGCTCACTCTCTCTCTCGGGGAGACTGTCAAGCGTTCAGTCTTTCTTGAGAGAGCTTCGGTAGGCCACCTTTTTCTAGAAGATTGTCTATTTCGTCAAAGTCTTCAAATTCACTGGCACAAAGCTACCCGTAAGATCCT
Organism: Halichoerus grypus; assembly: GCF_964656455.1. NCBI lineage: Eukaryota > Metazoa > Chordata > Mammalia > Carnivora > Phocidae > Halichoerus > Halichoerus grypus. The sequence goes on from NC_135717.1 coordinate 3,702,154, forward strand.
TTTCAAAACCCCCCACAGCAGCTGGAGCCGCACCCCTTTCACATCTGAGACCGCTGCTATGCGCCGTCTTCGTTTTCCTCATCAGTCTTCCAGTTTTGATTACTAGTCTTTTCAAAGAACCTACTTTTCATTTCATTGATCCTCTCCCCTGCATGTTTCCTGTTTGCTTTCTGCTCTACATTGTTTATTTTCTTCTCACACTGAATTTATTAGACATATATTTTTACCTAATCCAATAGGCAGGTAGCTCACCAGCGTTCAGGCTTTATTTAGTAAAACCATTTAAAACAATGGCCCTCCTTGGGGTGCCTGGGTGGGTGGCTCAGTTCATTAAGCGTCCGACTCTTGGTTTCGGCTCAAGTCATGATCTCAGGGTCAGGAGACTGAGCCCCATGTCGGAGTCTGCTTGAGATTCTCTACCTCTGCCCCTCCCCCGACTCATGCTCACACTCTAAAATAAAATCTTAAAAAATAAAAAAAAGCTATGCCCCTCCTTCCAAATCCCACATCAGCCGCATCCCACAAGTTCTGGTTCACGTTAAAGTCTTCCTTGATCCCTGAATTACTTGGAAGTGTTTGAACTTCTAAATACCTGAGTGCTGTGTTGGAGACGGCCATCGCTGCTGGTCAGGACCCATTCTCTCCTCCTTCCTAACAGCAGCATGCTGAGGAATGGGGAGGTAATGCGCCCAGCTCACTAAAACTACCTTTTCCAGTCTGTCTTGCAGATAGGCATGGCCAGGCGACGAAGGTCCTGTCAGTGAGCGAGGAGGGCATGTTCCCGTTGGGACTTCTAAGAAAGTTCCATGGAAGGAGGATACGGTTGGCAGGGACATCTCTGCCTGGCCCCCTCTTCCTGCCTTAAACACGGATGTGATGGCAGGGGCCCTGTAACCATCCTGCACTAGAGGGGACCTTCCAGACTGCAGGCGTGAACTAGAACGGTGGGGCTGAACATGGAAGGGCTGTGGGGCCCTGATGACCTGCAAAGCCACATGCTGGCCCTGAACCTACCGCCGCCGTAACGTGAAAGAAAAGAAACCTGTCCTGGGCTCCGCTGGTCACCTGGCCAAAGGCAGTTCCTAACTGACACAGACGCTTCTAAGATACCACTGTGGTATTGGTTTTTTGACCAGAAAATAGTTCACACATATGAAAGCATTTGTAACTTAGACTAATAATAAAATGAACATTGCTTCATCCACCACCTAACCTGAAAAAGGTAGAACATTTCTAGGTTCACTGTGTTCTCAAAACTATACCTCCCTGTCCTCTCCCTACCTCTCATCTCACCAAAAGGAAGCACTACTCCGGATTCTGTGATTAACATTCCCTTAAATTATGGTTAGATCACACATTTTTGTAACCCTAAGTTATACTGCTCTACTTTGCTTGTATCCCACTATTTTTCTGCAATTTTCTTTCTTCCTCAATATTGTGAGATACATCTACATTGACGCATGTAGCTGTAGTTCACTTAACCACACAGCTCTACACTGTTCATTGCATGAAGACACCACTATCTACCCATTCCCCCATTTACGGGTTTGTGGGTTATTTCAAGCTTTAAGCTATTACAAAACGCTGCTACCAACACTCCCGTACTCTTCTCCTGGTGACCCATGGGACAGTCTCTAGGAGAGTGCTTCCCAACTCTTCTGACACCATGGCATATGTAGAAAATGATGGTATTTACATGCACACTGGAGGAAAACTGGAGGGGTGTAGACTTCTGGATGCAGCCGCAGAGGGGGCCCACAGACTGGCACCTTGAGGGTTCAGGGGACCAGTAAAATGAAGCACATCAATGTCCCATAGCCCGGTGGCAGAGGTATGCGCGAGCAGGCCAATGGTGCTACGTAAGTCCAAACTGTCTCCCGAGGGAGACACTTCCTGCTTTCAAAGACCCTGGGCGAGAGCTCCCAAGGCTGCCCCTCCTCCACAAGCCCAGATGTTGTTAGACTGACATTCTGTAAGACAAAGGTCTGTGCTCTTAACTCGTGTTTCCTCACTGCTAATGAGATGGGGCATCCTTCTGTGCTTACTGTCTATTCCTAGCCCCTCTTCTGAGACACCTGTGCCCTTCTTTTGCCCATGTTTTATCGGGTAGTTTGCTCTTCTTGACCAGATTGTTTTTGGCGTCCTTGATATATTCCAGATAGTAATCATTTGTCAGTTTTATGTATTCTAAAATCTCCCTGCTTGAGCTTGTTTTTCACTTTTCACTGTTCATTATTTAATACAATTAAGAGATTCTGTTCATCAGCCTTTAATGGTTTGAGCCATTTGTGTGTGTGTGTGTCTTTTTCAGGAAATTCTTCTCTACGCTATTTGTTACTGAATAAAATAAAACCTGTTTTGTAATCAAAGAATATGCTCTATGAATCAGATATTCTGCAATATGCTGAGTCTTACCTTCTGATCAAGCAGGAGGCTAATTTTTGCACATGCCCAGTGCTTATTTGAGAATGATATACACTTTCCACTTGTTGGGTGGAAGGTACTATAATAAATATCCAATAGATCAGGGATGACACACGCCAGCCGCGGGGGAGGGGTGGGGGGTTAACAAATCCAGCCCTGGCCATCTGCTTACATATCATCTCTGGCTGCTTGCATTCCACAAAGGCAGAGTTAAGCAGTTGAGACAGAGACCGTATGGCCTCACAAAGCCGAGAACATTTACTATCTAGCCCATTATAGGAAAAGCTTGCCAACCTCTGTTGTGCTCAAAAACCTGTTTGTTTTTTTTTGGGGGGGGGCGTCTGCTTGATATCAATTAATGAAAGAGCTGCTTTAAAATCTTCTATGACAATGACACTGGCAATTCTGCTAATCCTCGCTTGTTACGGTACTTTATGTTGAGGCTAATTTATTAGGTGAAAATAAGTTCTAAATTGTTCCATTTTCATGGTACGTTATTCATTCTATTGTTAGAGCAGTGGTCACTCTTGTCCCTCGTTGTTACTTCTGCTCTGAAATCTGCCTGGACAATACTGTCACTCTAACAGTCTCTTTTCCTTAGCATGTATTTCTTCCATTCTTTTATATCTTAGGTTTTGGATGTGTCTCTCATGAACAGCACACAGCTGCACTCAGTTTTTCCGTGGAATCTGACACTCTTTAGTCAGGAAGTCTGGTCCATTTGTTATATATAGTGACATATATTTGGTTTCATTTCCACCATCTTAGACTGTATTTTCTTTTTACCTGTTTTTCCCTATGCTCCTCCCCCTCCCTTTTTTTGCCTCCCTTTTTCCTGCCTTCTTTTGATTAAAATTATTTTCACTCCATTTTTTACCTTATTGAAGTTTTAGCCTTTTCACATGTTCCCCTAACATTATAACATGAATTCTAGACTTCATGAAGATTTCATCAGCGTCTTTATCCTCCTCTGCAACAATATAAGAGCATCAAAAAAATTTATTTATTTGAGAGAGAGAAATGGAGCAGGGGGAGGGGCAGAGGGAGAGGGAGAAGCAGACTCCCTTCTGAACAGGGAGCCCGACATGGGGCTCGATCCCAGGACTCCGGGATCATGACCTGAGCCTAAGGCAGACACTTAACCGACTGAGCCACCCAGGCATCCCGAGCATCTGAACTCTTACTGTCAGATTTAAACCCCTTTGCTTGCTTCTTTATTTTTATTGTTTTGTTTTCAATGGAAAAATACATCATGTTTTCAAAATAGCGCTTGAAAAATACAAGGTGTACAGGTTTTATAAAACAAAGCCAACTCCAGCCACGAGACACTATGTACATCCTGTGAAAAAACTAGTCTGATATTCAGTTAATGAAAACTAGAAAGCTCCAAGTTTCCAGCTTGGTTAAACAAGTATAGTTACATGAAACACTTAATAAACTAATTTTCCCCCCAATGTGTAAACAGAATGACAAGACTACATTTGTGCCTGGCAACTCCAGCCGGACCCCACAGTTATCTGAAATGCACAGCTCCGGTGTACACTTCACCTGACTTACTGCAGCGGAAGGGCAAGGTGACTGCACAGGGCAAAGATGTGGGCAACAGGAATACTGTGCACTCGACATCACAAAGTAGGGGTGAAAAGAAAGCCTCAATTACTGCAGAGCCTAAAAGGAAGAAGACTATATTCCAACTTTGGAAAGTTAATCTAGAAGGATAGGGAAAGGGTTTAAGAAGTTATAGTTTCACATGAAAAATGCACACGTGGTAGAAAGGAACACAGTTGGAGGGGGGCAGGAATCAGGACCAGGCTAATTGGAAAACCTGTCAGGCTCGCTGTGTCCAAATCAAGACAGACTAAGTTTCCATTCATCTACATCTGCTGCCATTCACGTGTCCTAAACAGGGACACCCTACCACTTAGCTATGAGTGGTCTTTTTTTTTTTTTTTTAATTTAAAGGAAGGCATTCCTAATCTCTTGTAGGATAAAACAAAAACAGGAAGCTGCCTAGTTATCAAGTGCTTCCTAGAAACTATTTTGTATGTTTCTACATATAAAATTTACTGATAAATTTTAGCGAGTCCTTTAAAAATAAAAATTGGTTTAAATATTTTGGGGAAAATGCCTTTTTGCTGACATGTTTAAATTGGAAATTAACTTTACCATAAGCAGATACTCTGTGGAGCATACAAATTTCTCATATGTATAGCTCCAACAGCCATCCAAGACCAATAACTGTTTCCCAATTCATTACGTTCAGTGAAGTGAAATATTAGCCATGGAACCAAAATCTAGTGTTTTGTACCATGTGGCCACAGGATTGTGGGTTTCACATAATGGTTAAGAATACACTAGCATTCTGAGGTTTTTTTTTTATGAATCTACATACAAACATAAAGAAGGGAGGGGAGGCAAAAAGCTTTTTTGTTTTAGGACAAATCCTTCAGGAAAAGAGAATATGGAGGTTTGTTAGTTCTGACACAGTATTTGCTGTTTGATTGCTGATTGTATGCACTCTAAAACAATTCCACAGATAAAACCAACATATTATTTCTTGATTGCGTCCCGACAAAACCAAAGACTTACTCGTCACTGTTTCAATGTCAAATATATACCCTATGAGCTGACACTTCATTTTAAAGGGTTACAGCTACCTCATGGGACCGAGGTAGATGGATTTTTATGCTTTTTCTGACGTTTGGTACACACTACACAATGGCATCCAGTTTGACAATTAATAATGAAGAAAACTCTTCAGGAAAAAACTAAAATGCATCAAGCTGAAAAGCTTAAAATTAGTTCTACTTTCTAATAAAAATATACATAAAGTGCATCATCAGTGTAAGGAATTCTGATACCAGTGTGTATTGCAAATTTTCCCAACAACGCATCAAACATAAATCCAGTCCAGATGTCATGCATGGGTACAAATATAGCCGGAGGGTTTTTTTCTCGTTTTTCTCTCCATGGGCAGTCGTCCTTTAAAATAGTTACTATAACTGCTGCTGACGCATTTATGATAGTACTTCTAGCATCATATAGTAACCTGGACTTCTGATCAAGATTAGCCAAGTAAGGGAAGTTACCAAATAAGGCTAAATCTAGTTTAGTCAAATCTAGTTTGGTACCCTTCACTCTCCTCCTTTAGCACTTGAAGACAACAAGTTGAGTTGGCAGATACAGTTTATGGACTCTTGAGGCTGTTTTTATCAGTTCAGTCTGTCTTACTGAATTCTTGGGAACAGGAACAGGATTTGCAGGGAGAGCTGGGATATTAGTAAGTTCTGTACTGGATGTCTGCCATGAGGCCATCCACTGTCTGAAGAGTTTCTAACAGAGTTGTACTTGTCTCTTTATGAGACTGTTCCTCTTCTTTTAGTTTCCTTGGTCCTTTATGCAGTGAGAATGTCTGCTAGACTCCCACTATAGGATTAGCTATGTTTGTCGCAGTGCTCCCTGAAGGCCTGGGCGGATGGTTTACCAGACGTGTTGAAGAAACAACTCTGGCAACTGTGGCCTTCGGTGGTGGAAGAAGGGCTGGCTGTGAGGCAGTCTGAGGAATGCTTTCGCTCGATGCACCCCCTAAGCTCTCACCGGGATTCACCTGTTGCAAGGAAACTTCAGTAACTTGTACGGCGGTCACAGATGCTACCATCACAGCAGGAGCAGGACTATTTCTGCCCTGAGAGCTGCCAGTCACTGGGCCAGTCTTCATAGTGCTAGTGGGTGAAGGCACAGACATGCTGTCTTCCCTGTCTGCAGACAAGTCAAGGCTGCTGTCACTCAAAGATGTTAAAGTAACACCTTCCGTTGAATGTGTTTTCCGTTTCTGAAGCACATGATTAGGCAGTAGTTGGTGAAGTTCCTTTCTTCTTAAATGCATTGCAGCAATTTTCATATCCATCTCAAACATCTTGCTATTTATTGCTTGCCTATAAACTGTATCTGTGAAAGACTGGATATCATAGGTGAGATCAATACTGAGAACGTCAGAGTTTTCTGGCTTTTTTAACACTAACCCAATCACCCACATCGTACGAAATTCTTCCTTGTCAGGATTTTCTTTAGGTGCCGGAAATGACTGAGGATTCACATGCGCCAGAGTAATAAATTCATTCTTCTCCAAGCTTCCAACTAGAATTCGGATTTTTGATTCCACCAAGCCCACCCATTCTAGATGCTGTTTTTCTGTTGGTGCACTTGCTAGAAGTACAATATAATGCTTGTACTTTTGAAAGAAGCTTGGAGCTTCAAAAAGCTTGGACCACTCTGCCTTACTCAGCAAAATTTCATGCGTGATAGCAAGCCCTTGTTTAAACTCCTCGATCATGACCATCCTTGTTGAAACCGACACGTTGTATGTGGAGTTCTGCTGTGGGTACGCTGGTGTGATTATGGGCATAAGATGGTACCTATCACTGGGATTTACTCTCGGGTCCCATACAGGCAAATTAAGATTCCGCTCTTCAGGCTCTTTCAGCAGCACTGGATTTGGCCATTCCCATTCAGAAAATACCAAGAAAAACTTACGAACAAGAGTTGACGCGACTGCATTTGGGTAGAGCTGGCAGGTTCTTGCCACCAGCATGGCCCAGGAAACACCTCCTAGGAAGCCTAGTATGTTGGAATAGATACTGTGGCATTTGGCCCACAGTTTGATGGCTCTCAGAGTTAACCTGAAGTTGTCAATGTTTGGGACGAGATGTAAAATTTCATCCGTCACCCGGCAACCGTTTAGGCTTCTTATGCATCTAATATCTAAGTTTTTAAGCAGACTGTCATCTCTTAGGTCCAGATCTTCTGGAATAGTCTGCAGTGCCAATCTTGCGAACAAAATATCAATCTCTATACCATCAAAACACAGTTTAATAACTGGTACAAACGCCTCCTCAACAGCCCTTAAATCTTTTACTTCTTCGTGTAGTTTCAACTTGTCATAGAACGAGGTGAAAAAGTCGCTTCGATCAACATGTCTCGGTGCAACGCACAACGCATCAATATCCGCACCCTTCGTGTGCACTCCTAATCTGTACGAGCCAAACGTGAAGATCTTCCCGCCCACATTTTCAATTACAGCTGGTGGAAGGCTCTTGCTTTCACTGATTTCTCGTATCCACTCCTTTACCAGATTATTTAATTTTTCCAAAATTAAAATCCTGCGCTGCAGTTCCTCTTCCTCTTCAAAAACCCCAAAGGGCTTCAGGGTTTCAATTAACTTCTGGGTAAGTACGCAGTCAGTCTCCTTGGGGGCCGCCAAGCTGATGGGGGAGGAGATGCCATAGCGCTTGCGCGGCGGCGTCTGTTGTGATCCCGGAGTTGTCACCGGAAACGGCATCATCTCTAGCGCCGGCCCCGCCACGCCACCTCCCCCGCCACCGCGACCTCCACGGCCGCTGCCCGGGTCATGATCCGCTGAGGCGGGCGGGCGGGGCTCCCACCGGCCCAGATCCAACCCGCTCCCGCTCCACTCCCGCCGCTTCAAGCTCCTCTCTGCCGTCCCCTCGGCCCCAACATGGCGCCTGGGCCCTCAGAGCTGCATTCTAGAACGGCCACGCACGCCACGTATGCCACGGAGCCTGCGCGCCGCGCGGAGCCTCACGGGAGTTGTAGTTTCCGAGGTCCCGCCGCAGGACTCGGGCAGGTGCAGGTGGTCCGGGGTACGCCTTGTTTTCGGCTTCATCAGTACTGTTCACGCACACCTACCGTCTTGTCCCTTGATCACCATTTTTCCTCACACCCCAGATCTACTGCCTCTCCAGGGGCAGCTTCGGGTGGCCTTCGCCCTAAGGCGCGTCCTTCAGAAACCCCTCACAGTGAGGGTCTGCTGTGCAAGGCGCCTCCCGTTGCGTCGTCCGGGGCCCGGCGCCTGGCTGGTGGTTTAGTGGGTCTGCCACTCTGGGGTGGCAGTTCTGTTCTTTCCAGCTGGCAGGTCCTGTCTGCCACCTCTGGAGTCTACGGTTTCTGTTGGGAAGTCTGCAGTCTGGCTGACCCGCTCACCGGTCTTCTCCTTCTGGCAGCTGTAAAGATCCTCCCTATCCTCAGTGTCCTGCAGTGTGACCGCCACTCGGTGCCAAGGGGTAAACTTCCCATTTACCTTACGCTGTGATTTCTGAATCGTAAGATTCGGGCTTTTCACTCCATGACCTCCGAAGAAGCTCAGGCATGGCCTTGGGATACGCTGTCCACGCCATTCTCTTGATTCTCCTCATGTACACATGATAGACTCTCTCACTGGGTTCTCCGTGTCTCTTACCTCCTGCTTCCTCCTGGGTGATGCCAGATCTACCTCTCAATTCTCCAATTCCCTCTTCAGTTGTACTTAGTCTGCTGTCTAAGCCAGCACTGAAGCATCCATTTAAATACTTACATTTTTAATTACTAGAAGCATTATCTTGTTCTTTTCCAAATCTTCCCTGCCTCTTCGGAAGACATTCTATTATTTCCTGTTTTCTTTCTACCTTTTATTCAGTAAACATTTTAAACTTATTTAATATTCTATAACTAATGGCCCCAATTCTTAATATTCTTGAGAATCTGATTCTAGCTTGATTTCTACTGACTCAGACAGGCATTGCTTCATGGGTCTTGTAATTTTTGGATCATGAGCTCATCTCTGGTGAGGCTTGGGATGCCTGTGTGGATGTCCTTCCAAAGAGGAATTGCTTTGTTTCTATCAGATGTCCTTGTACACTATCAAATTTTACACTATAATTTAATTCCTTTTCCAGGGACTAGCCAGATAACCTGAGTAGTGTGATTTCAAACCCCAAACATATGTGAAAAGAAAAGTGGTTTTTGATTCTAGGGAAGAGTTTTCCCCACCCAGAACCCAGATTGAGAAAGAGAACTCTTTGTCACCTCCTTTCACCAAGTATCAGATTCTTCCTATTCCATCTTTTCATTCAGTGTGTCGCCCTTCAAGAGTTGCAACCATATCCAGGGGTTTCAGTTCCAGCTCCCTGCCTCTTTAGGTCCTGAAGCTCTGTGTCTCTTTCTTGGGCAGCTGCTAAACTAAAGTTTCTTGATTATAAAGACTGGCAAATGCCTCTAGAGCAATTAGAGTTCAGCTATAGAATCAGCTAAGATTCTGAGGTTTCAAAGTACCTCTTTTTGGTTTTTTTCACCCCTGCTGATTTACTTTATTTTCTTGGGTACTCAGCTATGCATCTTAAAGGAGATTTTTTTTTTTTCCTATTTCAACCAACACTTCCAGGTACTTTATATAGAAAGATTTTCTAGGATAAGTAATCCCACATACTACAAGAAATATAAGTACCTATTTTTCAACCCATTTCAATATAGTTTGCATGCTCAACATTCCAGCAACACAGCTATCAGTAAGGTCTTTGGTGACTTCCAAGTTGTTTAATCCAATGGATCCAATTGTCTACATCTTTTTTGACCTATAGTAGCCTCTTCTTGGCCTCCATGGCACCACACTCTTTGTGCTGTCTTGTACATCTTGGGCCTCCCCTCAGCCTGATTTGCTGACTGCTCCTCCATTACTTAGCCTCTAAAGTTGGTGTTTCTCTAGTTTCCATATTAAGCTCTCATTTCTCCTTATCTTTTGTACATTCATTACCTAGATCTCAATTTTCACAGCTTTAAATATCACCTATTTACAGCTTAATTTAAACTTTTGTAACAGACTCTTTTTATTTATTTATTTATTTGAGAGAGAGAGAGAGGACAGGGGAGAGGGGCAGAGGGAAAGGGAGAATCCCAAACAGACTCCACCTGAGCACAGAGAGAGCCCAACATAGGGCTCAATCTCACGACCCTGAGATCATGACCCGAGCCGAAACCAAGAGTCGGACACCTAACCGACTGAGCCACCCAGGCACTGCATAACAGACTCTCTTCTAAGCTCCAGATCCATATTATCTGACTTCCCATCTACCACCTCCATTGAATATCTGAAACTTAACTTAGTCTAAAGAGAGCTCTTATTCTTCCCTCCATAATTTGTTTCTCTCCCAGTAGTCACCATTTTAGTGAATGGCATCTCCATCCATCTGTGCATACCAGAAACCTGGAAGTCATTCTCAACACCTCCCTCTTTCTCATACTTAATATCTAGTTCATTTACAAATATTGTTGATCCTACCTCTAGAATATATTTGGGATTCATACACTTCTCTCTACCTGTTCCCTCATAACTCTACTCGAGATTACCATCAGCTCTCATCTAGACTCCTATAAAAACCTAATTAATCTCCTACTACTGACCTTTTTGAGTATTTTCTACTAGGATCCAGAGTGGTCTTTTAACCCCTTCAGTGGCCTCCCATTATACTTAGTCTAAAATCTAAAATACCTAACAACCCAGGTTGGTCTTCCCCTGACCATCTCTCCAGCCTCAATGCCCACAGCTTTCCCCCATGCTCCAGCCACATGGCCTTCTCCCAATGCCTGGCATTCGCTTCACTGTCTCTCATCCCGAGTCTGTACACAATGCTCTTCCCTCTGCCCAGAAAGCTCTTCTAGCTCCACCAAGTGTCTACTAGTCTTCACCTTGTTAACGTCTTGTCATTCTTGAGACTGGCTTAAAATTTATCTCCTCAGAGAGAATTTTCCTAACCTTCATGCTAAATTAGCACATGTGCTTTCCCTCCACAGCACTTATCACAATTTGTAATTATGTTTTCCTTGTGATTGTTTCTTTGCCTTTACTTCCCACTAGACTCTTAGCTCCACGAGAACACGATCTATTTGTTTTGTCAACTGCTATATATATATATGTATACACACACACACACACCTAGTCAAGCACCAACAGATATTTGCTGACAAATTAATGAATGAGCACAGTTCTTTTTCCTTTGAGTCACTGGTAATCAATATCCAGAAGACTCATTTCTTGAATTTTGATTAGGTAGAGGTCAGTTTCAAATCTACACATTGTAACCTCTGGGAAGTCATTTCGAAACTCGATTCACAGCTACTCATGCCAGTTGGCTACAGGGAGTCTCTACGGCCGCATGACTCTAGTACCCCACTACACTACAGCACCGTCTGACCTAAAAGTGTTTCCAGGGGGGATTTTCGTGGGTCAGGGGCTCATACTCAGTGCCTAAGGACGTGGAAGGACCACACAGGAAAACACGCCATTGTCATGGCCGCCTTTCTGCAGAAGCTGCGGTCCAGCAGTGCTTACTAGGAAACGAAGTGGACATATCCACAAGCCAGAAATTCCATTTCTGGGAGAACACCCTCAGAGAACTCTGCACAGACCCTCAAGAGGGAGGGTATGCCATTGTTTGTAGCAGGACGAAGCTGGATGCAACCTGAGTGCCCGTGATTTGGGGAATGGATAATGTGGTATATGTATATGATGGGAAACTATGCCTCAGTCAAAAGCAATGAACTGAAATTTATAGCACGACAGGTAGATCTTAATCTTATTATGTAGTGTCCTTAGTTGAACAGAAAGTTTAAACTTTTATATATTTAAATCCATCTACCTTTTCCCCTTACGGTTTGTGCGTTTTAAACCTTCTTATGAAATCTATCTTTCTTTTAGCTGATTCCAATTATCCCAACACTGTTTACAAAATCCTTTCCCCAATATCTGTGATGCAATCCACATTGCACCAAATTCCCACCAGGTCATTCAACATCGTCTGCCTTTGCCTTCTCTATTCTGTTCCCTCCATCTGCTTGGACGTTCCTGCCCCCAAACCACATGCCTTAATTACCATGGTTTTAAAACATGTCTTAGAGCTAAGGAGGTCAATCTCCCCTACCCCTGCTCATCTTGTTCAAACCTATCTTGGGCATCTGAAAACCAGGCTCCTTTCCCAAAGATGGACTCAGTCTGTGCAAGGACAGCACAGAAAAGAAGGTGGACGTGGGCCTCACTGCTTTCACTCTGTACACATCTGAACATGTATTCAAGATCTCTGGAAACATTTCTGCCACTTCAGCCATCAGAAGGAAAAAAAAGATAGTTGACTAGCATTCTCTGTTTATGTGAGTATATTATCTAAAACCAGTAAGAGACACTATTCTATATGATTTAAATATATCCCCCAAAAGTTTTTCCCCAAAACTATAAGTCACTTTTGGGAACCAACAGATATCAACCTGCTTTAAATGTTAATAAAACATAGTTGTTAATATATTAATACTTCTTGGAAATGCTTCACATGGTTAACTGGACCAAGTGAGGTCTCTCTATCCATTTAACCAAATCCGAAATTTTGCTTTTATGTCTACCTGTTTCAAGACAACTTTAAAGAGGCTGATTCATCTTGTTGCAGTATGGTACAACACAGAGGCCATCAAGAACCAGGCGGATTTGTTGTACTCTGCTGGCTAATGGGGTTTTTTAAAATATACTTCTTCCAGAAATTTAAAATCAATTTCAGTAAAACTATAAAGAGGTTTTAGAAAATATGAGCTAAGTGCTATTTAGTTTATAGAATCACTAGTTACTCGTGACAACCAATTAACATCCACTCTCACACTGTGAGCATCCCATCGGGGGCCAAATGTGAAGAAAGATGAGGAACCGTGGATCTGAGGGCTGACAGATGTCTGGTATCCTGCTCATCCTCTCAACCTGACACCTAATCCCTTCTCTCTCCAACACCCCAGGAGAGCCCGCAGCCCCGGAGGCATGCACTTCCTTCACTGGCTAAATTCCTTCCCTGCAGTGTCCACACTGGCCATTCCTTAGCCAATTCCTCTTATAGTTTACACCTTGTCAACATTTTACACCAGCTCTGACCTCCCCCTGTGGATTCTGCAGTAAGCTTTGGAGGCTCCTTATATAATGTGGCCGGAAGTCCCCGGGGAGGCGGGGGTGCTCCTGGCCAGGCCCCGGGTGGGCGCCACCAGCTTGGGGGAACAGGGCAGTTAAGCCTCCTCCAACACTGCACTTCTATGTGAAACTGAAGGCTGTGAACTTTTTAAAAATCTACACGGTGAATTAAAGGATGAGATGGGCTGCAAGTAACCATTCAACTTTACGTTCTCTTTGAATTAAAAATCCTCAAAAATATCTTTTAAGCTCAATTACTTGAGACTGATGAGAAAAGTTAGCAGTTGTCTTGCTTTTCACCAAACCACATAAAATAAACTCTGCCCACAATGATTCTATCCCTGCGAATATGCTCGAAGGAGTCTCACTCAAGACTCACAAGGCAGTTACTCCTAAATAAAAGGAGAAGAAAACCCAGATCACCTCATTCATTCTGAGAGAAGTTATTAAAGATCAGATTCATAGCAAGAGAAAACTGTCAAAAGCACGGAGAGGTTGGGGGACGTGTGAGGACAGGATTCATGGTGCGCGGTGGAGACAGCAGAGGGCTCCCATGCAGCCTCCACATTTCTGTCTGTCACCGGGGTCCAGGCTCCATCTGCCCACCTGTGGATGGAAAGGTGGAAGGAACCACACACCAAAGTCAGGCGCTCAGAGACAACGTATCTGCCCCCACTGGCCCCTCGCACCGGGCCTGAAGGAGAGGGAGACTGGCGGGTTGTACTGTCAGGTGCCCGGGAGGCACATTCCTCGTCACTCAAGCCACAGTTTGCACTAGGGACTTCCACCCCGTCGGCACACCACCCTCTCTCCTCCCCGTCCCCATCCCCTGGCAAAGAAAATGGATTCCAACTCTGGAGTCTTAGATGCACGCAGGAAGTGGGACTTAGAGAGGAGCTTGCTCTCCTTATGTGCATCAGTCCTGCAACAGGCACTTACCGAGCACCCACTGTATGCCCCACACCATACAGACACTTGGAGGGTGGTCAGCACCAGCCCCACGGCTGAGGCAGAGACGCCCTGCGATGGCGCAGCCCACACACCTCGGTCACAGCAGCTTGGGACACGCTCGAAGCTTGCTTGCTTCCCAGAGGACACCCAAAGCAGAGGAGACCCTCACTGCAGGGAATGGAACAACGCCAAGCCTCCGAGGGCCATGCGGGCCACACGGAAGGGCATCCACGGGCAGAAAAAGCAGCTCTGCATATCACCCTCAAGACACTGGGCTTGCAAGGCGCCCCCGTCCCTCAGTGAGCCACAAGACAGAGCATGGCCTGAGGACCATGAAGGCACGTACCACTGGTCCCAGTGGTGAAGCACTTGGTGTGGTCAACAAACTAAGCTCAGGCCGCCAGGTCCAAATTGGTGGTTCCCAATCCAGGGCAAGTTTGCCCCCAGGGACACCCGCCAATGCCCGGGGACATTTTTGGTTGCCACAGCGAGTGGGGGTGTTGCTAGCAGCTAGCGGGCAGAGGCCTGGAACTGCTACCTACCCTCCAGTGTACAGGCCGCCCTCGCAGCAAACCATGGGCCTAAAACATCAGTGAGGCCAAGCTTCAGAAATCTAGGCTAAATACACTCTTCTGTCCTGGAGACACAAACGAACCTTCTCTCTCGCCCTTCCCAAGCTGCTGATAAAGACCACATGGCCCAGCTGTCACCCCTCCCCAAAGCGCGGAGGCGATTACTGTCTACATGTCAGTGACAGGACCCAGAGCCCTGTCTATGCTCCCGATCCTAAACACCAGCCTTCTGGGAATATGCGAGTAGGAGAGGCCTTGCCGCCCCACCTACGCCAGCCGCCTCTCTCCCGGAGCGGATGCACGGTATCTGGATACTCGGGAAACCCGGGGGAAGCGAGCAGCTGTGAAAAGACTGTTTATGAAAACAAAACCCCAAGTGCCTGAGTGCATAACTATGGGTGCATAACAGTGGTCCACACGGTTAAGGAGAGCCTCCGGGAAGCATCCGGCACACCTTCTTTCACACCTTGATAGAGAGGGGACCCCCGTGAGTCTGCAGGAGAAGGGCCTGGGGTGGGTTCCTTGCACCCGCTCCCAGCTGCTCCCCAGCTCCAAAGAGCAGCCGGGACGCACGCCCTGGGCGCTGGCTCTGGCTCACTCTGAAACCAGGACTAGCGAGCCCCGACTCACAGGCCGGCGTGACGTCACGTGCACGCACACACCACACATAACGCGCACGCAGGCAGTCCCTTCCCTTTTCCACCACTTTCCCCATATGAGGTAGACCACTGGCTCACTGGAAGAGTCAGGGCAAGCTCGCCTGCACTTTGGGGGAAGAAGGAGGGCAGAGAAGCGTGGAGCACCGTCCGGCAGCGGCGGGAGGGGGGCGGGGATGCCAAGCAGCAGACACCGGGCGAAGTCTTCCCGAGCAGGCAGACCAACAAGCTTGAGATTCTTTCTCATTATCAGACTTGGCACAGAACCATCAACACACACGGAACACTCGGTTCAGCAACTTGGGGTCAGCTCAGACAACCCACAGCCTGCGCAAGCCTCACCATCTTGACCATCATGGGCAAGGGGGACAGCATGGGCAAGAGGCCCCAGAGTGCCCAGACCGCACCCCAAGGGAAGGCCAGCAGTGCAGGCCGTCTCCCCCGGGTCCAGGAGGCCTGCTTCAGGCAGGTAACACAACCCACTTCCAGCCCAGAGAAGTGTGTCAGTGAGACTGGTCCTGTTCAATAGACTCTTTATTTGAAAGATTTGGCAAAACCAACACCAAGTTGAATAGGCTGTGGGCAGTGGGGCCTTCTCTTGCCTCGACTAACGTAAAAGGAAGGCCATCTACAAGGGGCCAGTGAACAGGAGACAAAGTCCCCTGTCCTGCAGATGGCAGCTGGCCCCCGGTCCCCCACCAGCCATCACCTGTGCAACACAGAGCAAGCTTTCCAAGGCCCTGGCCAGGTACCCAGAGCACAGTGACCCCCTATGCCTTTGCCCTCCACTCAGCAGAGAAATGACCAGGAGACGAACCACTGCGGCCCCTCAGCGGGTCTGCCTGGCCTCATGGGAGGCAAGGCAGGACCAGACGACAAACCAAAGCCTGAGCCTACAGGGTGGGGGTGCTCGGGGTGCTGGTCCAGGGAGGCTTGGAAACAACACCACCAACTACACCTGGGCCTGCTTTTGATTATCATCGTGCGCCGGCAACTCCCAAACCATCAGTGATAACCGCCCCCGTCAGAAGACCCCCAGCTCCGTCCTCAGCACACTTCTGCCTAGGAGCACACACAACAAAGTGCTTACCACATACAGGAAATGTTAATAATACACAAATATGACTCCCTGCGCGTCTGCCAAGCACCATGCTAAGTGCTTTACTACATCACTAAGGCCCACGACACTGAAGTCATGCCCCCATTCTCCAGATCAGGAAACCGAGGCCACAAGCGGTGAATTGATTTGCCTAAGGTAACAGAGGGCCGCTGCCGCTTAATGTCAACCGTGGCCCCCCTGGACTGAGACTCAGAGGTCCCCATCAGGCCTGAGTAACCCCAGCCCCTGCGAGACCCACCCATCCCCCCCGCCGGCCCCCCCCATCTCCACATGCTGAAGATACAAAGCAGGCCCCAGAGCAGAAGCAGAGCTAGAGAGAATGAGCATTTGCAACACCTCGGGGACACACACCACAGGTCAGGAGTGCTCAAGGCCCCTTTCAACCCCAGGGATCATGAAATCAAATGACAACTCAGGGCTACATAGGACAAGTCCCTTTTTTGCATAAAGCCACCATTTTCTCCAGGAAATTAAGAAAAAGTCAAATATGATTTGAGATACATTTAAGAGTCTTTCGGCATTTGAAGAAAATTATTGTTTATGGCATTTACCTATTAAGAGAATCAACTTCCCACCAAGTGAACAATAGGCAGACACGGAGCAGAGGCCCATAGGCCTCCAGCTGCCTGAGGCACCCACAAACCCATGCACACCCAATGCACCCCATCACCTCGGAGACCCGACTTCCTCCCTCGTCCTTTCACTGGCCTGTCCCTGAGATTCCGGACTTCCGTAACGCACGGCCACCCGCACTGGACACAGAGCGCATGGTGTGCACAGCTGTCTGCTCCCAAGCACCTGACGGCTGAAGCACCAGCACGCGTCCCGCAATAGAGACCAACTGCAGGCTCCACGGCAGCTTGGATTAAAGCGGGAAATTTAAGCAGTCCTCAGACGTGTGACAGAGCAAACACACCTTCCTGAGATTTCCCCCAAACGGATCCCTGAGCCTCTGGCTTTCAGTTCTCCCCGGCCAGCCCCCACTTTCCCTGAGGCATCCCCTCCTCACCTGCGGTCATGGTGTCCACGTCCTTGGCCGCCAGCTCTGCCACGTCTGACCTCTTTCTTAGCTCAAACCTCCGGGACAAGCCTTCTCGGGGTTTCCATAACTCCTGGATCAAGAGGGGCTTCTCGTTATCCCCAAAGACCCGAAAGCACTGGGCTTGCCAGCGCTGCCCCGCGTCGCCGGCCTGGCCCACCACATCACACAGCACGTACTGGCTGGCGCACTCGGGGCTCAGGGCATAGCGCTCCAGGGCCTCCTTCACCAGCTCCTGGGCGCTGGACATGCCGGTGGCCAGGACGCTCTTGTAGTGGGTTCCCGTGCAGACGCTGTCCCCGAACACCTTCAGGACCCCAGGGGCCGAGAGCTGGGTGGAGAGCTCTGCGGGGTCGTCGCTGGCGCCCAGGCTGGAGAAGGTGGCGTCCAGGTCACGGTACTTGTAGCTCAGCGTCCGGGACAGCATGCTGGACAGCAGCTGGCTCTGCCGCTTCAGCTTGCTCTTGGTGGGTGGAGACATGATGAAGTGGGTCCCATAAAACATGGTGGGCCAGTCGTCATGGACAAGGACTGAGGGCTCTCGCCAATGGCACAGAAAAGGCTGTGTCCTGGGAGAAAAACATACGCTGGGTTAGCATCACCATCAGGAGTGGCAAGAGCAAACAAGGCTCAAGTGAATTCTGGCGGACTTACTAGGCCATCCAGGGCCATGTCCCAACACAGCCAGCAACCTCTGGCCAAGCGCCACCAGAGCACCTGAGTCAGAATATGACTGAAGCCAGCAGGGGCCGCAGGAGACAAAGCGGGTTTGAATGGCCCGAAACACCCTTCAAGAAACACCATTACCAGGAAGCACGAAGAGGTCACCAAGAGGTAAGACCCGCTCGGCCGCAGGGTTCTGACTTCTGGACGAGCCTACTTGCCTAGCAGAATCGCGACAGGGCCGGCCCAGTCCCGTGGGAGGCAGCCCACAGAGGGCAGCAAGCCTGACCTCCTTAAGCTCAGCCTCTCCTACACCACAGCCTCGAATACGGGAAATCAATCACAAGCACCCATGGATCTAGGAAAACAGGCAAAGTCACGGACATGTTAACAGAGTCCGGAGTGATCAGACGCTCAGAACACAGATTCCCTCAAAACACGGCTCCTCGATGACTGGTCCTGGCTTGGAGGAGCTGCTTCCCTGGGACAGCAGCTCTACAATGTCCACACGACCACAACGGACACAAAAGGGCTCTTCCAGAACCAGTGGAGGCATGACTGGAATGTATGCATTCCACCTACTGCATCCTGCCTGGTATTCAGGCCCGGGCCAGGCCAGAGATGCAATCTTGCTGGGGAAATTAGAAAACAGCTCTGGGACGCTTTGGTGTGTCATGAAATCATAATTCTAATGCACCTAGAGCTTGAAGGACTTAGGATTCTAAAGAGAGAGTTTACCAGGTTCCCCCCACTCCCCGCCCAGGCGCTGTGGGAACAGGAAGACAGTCTCTGCTTCATAAACACCAAAGCTTTGCAACAAGTCGGGGACACTGAAAAACCGTACCCATCTCCTAACTACCCTACTCCCAACCTCTGTGCTCATGCCCTCGCCGGAGATAACAGCAGACAGACTGACCAAGACAAGTCTACTCTCTGAAGGCTCTGGAAACAGTGGCCCAGGTCCCAGGGAGTATAGCAGGGGGCACCTGCCTCGGCGACAAATGTCAGCACTCACTCAGCTGGCGTCAGTGCCCTCAGTCCTGACCCACTCCTGGCTCCACGGGCACTGGGAAAGGCTTTCTGGAAGTGAAGCTGTGTGCTTCGGGCAGGAGAAAGTCACTGAGGAGCCCCCAAACAAAAGGACCACACTGACCCACAAGGTGGACCTGTGCTTGCGCCTCTCGCCAGCCGTCCACTAGGCTTCTGTCACACTCTCTAAGTCCCTCACTCCGTCCAGGGCTGTTGGGAACAAGTGTGGAAGTAGACCCACCATTTAACTCCTCTAGAGCCAGCCTGGGTCTGTCAGCCACCATACATCGTCAGAGAAGCCCAAACTCTTCAAAATGCTTCCGACAGCTTCTTGCACCAAAGATGAGGTTCCAAACACTGACGCCTGCCACTCGGGGGTGGGCGGGGGACGCTGCTGTTCTACAGCCTATCATCTGTGCCTTCCCCCAGCAAAGCTCTTTATTACACACCAGCTTCCTGAAGACTGGAGCTCGCGCAAAGCAGTCAGTGTCCTAAGCAGAACATTTGGGGCGCTCTCTGGCCTCCGTGAATCGGGCTAGAACGGCGTCGTTTCTCTCCCCCTGAGGAATGTACGACCCGTCTCCTTGTGAAATCCTAAGGAGGCCAGAGCTGGCCATGGCCTCCCCACATGGGCCTGTCAAACGCAACTGAAGCGTTCCGGCTAGTACCTGCATGCCCAGTTTGCACACCACACCAGCAGCCCATTCCCACGCGAGCCTTCCGCGAGTTACACAACCTGCCTCTCAGGACACCCCGGCTCAGAAGCCTCTGGGCCAGCACCTTCTCAAAGGACCTGAACCCTCCACAGACGCTCTGCTTACCAGGCCGCCTCCTTCAAGCACAGGCCCCAGGGTCTCAGCCCAAACCCAAAGCGGCCCAGAGGCTGATGTCTGAATGCGAACTTAAATATGATGCCATAAGCTGAGAGAAAGGCGCCCAGATACAGCGTAGAAGGGAACTGCTATTCCGTGCCCGGCATGGGGTCCAGGTTCTGTAAGGTCTGAAGCATATACAACTCTGCCTTAATAAACAAGAAATAGAAACTGACACAGCTGCTGGGTCCCCTCCCCGGGGCCTCAGAATTGAGCTCCCCTCCCTTCTCTTCAGCAGGATTCCAAGGCAAAGCTCGCAAAATCACATCAAGAGCAGAGAAAATGTAGGACAGACTGTGATCTTTTCTCTTCGGGAGCTCCTTCTTAAGCCCCAAGAAGTCCAGGCAAACACAGACCCTGGCCTGTGTGGTCTCTCTAGTCAGGAAGCCTTTTTCTCCCCATGGTCACTCTCTCTCTGGCCATCTGCAGAGAACAGCCCCCGACGGCGGCCACGTGTTCCCTCGTCAGCGTCCTTCGCAAGTGCAAAACGCAGAGGACGACCTATTTGTCCCACCGTGCCGGCCGACAGTCCCCAGCAAGGGCAAGAGCACAGACACACCCTCCAGAGTGGGGCGCGCCCTGGGTAACCCGATCTGGGTTTTGGAGGCATGACCTGTCTTTCCCTTTGCTGCCCACTTCTCTTCTCTTTCACACAAATATTTGGGGGAAACACAGGCCCAAGGGTGTAGGACACTTGCTGTTGCTTCTCTTGGGCGATGTTTTTCTCTTGTTCTCCAGGAAGAATCCAACTTCTGATGAAAACAAGCTCAAGTCACACCAGTGAGTGCAATGAGCAAGGTCAGTGCCGGGCTGATGAAATGGGTGGAGGCACTCGGCCGGCTCAACACCGCAATGTGGAACTCATTAGAATTTCCACCAGGACAGGGAAGCAAGAGGGTAGACTCTCCCAGGCTCTGCTTTCTCCCCACCGGCCATAAATCCTACCTTGACAGCTCTAGCCAGAGCAGTGCTTTCAAATACAGAAATAATTTAATCAGATGTAATTCTGACATGCTAGCCTCTTGAGAGGGTACTTTTTCCACCAGTGGGATTAAGGACTGGCTCCTCTCTGGAATGCACAAGAGGTGCTAACTGGAGACACCTGTAATCACCCTTGACTTGCAAATTCTTTTGGGCAATTCAGATTAACCAAACACTTAACAAGGTGTGTGTGTGGGGGGGGTTGCTGAGCAGGCGGGTCTGCAGCCCCCCCCCCACCGCGGTCCCACCAACCAGCTCTCTGATGGGAAACAAGCCGGTTCCTTCCGCGGAGCCCCCAGGAGCTCCAGCTCAGCATCTGTTCCTTAGATGCCGTGTTGTCGAGGGGCCGGGGGTGGTACAGAAATAGCTGGGAGACAATGCTTTCAGCGGGCACCCGAGTGGGGAACGCGCCGCTGTGGGAGCAGGAAAACCAGGACCGGCTGTGGGCGGGGAAATGTCACGCCGACCCCGGAGGCAGGGCGCTGACACCCGTGCCCTGCTCCCCCGCGGCGCCCGCGCTGCCAGACCCCCTCGAAGGGACCACCAGGGAGACTGAGGCCCTGGGGCGCCCTGCAGTGGGGGGCCAGACTCCCGGGTCTCAGGGAACGGTGGCCGAAGCTCGCCCCGATTCGGGTCCCGCCCCCCCACCCCCGGGGCCGCGCCCGGGGCCCGACAGTGACTGGTCTCCATGGCAACCGGACAAGCCCGGCCGAACGGCCCGGGAGATGCCCCGTGAGGGCCCCGTTGCCCCAGCGCGCGCCCCGCGGCCTCCCCGCCGGCCGGCTCTGCGCCCCGGGGCCCCGGACGCCGCTCCTCGCGCACCCCGCACTCACCTCCGGCACAGCTCGCCGCCGCCGCGGTCCCGCGCGGCTCCCACACCGCCGTTAGCCCGCGCCCGCGCCCTCGCCCCGCGCCCCGCGCGTGGCGCGGCGCCTCCTGCCGGCCGCCCAACGGACGGGGCGTGGCCTTGCGGGGGCGGGGCCTGTCTGGCGGGGCGGGGCCTCCTCTCGGCCACCCGACTGAGGGGCGGGGCCTGGTGGGCGGGGCCGGTGGGGCGGAGCGGGGCCTCCCCCTGCCGGCCACCTAATGGACGAGGATAAGGCCTCGAGGGGGTGGAGCCTCGAGGGAGGGGCGGAGCTGGTGAGGAGTTGGGCTGAGCGCCAGCGCCACCTACCGGCCAATTTATGGGCGTGGGCGTGGCCTCGAACTTGGGGGCGGGGTCTCCGGGGAGGGCGGGGCTGGCTGCGGAGAGACGGGACTAAGCCGCCCAGCCCCGTCTGCAGCTCAAGGGGTGAGGGCCTCTGCAGGGGAGGCGGGGCTGTGCTAAGCTCAGGTGCACCACTTGCTGGCCTGAGGCTCTGGGGGGACCGGTGGGCTGTTTTGTCCCCACTTTCTAGTCCCCCGGTGAACAGGCCCAGAAAACGGAGAGAGAAAGGTAAAGCAAACGCCTACCAAAAAGGGGACGACTCCAATATATGAACATCTAAGACCCTGACAAGGGTCCCTCCTCCCTACAATCTGTCCCCCACCCAGCAGCCAGTTTTAAATGACAAATCAAATCATGGCACTTCTGCTTAAAACGATGCAAAACGGGGCCAGGTCAGCCCCAGGGCTCTGGCCCAACGGCCCTCCTTGGGTAAGGTGTTTCAACAGAAGCTCATGTCCTTGGAACTCTGGCACCAGTCCTCCCGCTGGGGAAAGACTTGTCCCTTTGTCCACACCTGGGGGATTCACGTGGTCTTGGATGTAGATGCAGAATTCTGCCCCTGGCAGTGAACCTTTTTGTTGACAGCTCACTATTGGGGTAGAAAGTCTTATAATAGTGACTGCATATATGCAAGAGGAAAGGGGGGGACAGTCATTAATGGACCCCCTACTGTATCACCTCACTTAGAGCTCACATTGTCTCTTGGGAGGCAGATGTTGTTGCTTCAGAGAGACCAGACAGAGGTAGAAACAAGAACTGAGGCTGGGACTGTGTGATTGTGTAATACCCTTTACAGGACTCCCCACATACACACGGGGACGTTTACAGGACTCCCCACAAACCTCCCCAACCTTGACCCTCAAAAGGCAAATATCAGGGCTGGAAGGAGAGCCTGAGGTTAGTTCTGTGTTCTCCTCCCAAGGTACTTCTCACCATGACCCAGGCCCTGCGCCCCTCTTCAACAGGGCTTAGCAAACGATGGCCTGTGGACTACTGTTTTTGTAAACAAGATTTTATTGAAACACGGCTCTCCCCGTTTATGTATTGTCTATAACCATTTTCCTGCAACAGAGACTTCACAGCCTGGAATAACCTAAGTAAATATTACCGTCTGGTTCTGTACAGGAGTTCGCGGCCCCTGTTCTTCAGGATCGAGTAACGCCAACTATACGGCATTACCACACTGTTTCACACATCCGGATCTTGGCTCAGGCCTTGGAACACCTTTCTCAACTGTATTTGTTTTCAAGAACTGCCACAGCAAAACACCACACCCTGGGCGGCTGAACCTGCGGACATTTATTCTCTCATGGTCTGGAGGCTAGAAGGCCAAGATCAAGGTGTCAGCAGGGTTGATTTCTCCCGAGGCCTCTGTCTCTGCCCTGCAGACAGCTGCCCTCTCCCTGCGTCCTCACGTGGACATCCCTCTGTGTCTGTGTCCTAATCTTCTGTTACAAGGACACGAGTCATAGTGGATTAGCGCCCACCCCAATGACCTCGAGGTGCCTTAATCACCTCTTAAAGGCCCCAGCTGCAAATACAGTCGCATTCTGAGGCATTGGGGGTCAGCGCTTCAATCTATGAATTAGAGGGACACAGTTCAGCCCTAACACTCATCTTCATCACTCTTCCAATCCCCACTGGCCAATCCCCACTCTTCCTTTAAGACTCAGACTCGCGGGGCACCTGGGTGGCTCAGGCGTTAAGCGTCTGCCTTCGGCTCAGGTCATGATCTCAGGGTCCTGGGATCGAGCCCCACATCAGGCTCCCTGCTCAGCAGGAAACCTGCTTCTCCCTCTCCCACTCCCCTGCTTGTGTTCCCTCTCTTGCTGTGTCTCTCTCTATCAAATAAATAAATAAAATCTTTAAAAAAAAAAAAGACTCAGACTCGGTGTTAGTCATGCGGTAGCCGACCTCCAAAGGGATCCCCAGCGGGCCCTCCAGCCTCAGCAGCCTTCAGACGGTGCTGCTCTGACCAACATGCTGACTGCATCTCATGAGGGACCCCGAGCCAGACCCACCCAGCAGAGCTGCTCCCAAATTCCCAACCCTCAGAAACTGCGGGATGATAAATGTTTCTTATTGATTTAACCCACTGAGTTTGGGGGCAGTTTGTTATGCAGCAATAGACAGCTAATACGCCTTATCCAGGAAGGGCTCCCTGCCCTCCAGACTTGGATCTGCACCCCTCCCCTGTGCTCCCACGGGTTCACATTATACCAAACTATGTTCCTTAGATGCAAACGAGAGGTTACTCCCCGGCCTATGCTCCTCCATGACTCCCCCTTGCACTTAGAATAAGGCAGGGCTCAAACCCTACCCAGCTGGCCTGCTGATCGTTCCAACGCCCCCTCCAACCCAGCGCACCAGCCGCACAGAACTTCTGTTCTCAAACGCACTAGGCTCATCCCCTCCTCTGAAACCTGTCCCCTTGCTGTCTCCTCTTCCCAAAATGCTCCTCCTCTTGTGTCTGGATGCTGGCACTTTCCCCTCACAAAAGTCAGCTCCACTCCCATCTCCGGATCATTCTCTCCACGGCCACCCCTGTGGTCCTTTTCTATCTCTACCTGTTTTATTTAACTCATAGGCGCTTATCACTATTTGTTGAAGTATTTGCTGGAGTATTTAACACCCAGTGGGGTTTGTGTTCTGTAAAGGCAGGTACCTCATTGGCCTTTTTTACTGCTAGACTATTGAGCCTACAGGTGCTCAATAAATACTGGTTAAATGAGTAAACAAAGGAATGAATAGATTTCCACCCATCGCCTTCTCATCCCCTCAGCTGGAAGCTTATCAAGGGCAACTGAGTTTTATTCATCCGCGCCAGGCCCAAAACAACTGAGTTTTATTCATCCGCGCCAGGCCCAAAACAACTGAGTTTTATTCATCCGCGCCAGGCCCATGGGCAGGTGAGCAAAACAAGTTTTTGAGCTGCAAGGTTGAACGTCTTTGGAAATCCACGGAATAAAACGGAGTGTTGAGGTGCCCTCCGTGGCCACCAGAGGGCGGCAGAGTCCCGGGACGCCATCAAGGAAAGGTGCAAAGGAGCCCAAAGAAAAAGCATCTGGTGAAGGTCAAAGAGCAGGGTTCCCAAGAGATGACCTGTCTAGAGGCAGAAAGACTGGGCTCTTGGGGGGACCAGCAGAGAGGAAGGACAAGTGTCGGCAGGCACACGCACAGCCTTAGATCCTGGCCTTTCTGTCCTGCGATCCCATTCTCGATGAACTCAGCACCACAACCCATACAGAGCCGCACTCTGGGTTTGGCCATTCCTTGTTAACTCATCAGCCAAAACTCAGTGACTGTTATCTTTCTTGCTGTGTCATATATTGAGCAACTTCCAATCAACAGGTGTAGTACCTCCTGGCCCTGGGAACGTACGGGGTACCCGGATTATAGAGAAAAGATACTTGATATTATTCTGTTTAAAGTTGATATGTCTATTCTGATGTCAATATCTAGTAGGCATCTAGATCTGCAGCTCAGGTAAGATGTTTCATTGGAAAATGCTGATTCCAAGCACAGAGATGGGAAATGAAGCCAGGAGTAGTAGGTGTGTTCAGTCGAAACAAGCAAAGGGTTCCGTGCCATTAAAACGGATGATGTCAATTCACTTGACTCTTGAGTGCTTGGTCTGTTCTACAGAACCTGAACCACATTTGCTTGATTGTCAAAGATATTAGTCCAGGTGGGACTTGAGAAATCATCTACCCCCGTGGTTAATAAACTATTCAGGTGGGGAAGGCTCTGGAAACTCTAATCCCAGTCTTGGGACTGGGGAACATGTTGAAAAGCTGTATTTCAAACCAAGTAGGAGTTAGGATCAAATATGACCATGTGATATGATCACAACATAAAATCACGAACATGAGCACAGGTGGCCTCAAGAAACACATGGCTGAAACCAAATATGTTTGGCTGAGTCTGACATTTCCATTCATTTTTTTATTTGTTTACTTGATTTGATGCCTGTGAGCATTTCTTATAAAAAGTACCATTTGGTTTATGATGTATGTATGAGAAAAATAATTAAGATTGAGAAAATACGATGCAGTAACTTTTTTGAAATGAGAATTGGGAACACGTGGTCATTTTTCAAATTGGGGTGAAAGAGCTTGGTCCAGCTGGAGATCTTTCTATCACCCAAGGAAAGACATGTGTGAGAGCTCTTAATCTAATTCAGTGTCTACATGAACCCACAAGAGGCTAATGGACTTGCCCAAGAACACAAAATTTTAATAATACCATCACTTCTCCATTGTCAAACACATTCAAGAGAGGTGAAGTGGGATAGATCGGGAATATTAACGGTGATTATTTCCGGGTGATGGAGTTCGAGGCAGTTGCCAAAGACAGCCCTATCAATACGTCCGCATCCCACACACCCTTCTCCCACTGTAACTCGGACTCTCCTCCATCAGGTGATGGGGAGGAGGTCTGCCTTCCCTCCCCCCTTGATCTTGGGAGGACTTTTTTTTTTCCTGGAAGGACTTTTTAGCTGTGTCAACTGTAGAATATAGCCGAAGTGAAGACTTCCAGGGCTAGGTCATAAAAGACATCTGTCTCCTACCTGGCTCTTTCTTTCTCTTGGGACCCAGCTGCCCTGTTGTAAAGGGAAGCCCAGACCAATGAGGAAGTCACTTGGTGTGTATTAAGATGTCTTTGCTTTTGATGTTTTCATATCTGGGCCCTTATACCAACCATGGGAAGACTGCCCCTCCCAGGGGTAGCCAATCTCTGGAGAGAGTAAACAACCCACCTGTGAGCCATACGTTTCATATGCAAAACCACCAGTCTGGAGACCAGCCTTCCCCACCTTCTCTGTTTGGCTCACATACTCCAGACCAATACTCCCCTGTCCTCATCACCCCAGGACCAAGTGCCACACAACGAGGGACAGCCCCCCTATGCACCAGAGCCTGCGGAAATTCCTCAAACTAGCCAATCCTAAATCTGCTAATCCTAAACCTCATCTGTTCCCTCCCTCAGAAGCCACAATAAACCTGATACCCATGTTTTCCCCTTGCTCTCTGCCCCCTTACCCTAGTGCTTCCCCATGTGGCCCCGTGTGGCATCCCGTGCCCCCTCCCCCTGGGAACTGTGAGGGACAAACTATCTTTTCCAGGTCAGTCATCTCCTGATCTCTTGGCCTTACCATCCCGGAATAATAAAATCTACATTTTGAAACAGGATCTAGCCGGCTGCCAGTTTGCCCCACCGGACTTGTGAGTGAATGTGCCTTCAGACGATCTTCACGGCCAGCCCTCACATCCTCGGGCTGAGGCCCAGACTCTGAATTCCCGACTGACGGAAGCCATGAGAGATGCTGATGATTATTGCTGTTTGAAGCCACTGTATTTTAGGGCCCTTTGTTTTGCAGCAAGAGACAGCTAATGCAGGGTTTTTCATTTACTTTATGCTTTTCCAAACACTCCAAATCTTCTACAGTGAACAGAGACTGCTTTGATAAAAAGAATGAACAGATGTTATGTTTTTTAATAGCATTTTTTTGTTTTAAAGATTTTATTTATTTGAGAGAGAGAGAGCACACGTGAGTGCACAAGCCAGGGGAGCGGCAGAGGGAGAAGCAGACTCTTCGCTAAGCAGGGAGCCCGACCCGGGACTCGATGCCAGGACCCCAGGATCATGACCTGAGCCGAAGGCAGACGCTTAACCGACTGAACCACCCAGGCGCCCCTGGACAGATGTTATTTTTAAAAAGACAGCTGGACAAGAGTGAGGCATCTTGAATTTTTATTTTTTTAAGTTTTTCTATTCCACTGCAAACAATAACACACACCGGCAGGATTTTTCCTCTTCGCTACAAATGTTGATCAAAGGTTGTGTTAATACAAAAAAGCAATTTCACAAACACAGAGAGGGTCCAATACCAGCAGGACATTTTTGAAAAGGCATGCCACAGATATCAGTCTCCAACACTCTCGACACCATATACGTCTAGAAAAACAAGTGTGAAAGGCAGTCAGAGTTCCTGCTCCCAGCCCCCCACCCCCAAGAAAGGGCTTCACAAGCAACAGGAGTGGAAAGATTCTAGTGAAACCCAGCGTTGTAAACAGGGCTGTCGGGCGATTCGTTCTGCGGGGATCAGGGCCCGAAATTTGAAATTGCTTCTGGAGGCACAACAGCTCTTGCAAAGCTGGGTCCACTCATTTTTCAATCGGACTCGCTGCCTCCCTCCTACCTTCCCGGCCCTGCCTGAATTCACGCTGACCGACATTCCCGAGGTCTCTATGACCATCCAGCCCCCAAGGTCCCCCAGAACCTGGGGCCATCACCAGGACAAGAGACCCAAAAATCGGGTCTTGTATTCCTCTCAAGTGGGGTCAGTGTTCTGAGCAGCCAGATCCTCGGAAGCTCCTAACTTCTTTCTCCTTAACGGTCCCCACTTGGGCACCCAAGTTCCTGAGGTCTGGCCCCATGCGGACCTCCGCCAATCACACAACTAGGGAATAAGTACCTAGTACCAACGCCCATGCCTTCCCAGGACAGAACCACCTAGAACAATTTCCAGAGCTGACGGTTCAGGCCCACTCGTGGGGCATGAAAGTAATTTAGCGGGTTGCAACCAGCAACTTGAGAAAAAGACGAACGGTAGGATGGATAGGGCAGGGTAGGAAACACCCAGGGCATCACCCAAGTAGGTCCTGTTTCAGCGATGGACGTGTGAACTGGAATCACAGTGTAAAATGCTTTTCTTATGATGGGTATTGATCAAAAAGGTTTGGAAAACACTGACGTCTGGGAATAAATGGAGGACAGCTGACCCACGCAGCCTGCAGCCTGATCCCCATGATGGGGCAGGCAGATCCCATGAGGTACAGGGAGGCCTCCCAGTGCGGGCCGCAGCTGGCATGCGGGACCCCCTGCCCAACGCCACAACGAAGGTACAGGAGGGTTTGAGAGCCCATCATGAGGCCAGCTTTGCAGAGAGAAGGTGTCAGGACACCTACGAGCTGAGGTTGTGTGGGCAGAGAGACTCCACGCAGACCTGGGATAACCAGCCGTGGCTTTGCCCCACTGCCCACTGGGCCCCAGTGACGAAGGGCCGCCCGACAGCTCAGGGCTCAATGGCTGCCAGGCCCCAGGGGAGGCATTGCGCTCCAGTGTCCTCGCCCCCCGGAGAGTGTCCCAGTCCCGGCCAGTTCCCAAAGGCAGGAGCAGAGAACACCCGCTTTTCATCCTCAGGCTTCTCAGGGCTCAGGCAAAACTGACTGAGAGCAGGAACCGAGCCGCCAAAGGATGGCGTTGCTCAAGTCAGGAGAATGGGGCCCCGGAAGGACGTTAAGGAGATCCTCATCCTCTGCCCCAGAGCTCAGCTCTCAGGGAGAGAGACAGCGGAAGGAGGAGGGTGTGACACCCAAGGGCCGTGACTTGGGTTCCAGCCCTGCCCTGCACCAGGGATGACCTTGGGCAAGTCTCGCAGCCTCTCCAAACAGCCTCAGTTTCCCTGTCTTGCTGGTTTTGCCGGGAGAACTATATAAGAATGTGAATGTGTCCACGTTCAGAACCGTGTGTATATTACCTGTTACGCCGATAAAGAGGGGGTGGGACGCAGAGAGGCATGCCCAGGCTGCAGCATGCTGGTACAACAGCTCTCCAAAAATAGTAAGCTCTGATCTGTAGCCTTTGCTGATTCCCATGGTGTCAACATTCCCACCGAGGCCAATCTCACACCGCTCATGCTTTAACGACTTGCCCGCCCCGAGATATTTAACCACTGGTCTCCAGGATGCCGTAAGCATGCAGAGCACCCCAACACCTCCACGACTTCCCGTCTCCCACAGTCAGGGGACAGCGTCGGACGGCATCCCGTAGGCCCGAGCCGCCATGCTGCGGGTAGCAACTCCTCCCCGGCCCACACCTCCCTCTTCTGCTCTGCCCCCCACTACCAACCACCTGCAGAACAGGCCCGTGCTCCCCTCCCTCCTCCACAGCTCAAGCCCCATGCTGCTCCACATCTTCCAGAAAAACCAGCTCTTGGGCAGTGCCCAGGCATAGGACCCACTTCGGGCAAAGTCAAACCCACTACAGACTTGAGTTGGGAAAAACCAGCCCGGGAGCCTCCTACTAGCACTCCAGCTTGCCCTCTGATGTTCAGACTTGCCAAGAGTAAAGGCCAGGGCAGTGTCCACGCGGACCACGGTTGGGAACTTGCCCGGCCCTGGACGCAAAGGGCCAACACATCCACGAGGCTCCCTAGCCACACCTTCCCAACCTCAGAAGAGGAGGAGACCAAGCTCCCCCTGCTCCCCCCACAAATGTGTGCGGAGCACCAACTAAGCGCTGGTAGGGAGCTGGGCACTGAGCACGGTCAGTGGACATGCCGCGCCCGCCTGAAC
Source organism: Halichoerus grypus (assembly GCF_964656455.1). Taxonomy (NCBI): domain Eukaryota; kingdom Metazoa; phylum Chordata; class Mammalia; order Carnivora; family Phocidae; genus Halichoerus; species Halichoerus grypus. Next base: position 3,732,796 of record NC_135717.1, read on the forward strand.
TGGGTGTCCCAGACCGGTGCTCACACCCGTCCTGCCCACGTCTCCAGGTTCAGCTAAAACGGGCTAAAATGAGGAGTGTTGGGCTGGGATCTCGAACTCTCGCTCGGCATTCGTGATCCACTGTAAAACAGAGGGAAAAGTCTAGATCAGTGATTCTCCACAATGTTGGTCTCCCAAGGTCCTTCCGGGGGCTCGCAAGGTGAAGCGGTTTTCATAATTACACTATAACATTGTCCTGCCTTCAGGCAAACGTTTCCAGAGACTACAGTACCAGGTGATTGTTCCACGCTCACGAAAACACAGGCAGGGGAGTCCTGTGGCCTTCTGCTAAGCCAGACGTTCAAGAGATTTGCAAGAACATGAAATCATGAAACCATGCCACTCCTCCTCCTAAGTCTCTTTTTGTTTGGAAAAATATAGTTATTTTTAATAGAAAAATATGTTACTGATGTCAACGTGTAAAGAGTTTATCTTTGCGTGATTTAACAGGTACTTTCAAATACTCTCAGTTTTAGTCTCTACTATGATGAATGTTAATATTAAATATAGCCCATAAACAAAGTTCTTTGGTGTCCTCAGTAGTTTTTAAGGGTACGAAGGGGTTCCACGACCAAAAAAAAGGTTTGAGAAACACTGATCTACTTAGCGTTGTCTGATGGAACTTTCTGGGAGGGTGATGACTGTCTTTTTCTGTGCTGTCCACAAAGGTAGCCTCTGGCCACATGTGGCTATTGAGCCCTTAAAATGCGTCTAGTACCGGTGAGGCGCTGAGTTTTTATTTTAATTTAATTTTAATTGCCTTAGCCACCTGCACCTAACAGCTACCATAGGGACAGCACTCCCTTACTCGGTAGCTGGTGTTTCTCAGTCCATTTGGGATTCCTTTATTTTCCCTACGTTATCCGTCAGAGGAGTCTGTGCATGGAGGAGGGCCTCAGTGTTGCTCTGGGGAGGAGCTGAGTCCACAGCCCTGCTCCCCCAGGGGACCTCACCTCAAACTGGGGAAGGGTCCACCGTGCTGAGTCAAGCCAGCCCAGCCCACCCATCTGGGCTTTGTGCCTATCCCTAACATGCACAGTCTGGAAACGGACCAGCAGCTGACAATCAGCCGAGCAAAACCACCAGCTCCTTTTACGGCTGACCAGATGGAAGCCCAGAGAGGGTAAGTAATCTGCCCCAAGTCACACAGCAAGTGGGAAGCTCAAGTACATCACATCCACACGTGGAAAATAAGGCCACAAGGGAGGTCTGGCACTTCCTCCCTGCCAGACCCGGAGGCCCCACGCCACCTGAGCCACCGGGCTGTGAGAGAGGCTGCAGCTGCACATTCTGTCGCTGGAGGGGGCAGGAGTGGCCACAGTGCCCGGGAAAAGAGAGGGGTGTGGGAGGGGAAGGCAACGGCCCCAGCTCTCCCCGGCTCTGTGCCCCGGGCATGTCACTCCTCTGCTCTCACCCCCACCCCCTGTGTACAAAACCGAGCTGTCCCACCCCTTCTGCCTCGTGTTCAAGGTCTTGCTGCTCAGGCTCCCAGTCTTGCACATCACACCTCAAGTAAGTCAACCATAAAGGCCAATGGGTCTGGGATCCACAGATTCCTGCCAGCCACCCGTGCCCAGGCAGGATGCCCCACCGGGACCTGGGCTTGGAGCCCTTTACAGGGAACCCGGTTCCTGTGCTGAGCATTATAGCCTCGGGCCGGAGAAGGTCCTGGGAGTACGCCCGGGGATGGGGGCAGCACCACTCCTCCCAGCCACCCTGCCGCTAGGAGCCATATGGCTACACATTCTCCCAAACACGCATCTTTTGAAAGCCTGAGTGGGAGTTTCTGCCAGGGTCTCCAACGCTGGCCTGAACATGGGGCTAGCGAACGAGCCTCAGACCTTCGGTATAAGCGTTCAGAGCACACGGACCAGCTGAAACAAAAACATGGAGCCCACCAGCATGTCAACTGCCCCTATCCACAGGCTGGGAACCCTAAAATGGACTTGCCAGCATTTTAGGGAGCAGACAGTGGAGTGGGGGAGGGCCCGCGGCTGCCACGTACTAGCTGTGTGCCCTTGGATGAGTTACTTAACCTCTCTGAGCCTCAGTCTCCACATCAGTAAAATGGGATCATACCTACCTCATAGAGTGCCTGTAAAGACAATATAAATCACAGGGCTTGGCACAGAGCTTATGAAACATTAGGGGCAAAAAAAAAAAAAAAAAAGAAGGAAAGAAAAAGAAAAGAAACAAAAAAGAAACATTAGGGACAGAGCCCAATTTCAGGAATGGCCTGTGTAGAAACACAGGCTGCTGAAGGGTATTAATATTATGAATCTAGGAAACGAAATAAGAAAGAGCCCAAAGCAAGAGCATTGGTTAGGTCCCCCGCTTCTGAATGTGAGTCTGTCCTCTGGCGTCTGACTCAGGAACCCCATCACTAACATGCAGGGCATGGCCTCAAAGTAGATGAGCTCCAGAGTGCGGCTTCCGGAAACGGTGTCCAGACTCCAGAGTGCCGTCCTGACCTACTGGCTCAGCAGCAGTCCTAGGTGGGTGGCAGCTGGGATCTGGGGTTCAGCACACCCCTGCAGAGGTTCCCTGGCCAAACCCTAGGGAGCTGAGGGTCTTGTGTGCTGGCCTGTGTAGGGCTGGAGCTGGAGAGGGTCGGCCTGGCTCCAGGTTCCAGACCCCACAGGCGGAGCGTCCAGGCAGCTCAGGACCCCTTCAGAGCTGGTGTGTTCTCCCAGCTCGGCATCCCGGGCATCCCCGGCCAACTCCGTGAGGGGCACAGGCGGGAAGCAGTGGGGCAGTGGAGTGCCGGGTGGGCCCATGCGGGCTTTCGAGGGCCAGACGTGAGCATCCCCTCCCAAGACATCTTCAGTGATGTCACCCTGGTGGCTTGAAATCGGCCATGGGTGCACTGACACCATGGAAATCAGCAAATGCTATACACCCATGTTTTGTTTTGTTTTTGAACTCATTAAAAACGTTCAGCCCAGCATTCCTCCCTGGAGGACAGACATGGGGGCAGTGGACGTCCTTGGAAACAGGCGACCTGGCCGTGGGACCTGACACTTGGAGGTTAGATAGTCCTGGCTTCAAAGCTTGGCTTTACTGGTTAGATGCTGGGTGCCCTCGGGGAAGTCGCCAAACCTCTCTGTGCTCTGGCTTCCTGCTCTGTAAGCTCAGCCAATGATCCTTACCCCGCAGAGGGGAGTGTCAATCAACGGACAGAGCGTCTAGGAAGCTCTAGCAGAGACCCCTGCACCATACCTGTGAGCGTACGTGTCAGCGTACATGGGACCAGCTGCTGGGACGGCCACAGGTTCCTTCGGGACCCCGCAATGTGGTTCCCAGAACCCACCTTTCAGCAGCTGGTTGCAGTGTCGGGGGGCAAAGGTGACAAGTGCCTTCTTGGCTAAGTCACTAGGTTCATTTCCCAGACCTCTGACCTCTACCTGCCCCTCTCAGCACCTGAGCTGCCCTCCCGCCCCTTCTTCCCAACGGGGGCCTAAGTCCAAATGCAGGGACTCAGCCCAGCTGTGGGAAAACATTCGGAGCACCGCAGCATTTGCAGACGAATACAGAAAAGAGAGCCTGGTGCCCTGAAAACCCAGGACGGCAGCATTCTCGGGAAGCCCTGCACGTCACCCCACTGTGAGGGGCCCCCACCCACCAGCAGCCTGGCTTTAGGCCCTCCATCTAGGCCCCCTCGCAACTCCCATCCCGCCCCCGCCCCTGCCCAGAGCTTTCCTAGGATTCTCCCCAGCCTGAGCCCGATGCTGATGGGGAGAAGGACGCTCAGCCCTGCTCCCACCATATGTGCAATTTCCAATCAAGAGAAAAAGGCAGCTCTGGTCCGTGATGCTGGCTTAAAGCCCCCTGGCCTGAGAGGCTGCTGGCCCTGGGGACAGCCCTCGGCAAGCTCCGCCTAGGGCCTGCCCGGGAAATCCTGCCATCTGGCCGGCAGGTCCGTCCACCAGCAAGCACACCTGCTTTGGCTGGGCAAGGGACTCAGTAAGCAGGGTGTCACCCCCAGGCCGGCCGAGCAGTGGGGCCTCCTGAACCTGCCTTCATGCGCACTTCTCACCAGCTCCCACCCCTCACCCCAACCCAGCAGTGCCCACCTAACTCAGGAGCAGCTGCTGAAGAGCCTGGAGTGTCAAAGAGGACTTCCGACCTCCTCCCTGGCTCCCTGGGGCATGACAGCCTCTTCGCCGGATTGTTCTAGCATGTGACAGCCTCAAAGGTGGCCAGGAAGAGGGAGCTGACATCTGAGTTCCCAGTGCCCTGCCCTCTCCACCCCACACGCCCAGTGCGCAGACTGGAATGCTTACCCACAGGAGGGACTGGCCTGAGGAACGTCTTTTCCTTCCCTCCACTGCTGGTGACACACTTTGGAGGAGGTCCAGGGCCTAGGTTTGGGTGAAACGGAATGCTGGGAAACTCACTTTCACAATGATGCTGAGGAAGAGAAAGGGTTCATGGGAAACATCCTAAATTGGACCAAGGGGAAGGAATGTGGTCAACGCCCTGCAGAACAGTGTCCTCACCAGCCTGTCCACAGTTGGAAAATTCTACCATTAGTGATTCACTCCTTTGGCTAGCACAGCTGACGCTTCTGGAAGAGTGTCATCTTCATTATCAAAGGCTGCTTCCCAAGTGGGCAGCTAAGGGAGCTAATCAGAATACCAGGCTGGGTATTTCACATTCGTTACCTTACCAAATCTTTAAGCAACCTTGCAAGCTGCGGCCTTGCTGTCCCCATCTTATAGTGGAGGACACTGAGGTTAAGGAACTGGCCCAAGCCCTCACAAACAGAAGCAGCCAGATTTGATGTCAAGTCCAGCAAGACAGAGCTCCTCCCTTAAAGAGCTCCTGGGGTGGGAGGCAGGTGCAAGGACCAGGGTGATGAACGATAGAGCTCTGAGCCTCAGTGCAGGTAAGCACGGGGGGTGGGGGGAAGCAGGCAGGAGCCCCTAGGAAGGCCAGAAGTCCCTCAATACTGATGCCTGAGCAGGGCTTTGGAGTATGAGTAGGCATAAGATGGGTGGGTGAGGGGGTCAACTGGCACCTCCAAAGGGGTGGGGCATAAAGAGGCAGGATGTCTTGGGGAAAATGCAAGATCAAGTAGCCAAAAGGAGGGGGCAGGAGGACATATAGGTGTCACATAAGGAGCTCAGCTCCAGAACCCCTAAAAAAGTCCCAGGTCAGTGTCCCAGGCTGCCCAGCCCTGTCCTGTAACAGGGCCTTGTCCCATCAGCACCTCAATGACACGACTTTCATGGACAGCACCTCGGCGTGGTGCTGGTGCCGTGCTCTGGGAGATTCCTGACCGGCTTCCAAGAGCGAACATGAACCCCCTCCCCCTCCCCCTGCCTCAGGCCCAGGCAGAGATCACTGTTGCAGTGTCCCTGTCCCCCCACCCCATCACCGGCAAGCCCCTCCCCAGGGGGCCCTCCCCCACAAAGCTTCCTCTCCCCACCCCAACCTCCAACCCTGACCTCAAATGACGGTGGGCAGACCAGATGAAGGCAGCTTCCAGAGGCTGGGAGTGCCAGTGTAGACCACACACACACACACACACACATGGGGCAAGTGGACAAAGTTTACCCCCAAAGCATCTGCCAGCTCAGAACCCACCTGTCTGAGGAATGTGTCTGATGATTTAATACTGACTTCGGTACATGGGATTCCAGATGCTGGAACCCTGAAATACCTTGGAATGTACTAAGAACTAAGCATAAGGCATCCTGTCCTGGCCCAGCCAACTCTGGTTGGGATAGCCATAGGCTGAGGCCTGTCTACCTTGAGAGATGCTTGATTCAGAGATTTCCAGATTCCTGTGCAGCTCAGGAGCTGGGCCTGGATCCCCTCCCCAGTAAATGTCCAAGTGGCAGCTACAGAGGCGCCAGCCCAGGCCTGGGGGGACGCTATGAGGACAGGTCCCTGGAAGCCTTGTCATCGGGCTACTAGAGACTTCAGAGGTGGGGGTATCCCAACACTGGAGACGCTCTGCCCAGATCCCTATCAAACTAGCGAGACCTTCCTTCTGGGGCTCATCTGAGGAGCCTCCCAGGGCTGCTGATTGGCACCAAGCAAGAATCTGAATGTTGGCATCACAAGCCCTAAATCTGGAGCAGGTGAGCAAGTCCCCAGGATCTGCTTGCCCCCCGAATGAATGGCTCTGATAATTTCTCTGGATTTTTTCAGCAGAAGAAATGACCAAGTAACCGCTTCCCCAACCCCCACCACTCACTCACTCCTCTGTACTGAGAACCAGCTATGGTGCAGCAGAAGGCCAGGGGCTACTCGGGCTGTCTGCCTCAGTCTCCCTTCATTGCCCCCCAGACAGCCTGCCCCAGGAGTTTCCCCAGTAGGGACAGGTGTCATGTCAGGAGATAAGCAGGCTCCCCCACACGGTCTGGCCGTGATCCCACTGCAGAGCACATCAGACAGGAAAGGCTAAGGGGTGCCATCGTGAGTGCTGAATGGATAGGTCGTGGCTGCCCAGAGCACCTCCTGAAGAAGAATCCTGATTCCGCACCATACTGCAGTTGATTGGTGATGTCTGCTACGGTCACGGATATTCACCATCCCTGATCTACAGGCTGGGTGACTTACCCTGAACAGGGCACAATTCCCCAGCCAGGACTTTGGTAGCAGAGGAGGCCCTGGCCAATGGGGTACAAACAATCCCCTGACTCCCTAATAGCGTTCTGAGGGCCTTAAAGAGTGAATATGGGCCCAGGGTCCCCCAATCTGCCAGGACAGTGTCTGCTCCCTTTTCTGACGACGTTAACGTTGGTTGTATTAGGAAATACTTGCCTAGGATAGAAACACGTTACAGGGTTAATTTCTCCTCTGTCAAAATGACTAAATGCTTTCTTTCTCACCTGGGACCCGGAGGACATTCTGGCCTCGGACCCATCAAAAGCTCTGCCCGTGGACGCGCAGACGGGCCTGGGCGCTGTGCTCTGGACCAAAGTTCACAGAAACACTTTTCCTGATGCTCTGCCCCGTGCAGTCTGGGCCACCTCATTTGGACACCTTGGCCTGCAGGGTGCTGGGCAGATAGAGGTACCTCCAGATGGCATAGTAGTGGGTGCCAGCGCCAAAGGCCACAAAGAGATGCCAGATGGCGTGAGCAAAGGGGATCCTGCCGTCACTCTTGAAGAACACCATGCCCAAGCAGTAGAAGACCCCTCCGGTCATCAGCTCCCAGATGCCCTCGGTGTTGGGCTGTCGGCAAGGACAAGGGTGGGGCACAGGTCAGAGGAGCAGCCAGCAAGGCTGGGAGCCCCCCGCCATTCCCCCACCACCCCAAAACGAAAAGAGACGTGGATGGCGAGCCAGCCCGGATTCCCAGGTAGGAGGTCTCAACACGTGTTGTCTATTCTCCCCAAATTAATTCTCAAATATTGCTCATTTCTACCAAAATCTCGAAGACTACTTTCTAGCTTGTCTTTTCTAAAAATTAATACATCTGGGCGTGTACCCCAAAGAAGCGAAAGCAGGGACCTGGACAGATGCTGGTACATCCAGGTTCACGACAGCCACAATGTGGGAGCAACGCACATGTCCGTAGACGGATGAATGGATAAACAAATTGTTGTTCGTGGGATTTCATGCCATGGAACATTACTCAGAGTTAAAAAGGAAGGAAATTCTGGCACCTGCTCCAACACGAATGAACCGGGAGGACACGGTGTTGAGTGAAGGGAGCCAGGCACAGAAGGACAAGTACTGTAGGATCCCATGCATACAAGGTCCCCGGAGTCCATCGAATCCATAGAGACAGAAAGTAGGTTACCAGGGGCTGGGGGAGGGGGAGCAGGGAGTTCATGTTTCGTGGGGACAGAGTTCAGTTTGGGACGATGAGAAAGTTCTGGAGATGGCTGGTGGCGACCCCTGCACGAAAATGTGAACATGCTTCCTGCCGCTCAACTATAGATTTAAAAGGGTTAAAAATCGTAAGTTTTATGTATATTGTATCACAATTTTTTTAAAAGTAATGCATGTCCAGGGTGAAGAATTTTAGAGAAACCCAACAAAAAACATTAAGAAAAAAGGAGTCGTCCTAGCCGTCAGAGACAAGCACTTATTAACCCGAGTGGTTGGTGGTTAAAGGGAATGGCAGAGACTGATCGCGAAGCACCTGCCACACCATCCCCCCCATCTCCCCCGGGTCCGCTCGTACACATGTTACAGGCTACCACTGTTAACAGTATCCTTCCAGAAACGTTCTCCCCACGTGCAACACACGATATGCATGCACTTCATAGTAGGTACTATGCACAGGAACTGATCATTCCAGACAAAGGGGCTCACGCCATCCCCACCATGCTGCAACTCCACGTTGGGTTAACTGCTCTGTGGGGGACCAGTCTGCATCCCACAGCGAGAGCCACCTCCAGCTCCTGAACAGCTACATAGTATTTCATCGTCCCTGTGGACACTGATTCCCTCAGTCCTCGAGAACATCATACTGGAATATTAATGACACAGTAACAGCTTTAGGAATACCTAGTGCCTCCTCGCACCTGTTCGCACCTGCCCCCACCTGACCGCACCTGCCCGCACCTGCTCGCACCTCAGAGCCTTCACAACCACCTTACGAGACAGGCATGACTCCACGTGGCGGTCATGGAGATGCACCCACGGCGCACGTGTTAAGTGAGGAAAGCACGTTGCAGAGCCGGACGTTTTGTGTGACCTCGTTTTTGTAGAAGAACAACAAACAAGTCCGTATATCTGCATATCCACATAGATTTGCATATAAATAAATAAATAAAAAGGACACACAAACTGAATGGTGGTTGCAGCTGGGGCATCGTACTGCGGGCGAGGGGAGGAGGGCTTGGCTCTTTCACACATCTTCAGACTTATTTTTTGCAGTGACTATGTATTAAAATACACCCTTACTATATATAAGTATATGTATATGTACTTAAACATAATTTGATGGATATTGTATAATTTAACATTTAATGTAATTTATGAAATTTAAAATTTTTTAAATAAATTTAAATGAATTTTTAAAATTTTTAAAAATATTTATCTAATATAAATTATATAATGTAATATTTAATATACTTCATAAAATTTTTTAGAATCTAAAAATAAATTTAAATAGTTTAAAAATTTCCAAATATTACAATGTAATATTTAGCTTAATATAATTCATAAAATTTTTAAAATAAATTTAAATTCTTCAAAATTCAGAAAAATTAAAAATTTTTATTTAATATAAATGATATAATGTAATATTTATTTTAATATTCTTATACATTTTTAAAATTTTTTAAAAATACATTTAAATGTTTTAAAATTTTTAATTTTTTTTAATTAATTAATTTATTTTTTTTTTTTAAGATTTTTTATTTATTTGACAGAGAGAGACACAGCGAGAGAGAGAAACAAGCAGGGAGAATGGGAGAGGGAGAAGCAGGCTTCCCACTGGGCAGGGAGCCCGATGTGGGGCTCGATCCCAGGACCCTGAGATCATGACCTGAGCCGAAGGCAGACGCTTAACGACTGAGCCACCCAGGCACCCGTTTTAAAATTTTTTAAACGTTAAAAATATTTACTTACTATAAATTATATAATGTAATATTTAACATACTTCATAAAATTTTTAAACATTTAAAAATAAATTTAAATAAATTTTAACATTTTTAAAACTTTAATATTTGTTTAATATAAATTATACAATGTACTATTTAATATTCTTCATAAAATTCTTTAAAATTTTAAAAATAAGTTTAAATAGATTTTGTAACTTTAACATGTTTAAAACATTTTATATAAATTACACAATTTAATATTATACAATTTAATAGATAAATATATATATATTCAAATAAAAATGAACTTGCAGGGGGAGAAGGCAGTCTATAAGAATAAATACAAATCATCAGGAAAATGCTGAGCAGAAGGACTGACAGGGCCACGGATTAAAACGTCATTAAGCTAGATTACGTAAAACGGTTTGGTGCCAGGATAGAGATGGGTCCCTGGACGGAACAGAACTGAAATCTCGGAAGCAGACCCACATATACGTGTGAATTTAATGTGTGACCAAAGGAGCACGTTTAAATGGCAGATAACTGACATCACTGGCTAGGGGCTCAGGGACGAATCACCACGTCCAGGAGAAACCACAGCGGAAAGGTAAAACCACAACAGAAACAGGAGAAAATACAGGTAAATATTTACGTGAACTTGGAGAAAAGGAAGGCCTTCCTAACCATACCACTTTTTTGTGTAAAAACTGTAACATTTAAAAAAAAAACAGAACACCTGCTAGACTTGACTACATAATAATTTTACCACCTACCAATAATCACAGTGTAAGATAAACTAGGGAGGGTGCCAGGCAGGTGAGTTTACTGTGCCCACTTGACAGATGGGACAACTGAGGTTCGCAGAGGAGATGTGCTCCACGCGTGGCCACCCCAGCTGCTTCTCTTCCTGGACTCTGCCCCTCACAGGCCCAGGCAGAGCAGCCCAGAGGTCCTAGTCCCCACGGTCAGCAGTGATGGGGCCCAATCCCGGCTCAGCCACTCAGGGACTGCACACGAGTGTGGGCCAGCCTGGGTGTCTTGAACGGGACATCACATGCATCTCCAGGGACAAGAAAGGAAGATCCTGCGAGTAGGCCTCCTGCCCTTTGTAAGGGCTCAGAACCTGTGCAGGGGAGGAACCTTGGCTGCCCCTTTAGGTCTCTTGTGCGGACAAGCCGTTTAGGATGTGCAAACACCTTGCACAGGGTTGGAAGTCCTGAGCCTCAGCTCTGCCTCCACGGCCAGAGATGTTATCATCACAGGTTTAATTTAGCGACTGGGTACTTAACTATGTCCCAGGCACCGTCCTATTCCCTCTCTGTTGGTCTTCCTATTGAATCCTTAAACACACAGGGAGGCTGACGCGGGGAGGGGGGCTGACGCGGGGAGGGGGCTGACGCGGGGAGGGGGCTGACGCGGGGAGGGGGTCTGACGTGGGGAGGGGCTGACGCGGCCATCCCGAGACAGAGAGAGAGAGAGAGAGAGAGAGAGTCAGCAAGCTGGGAGCCAGCAAGCCGGGAGCCCCCTGGCCGGGCAGGTGGGACTTACCATTGAAAGGAGGACCAGGGCGGGGAAGAAGCCCATGATGACATAGCAGAGCAGCTCCACCAGCTTGTACCTGGCAGGAAGACAAGCCATCTGGGCCTCGGGACAGCCTCCCCATGAGGAACGGCATACAGCTCCCCGCTCTGGGTAGGAGGGGACACCCCAACCAAAAGAGTGAGAAGAGCTCCGCCCTCTGCCCAGCGCCCCTGGGCTCTGACTTCACCCAGGTACCCGCAGCAGGCACGGGCAGAGCTGGGTGGCCCTGGGCGGATGTCCTGCCCTCGGGGCCTTGGTCTCCACGGGTGGGATGACAGGCCAGGGCTGTCCCCGCTGAGTACAGCACGCACGCGGGCCCTCGCCGCGCTCGGGCGGGGGCCGTCATGACTGTGTGATCCCAGCACCTTTCCCCGGGGGCCCAGGCAGCTGCCCTCCGTCCATCCCAGCGGCTCCCCAGGCTGACACCGATTTGCCCTCCCTGGAGATTCCAGAAGTCAGTTACTCCCCTTTGCTTCTATAGCCCTGTTTCTTTCCTCACTCGGTGGGACGGAAGTGAAGAGAGCCTGGAGCCTCTCCTCTCATCTGACAACCCAGCTTAGGGAAGGTGGGTAACACGTGACCCACAAGGTCTTTTTTAAAACCCCTTCAGGGGGCGCCTGGGTGGCTCAGTCATTAAGCGTCTGCCTTCAGCTCAGGTCATGGTCCCAGGGTCCTGGGATCGAGCCCCGCATCGGGCTCCCTGCTCCGCGGGGGGCCTGCTTCTCCCTCTCCCACTCCCCCTGCTTGTGTTCCTGCTCTCGCTATCTCTCTCTCTGTCAAATAAATAAATAAAATCTTTTTAAAAAATAAAATAAAATAAATAAAACCTCTTCAGATTGACCCTATGGGCTGTGGCTCTGGTGGCCATCCATGGGCCTGAGCCCCGGGACGCCGGGCAGAGCTGTGCCCTCATGCTTCGGGGCCATCCTGGGGTCTCTTCTCCCCAAGGACAGAGAGGAGGTCCAGCCTACCTGAGCCCTGAGCCCCCGCACCCAGCCTTGGCTTACCGCTCATGGAAGAAGAAGACGTAGATGGTGCCCACCGAGGCCATGATCCAGACCAGCCAACGCATGTGGGAGGCCCAGGGGCCCAGCTCCCGAAGGTTCAGCCTGAGAGAAAGCCAAGGGCACAGCCTGAGGGGGGCCCCCTGGGACCCAGCCCCTCCCAGGAAGACTGACCCCAGAGCAGCCCTGTGCCCCACAGCTCTCGGGGTGGAGAGACAGACAGAGAAACTGACTGGAACAATAAGCAATGATTAGAGGAAAATTGGCAAAACGGACACCGTCCGAGCGCGAAGACAAAGGGCATCTCAAATGGGCAGAAGCATAAAGCCTGTGTGAGGGCAATCTGGCCGAATCTATCAAACCCGAGGTGTGCATGTCCAGTGACCCCGTCATTCCAGCCCCAGGGGTTAGCCAAGGAAATGCGGTCTCGTCCGCACACAGAGGCACAGAAGAGGACATTCATCACAGCCCTGGTCCAACAGGACACCCAGGAAAGCACCCAACTATCTACCAGAAGGGGAAGGTGATAGAAGGATGGTATTTGTCTGTGCTGGTTATCAACAGACTGCCTCTCGGCTCCGAAGTCACCCTTCCCGCCGGCTCCAAGCTAACGGAGCTGGGCCACGTGCCTTCTTGCTTCCCGGCAGGCACGACGTGAAGCTTTGTCGGGGGAGGGCAGTGAAGAGACTCTGCGGGAGGAGAGCGTCTTCCTTCCTGGTGCCCGCGGTTCGCCCACCAGGCTCTGAGAGCAGGCTTCTCTCTCTGCTGCTGGGCTGAGGCCGTTTCCCCGCGGCTTTCTCCAGCATCTGGCCACAGCGTGCGCTCTAGCCGTGGATGCAGGGGACAGTGGCGGCACAGGGGACAACGCAGGCCTGTGCCTCAGGCCGGGCAGCTGCTCCCGCACCCCCTCTTCAGCCCCACACACCTGCACACTGGGGGCCCCCCGTGGGGAGCCCTGCCCGGCAAGCTGCGGGACCTCCACCCTATACACTACCTGCACCGAAACGCTCGGGGTTCCCGCAGGGGCCTCCCAGCGGCTGCTTCCAGGAGCCCCCAGCAGCCAGCAGCTTCCCCGGCACGGAACAAGGGGTAACGCTCGGGGCCCCCAGTGGCCAGCCTCCCCCAGCACCCCCAGAGGGCTGATTTCCAGCAAGCCACACCTATGGCCCTCTCCAGCAGCCTCTCTGTCATCCTGTGGGCAAAGGTCAGGCCCTTTCGGACGCGGGGGGACCTCTGCCCTGGATGGAGCGGGGCTGGTCGTAGCTGTCCCTTATTTCTGCCACTCTGTAGCTTCCCTAGATTTGTCTTTGATGCTCATCAATCAATTCTCCCCTCCTCCAATCTCCTATGATCAATCCTTTATACCAGATGTTCCGTGTTCAAATCATTGTATGGTTTCTGTCCCCCAACCGCACCCTGCCGGATACACCATCCTGTGGCATGGGCACAGCAGCTTGGAAAACAGAACAAGCTGGACTTTGGTGCGGACATCTCCCAGACATGCTGTGTGTGGCGGCGGGGAGCGAGGGGAGAGTAACGGGACTGCATTATTTGCACAAGTGAAGAGAGATGTGTAAATGCGCAGCACACCGATCGGAGCCCCCCTGTCGAGTGGGTAGTGGGAGTTCCATCTAGAAAGGGACAGTTGATGATGGCAGTGCTTGAGGGGAGGGATCCTTTTTCACTTTTTTCCGGAGTGAATTTTGTGAATGAGACCACCTTATATGCAACCTCTGCCCACCCGTGTCCCCCAAAAAGCAATCGGCTCTGAGTCCAATTGTTATTATAAAGAAGTTAATTTATACTGGGAAGCTTAAAGGTAGAAAAAAATAACCCGACTCATTACCCGGAAGAACCATCAGTGAAGATCATTCTAAACAGCTCTCCAAACAGACACAAAATAGGCCAATGGGTAGGAGGACGAGTATAAAATGGGATGGGGGGGGAGGGGTAAGGGGAGGGAGTCTCGAACTACACAGGTCATTTCTTACAAATATCACGTTGAATTTCAACTTGACTTTAACAGAAGAAAATGAACGCTCCCCCGCCCCAAAAAAGTGTGCTGAATTTCAAACAAATATTTCTGCTCCTCTCTTTCTACTATGCCAGAGGCTTTCAAGCATCTTTTACATCCTTTAAGTAAAGATTGTATGCAGGAATCTTATGTGTAAGTCTAATCTATCAAAAACAAACATCAAAAAAATAGGGTTTTCTGATTGAGGCAAGGATGGAGGAACCCACAGTCATTCACACCCCCACCCCTCCATGGTCATCTGGGAACCTCCGGGGCTCTGCAGAGAACGGCATGAAAACCAGAGCCATTCAAAGAAAAATACCCACCAAATGATTTTATACCACCTTGTCCCGTGTCCCCCTTTCCCACGCACCCAAGTGCCCAGCTGGGAAACTGGTCACCAAGCTCCTCCGTCTACGTCCTCCCGCACATCCGACCAACGCCCACGTTCGGCCAACTCTTCCTCCTAAAAAGGCTCGCAAACCAGGACACGTCACCTGCACCCCTCATTCCCGTGTCAGTACTGGGACAGTCAACATCTGTGCTCCCTGTGGGGCCCTAAGTCCCATGAGGAGAGAGTGTCTGTACCTCTCCGTCAGTCACAGCTGGGGATAAAGACTAGAAACCCAGCCATTAAATCAAGAGTGGAGGATAGGCAGGGGATTGCTTTAGAAAGCCCCGTCGAAGAGTTACTGCAGCTGAGCACAAAACTTGACTTGACTATACTTGGCCGCACCCGAAAGGAAACCTGAGATGACCTGGCCCCTGGCAACTGCAGGTGATGCCTAGGGCCCACCTGGGGCCGACCACAAGTGGCCGCGTGGAAGGAGCTCCCTCCCGTGGCTCCTGGTTTCGCTCTCCTGCTCCTGGCCTGCTCCAGTGGCCTCCCCACAACCCACTCACCCAGGACCTGTGCTTATTCTAGAAGCCTCCATGCATACGCCTGCCCACTTGGCATCTGACGGCCAGAAGCATACCAGTTCTGGGAAGAGAAGCAAGTCCCTTTCTCTCCCAAAGCCCAGCTGGGCATGGGGCTTGCATCTGCCTGCAACCCCAGGGAGGACCCAGCAGCGGGGCTGGTTTCGGAGGGGAGGCTGGCCCAAGAAACCTGGCACCCCTCACCCCCTCCCACCGTCCATGAGTCAGTCTACTCAGCTGCCTGCAAGTGTCTTTTCGATCTGTCACTCCTCTCCCTTGACTCCCATGGCCACTCCTGGGGTCCAGGCCACCACTGCTGCTCCCCTAGGTCCTGGGCCAGCCTGTCCTCGCACCTCTGCTCCCATCGGTCCAAACACTAAAACGACGTCAATATCCTGCTTTGAAGCCCCATCACCCCTAAAAACAGACCAAACAGCCTCCCATCTATACTCCGTTTGCCTCTACCCTTGTATGAGACGTGGGCACCATGCCAAGCCTGCCCAGGAGCGTGGACACCCGAGCTATGGTCACGAGGGCCCTGTCCAGCAGGGAGGATGGATGACTCCATGGGTTTCTCCAGACGTATGCTGTGTGGAAGAAGCAAGAATCCAAAAGAACGGGGACTCCACTAACACAAAAGAAGAAATCAGGCCTAACTGTCTTATGTCAGAGCTGCGGTTACCTTGAGGGGAGGAGGCCCAGGGGGACAAGGGGGCTGGACATGTTCTGCTTCTTCATCTGGGTGCTAGCCGCTGAAAATTCACAGGGATGTACATTTATGACTGCGCATGCTCTCCAGGTACAGCACACCTCCACGAAACGTATTTAAAAAGCAATCGTGGGGCGCCTGGGTGGCTCAGTCGTTAAGCGTCTGCCTTCAGCTCAGGTCATGATCTCGGGGTCCTGGGATCGAGCCCCGCATCGGGCTCCCTGCTCCGCGGGAAGCCTGCTTCTCCCTCTCCCACTCCCCCTGCTTGTGTTCCCTCTCTCGCTGTGTCTCTCTGTCAAATAAATAAAATTAAAAAAAAAAATAGCAATCACCTTCGCATATACAAATAAAACCCATTTATTAGCAGATATAATGAAAGAGAAGGCCCCACTTGTGATGGCCAAAAACAGAAATTTCCTGGGCAAAAACGGAACAAACCTTCCTATGGCTCCCTACTCTTCAGAAGCGCACGTGCGGGTCCTCAGAGCAGCACCCCTCCTCCAGGCAGCCCTCCGGAGGCCCCGACGCCACAGTAGTGCCTCCTCTGAGCTCCCATGGCTGCATGCACGCAGGCCCGTCTCACCATGCCACCACTGTCCCGTCACAGATGCCCGTCCAGGGGCCAGACCCTCGGGGTCCCAACCCCCAGCACCGCCTGGCCACGCATTCCCCAAACGTGAGCTCAACGGCTCTGTGGGCTTTTAGAATGTGGCCTGAAGCTGAGCGTTTCCTTATTCCAGAACTTTCTAGATTACTAAATCAAGTTGGAAAACTCCAGGTCACTTGCTGTGGGGGCGGCGGGAGGTTAAAACCAATACACTGTGTGGTGATCTGGCAACAGTTAACCAAATTAGAAGGCCGGCTCCCTGCCGCCCAGAAATCCAAGTCTCGAATTTATGCCACAAAGATCAGGTTCCACCACATGAAACTGCTGTTTCTGGAGGTCAGAAGAGGCCACCTCTTAGCAACTTCATATGATTCGAGCCAACATATCCACACGCGGGTGCTAAATGATACGCAAACAAGGAGATTCACTACGGCACGGTCTCTCCTAGCCAAGGGACGGAGCGCCCCAATGCCAGAAATATCCATAAACGGGATGGCCAGGAAATGTTATGCTGCGACAGAAAAAAAGACTGGGGAAATTTTCAGTGTACTAAAATACAGAGAGGTACCCCCAGCGACATTACCAAGAGAACAAAAGCAAACTGCAGTTTGTATAGTACCCTTCCTTTTGTATTAGAAGCAGGAGGAAAAATATGAATACCGATGCATTTACAATATTCTGGGCACACACTTTGGCTTTTTTTGCACAAAACAACTCCGGAAAGAGACACAAGAGTTGTAAGTAGTTGCAGAAGGAGAATGGACAGAGGGCGTCTTTTTACCTACACTCTTTTGTGCCGAGTCAACAGATTACCCAGCCAAATTAGAAGAAGACATTCAGAGAGAGGAAGCCAGTCTCCCCCACCCCCCAACGAGGGACTGCGCAGAGGTACTCACCAGGGCGCGTAGGACGCCGCTATGAAGAAGTAGATGACCATGCGGTCGAACATGTGCAGGCAATGTTCCACCATCCTGGGGCAGAGAAGGGGCAGGGGAAGGGTCAGGGGTAGGGCCCCAGAGCCACACCTCCCCGCCCGCAGGTGCGGAGGGGCCTGGGCTCGGGGCTGACGGGCCTTCGCCCCAGCCACCACCCTTGGGCTTCAGGCTCCCCATCTGGAAGTGCCCAGAGCAGTGGTTTTCAAACCAGGCTCCCCATCCCCCTGGGGGTCCAATGGGGACACCCCACAGGTTTCGCTGAGGACCCCCTTCTCCCTGAAAGGTGAAGGTCTGACACCCACACTCTGCATTTTGGCTTTATATACTGGGCTTTTCAAAAGAATTCAAATGATGAAATACTTTGATGACTAAAAAAAAGTACAAAACCAATGGACCTATGTGCCCCCGCTAAAGAGCCTCTGGGTCCCAGCATTCTGGTTCAGGTCCAGGTCTGGAGCCCAGAAGGCCTGAGTCCAAATGCCAACCTTACCACTTATGGGCTGTATAACCTTGAACCAGCTCCTTACCATCTCTCAGCCTCAGCTCTCTGATCTGTCAAGTGGGGAGGGTACCAGCAGCCTATCACAGGGTGGCCGTGAGGTTTAAATGCATTGGTACTTAGCACAGCTCGTATCAGGAAGTGCTCAATAAACACTCACTGTTTTTGTTGTGACCTCATGTTGAGTAGCAAACGGTAGCCCTCAATATGTTTGCCCAGTGTGGTAGCCGACCTCCAAAATGATACCCAAAGAGCCCCACTTTCTGGTATTCACACCCATGCATAGCCCCCTCCCACAATGAATAAGGCAAACACATGTAACCAACAGAGGGCTGCAGAAATGATGGTGAGTGATTTCTAAGGCTCGATCATAAACGATACTAGAGCCTCTGGCTTGTTCTCTTGGAACACTAACTTTGGGAGCAATGAGCCATGTCTGTGGAGAGGTCCATGTGGGAAGCACGGAGCACCGGGTAAAACATCCAGGACCAACTTGCCAGCTATGTGAGGGAGCCCCCTTGGAAGTGGCCTCTCCAGCCCCAGTCAAGCCTTCAGATGGCAGCAGCCCCGGCCCAGCATCTTGGTTACACCAGAGATCATGAACCAGAACCATACGGCTAATTAAGCTCCTGAATTCCTGATTCTCAGAAGCCTTGAGAGGTAGTCAAGATTTCCCGTTATTTAAAACCTCTGTGGGGCGCCTGGGTGGCTCAGTTGGTTAAGTGACTGCCTTCAGCTCAGGTCATGATCCTGGAGTCCCTGGATCGAGTCCCACATCGGGCTCCCTGCTCGGCAGGGAGTCTGCTTCTCCCTCTGACCCTCCTGACCCTCCCCCCTCTCATGTGCTCTCTCTCTCAGTCTCTCTCTCTCAAATAAATAAATAAAATCTTTAAAAAAAAAATAAATAATAAATAAATAAATAAAACCTCTGTGACTGGGGCACCTGGGTGGCTCAGTGGGTTGAGCATCTGCTTTTGGCTCAGGTCATGATCTCGGGGTCCTGGGATTGAGCCCCGTGTCAGGCTCCATACTTTGTGGGGAGCCTGCTTCTCCCTCTGCCTCTGCCTCTCCCCGCGGCTTGTCTTCTCTCTGTCGCTCACTCACTCTCTCTCTCAAATAAATAAATAAAATCTCTAAAAAAATAAATAAAACCTCTGTGACTGAGGATAATGTATTACAGAGCAATAGATAACTAACGCACTGATTCTGCCCAGCAAACTGCAGCCCTCAGTAAAACTGACCAGGGATCCTACGTATGGTTTAACCACATGTCCTCCCAGAAATGAAAGTGACAACAACAGGTAACATGTTTACGGCGTGGGCCATAAGCAGAGCACTGGTCTAAGCAACTTAGGACTTTTTAATCCCACCTAAAAGACAGGTGCTGTTTTTTTCATCCACTATGTGCCAGGTGAGGACAGGAAATGCCGGCACAGGCCCACCACTGGTTAAGCCGGCGCTAAACCCAATGACTGGTTTCTTAGTAAGAAAAAGGGGAGCAAGATCTGGACAAAGAGACACACGGGGAGGAAGGCCTTGTGAAGACACAGGCAGCCCGGAGAAGCAGCTAGAAGCCAAGGAAGACTCGGGCCACCAGGAGCTGGAAGAGGCCAGATCCTCCCCTAGAGACTTTGGAGGGAGCATGGCCCCACTGACACCTGGATCTCGGCCTTCTGGCCTCCTAAACAACGAGAGAAAGAATTCTGTTGTTTCCAGCCACCCAGACTGGGGTCATTTGCTACGGCAGTCACAAGAAACTCCTACAGCGGGGCGGAACCAAGACCCACGGAGAGGGCAAGAATGGGAAATAGGAATGGGGGCTACAGCAAAGTCACGGGGCTCCTGGGGG
This sequence comes from Halichoerus grypus, assembly GCF_964656455.1. Classification (NCBI taxonomy): domain Eukaryota; kingdom Metazoa; phylum Chordata; class Mammalia; order Carnivora; family Phocidae; genus Halichoerus; species Halichoerus grypus. The sequence continues at coordinate 3,752,463 of NC_135717.1, forward strand.
AGGGGCGGGGGATGCTGACGCTGGAGACTAGGGGTCCCTGCCACTGCTGCAATGGGGCCAGGGCATCCCTCGATGTACGGGGGCCCCAGACTCCCGGGATCAGCTCTGGCTCAGATATGACCAGCTTGGTGATCTTGAGCAAGACCCATCGCCTTCCGAATTTCAGTGTCATCACGTACAAGCCGGGGATTCTACATGCTGCAACGGGGACCAGCCCTGAAACCTCACGCTGAGTGAGAGAAGCCAGTCACAAAAGGTGGAAACAACCCAAGGATCCGTCCACGGATGAGGATGAACGGATGCACATGTGCATTACAATGGAAGATATTCATGGAATGCCTTAAAAAGGAAGTTCTGAGAGGCGCTACAAACTGCATGGAGCACACGTGCCAAATGAGAGAAGCCGGTCACAAAAGGACAAATACCGGACGACTGCCTTGCGTGAGGTCCCTAGAAAGTCGGATGGTGGGTGCCGGGGGCTGGGGAGGGGATGGGGAGCGAGTGCTCAAAGGGGATGGAGCTTCAGTTCAGGAAGATGAAGAAAGTTCTGGAGATGGATGGTGGTGTTAGCACAACAGTGTGAATGTGCTTAATGCCCCTGAACTGGACGCTTAAGACTGACGAAGAGAGTCAATTTGTGTCACGGGTATTTACCACAGTGTTTTTAAAAATTAAAAGCAAAGCAAAAATTTAAAAATCCAAGACTACCGCCTATACCGCAGAATTATTGAAAAGATCAGGGGTGACGTCTGTCCGGGGCCTGGACCCGGGGAGGCCATTCTGATGGTTACGATGATTAGGAGGGTCCCTCCTAACAGCACTGGGAGCTGGGGGCTTGCTCTCCGGGCCTCTCGGAGGTGAGCAAACGAGGCTCATGTGGCTGAGGTGGTCTGCCCAGGTGGGATCCAATCCTGGCCGGCCGGCCGAGGCAAAGATGGCGTGAAGGTCACCACCCCGGTCACTCCGCCCAGCCCCTGCCCCACCCGTGGGCTAGGCAGGCACCTGAGGTGGCTCTTCTTCCAGGAGATGGTGTGGAACACGGTGGACACCACGAAGAGCCCACAGAGGCCGAGGCCGTAAATCCAAGCAGAGATGGTCTCCCAGTCGTCGTCGGACAGGAAGTAGAGGTTGGAGCTGCCGAGGATGCTGGGGATGATCCAGAGCTGGAAGCAGAGCGGGGACAGGTGCTGCAGGGCCAGCCTTCAGCGTGGGGTCCAGGGATGTACAGAGTCCCTGAGCTTCCCCGAGCATGCCGCCCACTCTCTTCTCCAGACCCACGCCATCCAACAGACCCTCCCTCCTTGGCAGGGAAGTCCTAGACCTGCCCCATCCAACATGGGAGCTGCTAGACACCTGTGACTACCGAGCACCTGAATCATGATGGTGGCAATAAAGTGCTGACGTTTTTCATTTTATGTCGTTTTAATTAATTTTAGTTTCAATTTCAGCAGCCCCACAGAACCAGTGGCTACCGTATCGGGCAGCAGGGCTCTGGAGAAGGTCGTGATAAACACGACGGCTCCCTGCCCCAAGGAGCATCGCCGGTCACCGCCCCCACGCCAGCCTCGCGGTCCCCGAGCACGCCACACCACCTCACACCCGTGCACACGTAGTTAGCACCTTCTGGAGAAAGTAGCCCTCCCCACCAGGTCCACCGGGAAAACCCTTCGCTCTTCACGCCTTGGTTGACCCATCATTTCCCCGGAGAAGTCTAGAACTCTCCAAAGCACAGGGGGCAGGGGGTCCCTGAAAGTGTGCCCAGTTCTGTGTGTTGGGAACACTTTTTCAGGAGAAAGGGTTTATGGCAGCCCCAGCCAGTAGAACTATAACGCGAGTCCCACAGGTCATTTTGGGTGTTCTGGGACCCACGTTCTTAAAGGGAAAAACTAACTGGTGAAATTAACGTTAATACTACATTTTGTTCAGCCCGATATATCCAAAATACCATGTAATATACATAATAAACATATTAAGGAGCTATTTTACATCCTGTTTTCCGTGCTAAGTCTTCCCAAGTTGGCAGCACATCTCCAACAGATGAGCTGCATTTCAAGGGCGCAAAAGCCACACGGGGCCAGTGGCGACCGAACTGGACAATGTGGGTCTCGATCTTCCATTATTCCCAAAGGGGCCTACCGCCCAGAGAAGGGTCTCTTAGGCGAGGCTGGGGTGGTGTCAGCAAGGACCCCAGGCAGAGGGAGGCAAGGACTCCAGGGCGCTGGAACCTGGGTAGCAGGGAAGGCGGACCACCTTACGAACTAAGGCCTGCCTGGGAGCTTGCTAGAGTCCAGGTGCTGTGCCAGGTACCAGGGAGCCAGCGAAGGCTCGCAGAGCAAAAGACAGGCATGCTCAGCACCACAGTCCAATGTCCCCAGATGGCCTTCCCTCCAGATCCCACTCACTCTTCCAAGGGCCACAGAGGACTTGTCGTCCGTTGGGACATCACCACGGAAAGGAGATGCTGACCCTGTCCAAGGGTGAAGAGCCTGCCTTCCCTCCCACCTGGAAGTGTCCCCCGCTCGGCCCCCAAAAGCCAACTCACAGCATGGGTGGCACAGTTGGCTGCATGCTCGTACTCGGTGGGCTGGTACCTCTTGTGGGCGGGGACTCGGTGGTTCATGAACCTGGAAGGAGAGGCATAATTCCCGGAAGCTGGGCCAGGACGCCGGGAGCAGCTGTGTTCACAGGATTCCCAGGAGACCTGAAGATCGGGTCCCTCCTGGTGGGAAAATAAAGGATCCCTCCCCTCCCCGTCTCTCCTCTCCTTCCCCTCCCCCTCCTCCCTCCTCCTCCCTTCTCTCCTTCCCCTCCCCTGTCCAGAGTCCCACTCCCCTCCTCTCTCCGCCCCCCACTCCTCCCTCTCCCCCTTTCTATTACACTCTTTCTGGACTAGCCAATATTTTGTGCCTGATCCCCAATGTGGTACTTGTTACCAAACTTGGCTAAATACAGCATTCTCTCCATTTCATGTTTCTCATCTTCCTTCCGTCTGACATACAGCAATCTAGTCTATGTCTACCCTGCGGGCACAGCCTGACCCTCTGACTCGTGCACCCACCCGCAAAGCCACCACGCGGGAGGGGCCCGAGCTCACTTCCCGCCCCCCAGGAGGGCCCGTAGGCACCCTCCCAGGGACTCTTCCTTCAAGGAAACCACCTCTGACTCTGTCGTCATTGATTAGTTTGGCCTGCGCTTGGACTTCCCATCGGTGGGATCACGCAGCACAAACCCTCCTTTGTCCACCTTCTTTGGTTCCACGTGACTTTGGCAAGATTCATTCATGTTGTCAGATGCAGGGATTGGCTGTTTTCACTGCCGGACAGAATTCTATACACAATGTATGCATCCAGCTCCTGGAGGTGGACTGCCCGGTTTGGGGCCCCCAGGGAGAACTCCGTCCATAAGCAACCGTGCGCACATCTTTGGTGACCATCGCACTGTGTTTCTGCTGGGCGTAGGTCCACATGTGGAACCACCAGTGGACTGTATCCCGAGCAATCTGCACTCCTGGTGTTCCAGAGTCTTTGGGAATCTCCACGCCTCGGCCCTCCAGTCTCTCCTTTGAGCCGCACTGGAGCTCCGAGGGAGCCTTCGCCCCTCCCCCCCCCCATTTTGCAGAAGGGAAGCTAAAGGGTGGAGTGTAGGAAGCATTTAGTGAGCAGTTTCTACACGCTGGTACCACACCAGGACAGATCACAGAGCATTCACTGAGTACTTTCTGTATGCTGGATCCGTGTTAAGTGTACTTCACTGAGGATTTGTGAGCACCTCCTCCCTGCTGGATCCGTGCCATACAGTTCATAGAGCATTTGTTAAGCACCTTCTGCATGCTGGTTTTACACTGAGAACTAGGGACGGTGCATTGGGGTGACCTGGCCCTGCCCTCAAGAAGCTCACAATCCAGAAGGCATCGAATCCAAGCAGAAATCCCAATACAATACCATGTGATGAGTGCTCCTCATCCTTCCGGAAACATTCAGGAGCACCTACTATGTGCTGGCTGGAGTTGAGAGGAGGGACACAGCATAGTGTGAAGGCTTCCAAGAGAGGACAGGCTCCCCAAGGCTCAGGCACACCCTGATGTCCGAGTGCCTGGCAGAGCACCCAGCCCCATAGCGGGCACCAGCAGACAGGGAACGAGGGATAAATGAGTTTACCAGATGAAAAGAGAGGTAGGAGAGGGAAGGGTGCTCCTAGCCCAGGGAGCAGCAGACGGGAATGTGCAGAGCACACAGCAAGCAGCCCAGTGCGTGCAGGGCAGTGTTATGAGCTGAACTGTGTCTTCCCAAAATTCCTATGCAGATGTCCTAACCCCCAGTACCTCAGAAAGTGACCTCATCTGGAAACAGAGCTGTTGCAGATGTCCTCAGTTAACATGAGGTCCCCCTGGAGGAGGGCGAGCCCCTAATCTGCTACGACTAGGGTGCTTATGGGAAAAGGAGAGCCACAGAGCCGAAGCCCACGAGACAATGGAGACGCAGACTCCACCGTGATGTGACCACGAGCCAAGGGACACCTAGGGCTGCTGAAACCGCCAGAGGCTGGGAGACAGGCACAGAAGCTTCTCCTTCAGAGCCTCCAGAAGGAATCAAACCTGCCATCACCTCAATTTTGGACTTCTGGCTTCCAGAGCCGAGAGACCAAATTTTTGTTATTTTAAGTCACAAAGCGTATGGTCACTTGTTACTGAGGACCTGGAGACACTAACACAGGTCTGTGCGGTGTTCATTTTGACAGGTCCTGCCCAAAAGCCCCCAAGGGGGCTGTGCCAACGGGACTGGGGGGGGACAGATGCCAACTGCGTAGGGACACAGCTGACGCCTTTCTCCAAGGTGGGAAACCGAGCCTGGGGCTGAGGGAGTTCTTGTCCACCTGCCATCAGGCGCGGCCTGGCCGCCCTCTCCTCTGCTCCCTTAACAAACACAAATAAGCCACCCACGGTGCCAGCCTCACGGGTCCAAGGGCAATGTCGCGTTGCCGTGGCGACCCGCGATGGGCAGTTCTTTATTTGTTTCTGGGTTCCACAAAACCCTCCTTGTCTCTGCCCCATGCTGCAGCCGCTGAAGAGAAGAAAGGCGGGCCGAGAAAAAGGCCGGGAGACCAGGCCCCAGGGCCGGGGGCAAACGCCCAAGAAACAGAGTTCCCACAACCCTCCAGAACCAAGAACTTTTTCTTTACCTCCTTGTGGCCTACTTTCTTTCTTCGGAGCCTCTAGGCAGACATTTCTTAAGAGGACAATGAATTGTTTTATTTAGGTTTTCACTTTTCCTTTGCATTTACATACAGTATAATTTTTTTCTTTTTTTGGCTACCCAGTTTTATGAGTCTGGGTAAATGAAGACCGCCATGTCACCACCACCACAACTAAGATAAATAACAGATCCTTCATCCTCCCCAAATGCCCGCACACGCTGGGCCCCCGATACCTGTCTCCAGGTGCGTAACCACCACCCTGTTCTCTGCCCCTACAGCTTTGCCTTTCCAGAATGTTGCATAAATGCAGTCACAGGGTCGGCCTGCAGTGTTTTTGTTTTGGGATTTTTTTTAATGTCTAAAAAGAATTTATTTTATAAAGTCAAAGTGCATTCTTGGGTGGAAAGAAACTGCTCTGAATGCCAAGCAGGGATCTACTTAGTTCTATTTAAAATGCATCTAAGACAAACTTGTTTTATACAAGGAGAAAATGGGCCTTCCTAAATCACACATTACTGTCTTGGTGATTATGCTCAACACTTCCATCTTTTTTTTTTTTTTTTCTGCATAGCCTTTTGAGTTCGGCTTTTTTTACTGGGCATCACACATGTGAGGTCCATCCGTGTTGTTACCGTGTTCCAATGGCTCCTTCCTTTTTACTGCTAAGCGCTATTCCATTGTCTGGACGTACAATGGCTTGTTTATCCATTCCCCAGTAGAGAGATAATGGAGTCATTTTTAACAGATGAAACATATAGATAAAATTTAGAATGTTCTATAACAGAGCTGACAGTCAAGGAGCAGCCTTCAAGATTGTGGGAAGTTTCTCTTCAAAGAGTCGATATTTCCAGCAGGCTGTCACTAGTTAAACTAAAGGAGGGAAGTGAGCCTTTCTGCCTCCTCTCTGGAGAACAGAATCACCATTCCGCGGCCAGCCCTCTGCTTAGATGACCATGGGGCCATGGCATTTGTGGGGGATGGGGAGGGCAACTCCATGCGGAGAGCTCCCAAACGGAGTCAGGATCCAGAGTCCAAGCCAGCAGGGAGGCAAGGACAGAGGCTGAATTCCCATCCTGAACAGGACGGAGGAGGGGCTTTGGATCTGGGCACAGCTGCGTGGAAAATCTCTGCAGTGTCACTTAGGTGCTGCGTGGAAAATCTCTGCAGTGTCACTTAGGTGCTGTGAGACCTAGGGGAGATTACTTCCCGTCTCTGGGCTGCAGCTTCCTTGTATGTAAAAGGAGATACTACTACCAACCCTACCATGAGATGATATGGCTCAAGAGCGCAGTGCCTGGGTGGCTCAGTCGGTTAAGCATCTGACTCTTGATTTTGGCTCAGGTCATGATCTCATGGGTTGTGGGATCAAGCCATGTCAGGCTTTGAGCTCAGTGGGGAGTCTGCTTCTCTCTCTCTCCCTCTCCCTCTGCCCCTCCCCCTGCTCATGCTCTCTCTCTCTCTCTCTCTCTAAAATAAATAAATAAGTCTTTAAAAAAATGGCTCAAGAGGCCACACAGGAGTGCCTGACATGCAACAGGGCTCAAAGAATGGGCATTCTTTTTACATCTTCCTGGAGAGCCCCCCAAAGAGTCCAGAGACCATTTTCTTACTGGTGGTTGAACCATCCAAGTACTTCCCATTAAAGCCCACAACATCCTCGCAAAGTAGATATTATTATTCCAATTTGAAGGTGAGGCCATACGAGGTTAGGCCAGTGGTCCTCAATCTTGGTTGCACACGGATGGGTAGATCAACAAAACATGATCCATCCATATGATAGGATAGTACTCAGCAGTAAAAAGGAAGGACATTCTGGTACCTGCTACACATACAAATCTCAAGCACAGGATGCTGTCCCATGAGTGGAAGAAGCCGGACACAAAAGATCACATATTATACGGTTCTATTTATATGAAATATCCAGAATAGGCAAATCCGTAACGACAAAGAGATTAGCGGTTGCCCCAGGCTGGAAGGAGCAACCACTTAATGGGTACAGGTTCTCCTTTTGCGGGGATGGAGATGTTTGGAACCAGACAGAGGCAGCAATTGCACAACATTGTGCATTGCACTCGGCCACTAAACTGTTCACTTTAAAATGGCAAATTTTGGGAGGCACCTGGGTGGCTCAATCAGTTAGGGATCCGATTCTTGATCTCAGCCAGGTCTTGATCTCAGCTCAGGTCCTGATCTCAGGGTCGTGAGTTCAAACCCCGTGATAGGTTCCATTCTGGGCGTGCAGCCTACTTTAAAATAAAATAAAATAAAATAAAATGGCAAATTTTATGTCAATTTCACCTTAATTTTTTTTTTAATGCTAAGGAAAAAAAATCTCTTGGGAAGCTTTTAAACATGCCAATCCCCCGGCTACATCCTAGATCAAATAACCTGGAACCTCTCTCTGTGGCTGGGACCCAGGCATCAATATTAAAGCTGCTGGGTGACAGCAATGGGCAGCGGAAGCAGGGACGCACTGAGTGAGATACATGAAAAGCCAAGCTGCTAAACGGTGAGTAACACAGAACTGGACAAATCCCAGTAACAGGAATTAATCTGAATGTCTAACAACAGGTCGGTGGTAAAGGCATACAAAGATGCCTGGAAAAAAAAGAGGAGAGATGGATGGAATTGGGGTTTCTGGTCACAGAGGACTTTGGCTGCCCCTTATTTTTTTGAATTTGTAAGATTGGGTGAGAGATCAAAGGAGATTTTCCATTGACCTGTATTGTTTGAATTTTTATGGGATTATATTCAAGTTTTATTTGTGTAACTAAATGTCAGGTTTTTTTTAACTGCATAATGACACAGGAAATGTTTGCCATATATCTATCATCAGGTGGGAAAGAGAATATATAACTCATTATGATTATAATAAGGTCGAAATACGTGTATGGATGGAAGACCCGTTAATGCACAATAATGAAATACATATTCGTGGTGAGGCCGTAGGATTCACTCTTAATGGCATTTTTCTTCTTAAGAATTCATTTAAGTGTTCTGAGGGAAGACAAAGATGGACTGCCTATCAGATCACAGTGTTGTGTCATGTGCTGGGAGAGATAAGTGTGTCCCAGTTATGGGGGAGAATGTCCTTCCGTAAGAGATATGTGCTAACATGTTTGAGGATAAAGTGTCCGGATGTCTGCAATTTATCCTCGAAAGGTTCAGAGAAAAGAGGAAGTGATAAAGCCAACTCTGAAAAGGTTAATATCCGGTGACTCTAAGTGAATGGCACTCAGGTGTTCATGAAACTTTTCTTGCAACTTTTTGATACACATTTGAAATTTTTCCAAATAAAAAGTTGGGGAAAATTCTCTTAGGGTCATTATGCCAATGCTTTTATGATGTAAAGATTTCGGCAACAGAAGGTCAGTCCTCTGCTGGGGGGGGTTGATGTCACAGACAGGATGGGATGGTCGCACTGAAGACAGCAGTGGGAACTTCTGGAGACCAAAGGGCAGCAGGAAAGGAGGAGCGGGAAGGTGGAGGAGTGCTCAGAGGCTTGGGGGGGTGGCCACCAGGCTGGAGTGGGAACTGGGTCAGTGGCAGGGGTCAGGAGGCGATCCCAGTCTCAGGATCCCAGGGTGCCAACATCTCCATGCTCCAGAACCATTCCCGCCTCATTCCCCAGGAAACTGCCCTGCACTCAGCACATGGCTGCCCAGAATAAAGGAAGTCACTGGAAGGCAACATCTGGAGTTAGGCTGTCTACCCACGTCCCCCTACTCTTGTAGGGCTGACAGAGTTTTCTCAGCAACTGCAAAATGTCACCCTTATGCCCATTACTCCCTAAAGACATTATTGATGCACCTCGGTATTGCAGATTTCAAATTTGAACACTTTTAATTGCTAGTGAAAAGGAGAAAATAATGTGACTTTATTGTTTTCATTGGCTCTCCCACTGTCCACAAGACAACAGCCATACTTTCCAGTACGTTTCCAATTAGCAACTGTGGAACTAGCTGGATGGGAAGGTGGGTAAGTAGACTGGAGAGATAGGCAAATGGCTTGATAGGCAAGTAACTAGATAAGTATTTGTCTGGAAGGATGGATGGATGGATCAGGGGACAGGAAGATGGGGAATGGATGGTAGGACAGATGGATGGATGGATAAATGGGGAAATTGGAGGATGGATGGATGGGGGATCGATAAATGGGGAGACTGGAGGATGGATGGATGGGTGAGGGGATGGATGAATGAGGGGATAGATGGGATGGATGGGGGGATGGATGGATGAGGGGATGGATGAGGGATGGATGGATGGGGGTGGATGGATGGATGGATGGGGATGGATAGATGTGTGGGGGATGGTGGATGGATGGATGGAGGATGAATGAGGGGACAGATGGGATGGATGGATGGATGGGGGATGGATGGGGGATGGATGCATGGGTGGGGGATGGATGGATGGGTGGAGGGATGGATGGCGGATGAATGAGGGGATAGATGGGATGGATGGGGGGATGGATGGATGAGGGGATGGATGGATGGATGGGGGATGGATGGGAGATAAATGGATGGATGGATGATGGATGGGGGATAAATGGATGGATGGATGGGTGGATGGATGGATGGGGAATGGATGGATGGGGGGGTGGATGATGGATGGATGGATGGATGGGGGATGGATGGATGGATGGGTGGGGGATGGATGGATGGTTGGGGGATGAATGGATGAAGAGATAGATGGGGGAGATGGATGGAGTGGTGGGTGAGTATGTGAGTAGCAGAGATAGACACATAGCTTGGTAGAAAAATAAGTGTATAGGTAGATACATAGTTGTCTGAATGGACGGAGGGATGGATGGCAGAAAATCTGTTTCCCTTTCTTCCTTCCAAGATGAACACCAAAACACTTTCAAGTGTTTCCTTCATGTAAATGATGTTTTGCTGAGGCTCAGTGTCCTGGCTAATACAGTACTGGAATCCCAGGAGGTGCCTGTCCCAGTCCTTTCTGAAAGTGGCAAACGCTTGGGTTTCTAAGGTTTGGATGGGCAGTGGGACACGGTGGAAAGAGGACAGCCTTTGGAAGCAGTTCTGACTGGACTTGGTGAACACTCCAAATGCAGGAGCTGTTATGATCCCGTGAGGTCCAACAACTGGGAGAGAGTTCCTCCATCAGAGCCCCAGCCTGCCCGCCCCCCATCCTTCATGCAGTCACAGCACTGTCCTGTGGAGCTGGTCATGTCTGGGACACCCGCCTGCTGCAGGGCTGCTCCAAGAATCAGCCCAGAACTCGCAGCACCCAGGTGAGAATGCTCTACACTGGAAGGAGCTGTTCACCCGCCGCCCTTCTCAGATGGGGTGGAGCCACGCCTGGGGATCTCCTCTTCTCCTCCCTAAGCCTCTGCTTTGGCTTAGACCCTCCTCCTACCACCTACTGAGCACGCACTAGAGTTTACAGTTAAGATCAGGAGCTCAGGGGGTCAGACCACCCAGAGTCAATCCTGGCACCACCCCTCTCTAGCCACGAGTCCATGTCCAAGCTGCAAAAACTCCCTGGCCTCGGTTTTCTCATCTGAGCAAAGGGGAGAACCTCAGCACCCACCTCAGAGGATTATAAAATGATGAAATGGGTTAATCTGCGCACAGCACTCAGCACTTATTGGCACGTGACCAACGTTAATGAGTCTGAATCCTCACAACCCATGAGGAAGGTTCTATTATGAGCCCCATTTCAGCAGAGGAAATTGAGCCCAGAACTGGCTGAGCATGAGGCCTGCGCTCCAGGAGGGTGATGGCGCCTGTCTCACAGAGGAGATGTGTGAACTCCCCACACACAGCAGGTGCTCAGTACTCCGCCTCCCGCGTCCCCTCCAGAACAGGTGCTCTGACATGGTCAAGTAAGGAAAGAAGGTTTGCTTTCAAAATCAGCCCTCACCACTCCACACCCATAACGGTGGCTACTACCCAAAAACCAGAAAGCAAGTGTCGGCGAGGGTGTGGGGAAACTGGCAGGAAAGTAAATGGTGCGGCCACCCTGGGACACAGTTTGGGGGCCCCCCCCCGAAATTACACGTGGAACCACCATCAGATCCAGGAACTCCACTTCTGGGAGAAGAATTGAAAGCAGGGGCTGAAGAGATGTTTGCACACCCACGTCCACGGCAGTGTGATTCACGGGAACCGAAAGGTGGAAGCACCCCAAAGAGTCCATCACAGATGAACAGGTAACAGAATGTGGTCCATCCATCCAATGGAAGGAATCCTGACACCTGCTACCGACAACGTGGATGATCTCTAAGGACATTAAGCTACATGATATAAGCCAGACACAGAAAGGTGAATAATGCAGGATTCCATGTATATGAGATCCCCAGAGTTGCCAAATCCATGAAGACAAGAGCAGGTGGTGGTGCCGGGGGGCTGGGGGAGGGGATGGTGTGTGACGGGGACAGGGTCCCAGTTTGGGACAATGAAGGGTTCTGGAGCCGGATGGTGGTGATGGTTGTACAACAGTGTGAAAGGGCTTATGACTCTTAAGAATGGTTAAAACAGTCCATTTTATGTTATATATTTTAACAACAACAAATTCAAGCCACAGGCAAATCGAGGTACATAGGAAGACTCCTTGTTATCCTGCGAGCGAGGAGGCAACAGGAGTTGGGGCTCAGCTGCGTCATCATTACCCCCTCCCTGAGACCCGGGGCCACAGGGGATGCAAGCTATCACCACCTGGCAGGTTGGGGAAAGAAGCTGGAGCAAATGTTGCTGTGCATGAGAATCGCCCCAGGGAGAAAGGAAAAATCCCGATGCTCAGGCCACATCCCTGGCGCTCAAAACAGACCTGCCAGGGGAGGGACCCAAGCACTGGTAGTTTTTTAAACTCCCCGGGTGATTGCAGTGTGCAAGCGAGGCTGAGAAGCCACAGGGCTGGAGGAAGAGAGAGGGGACAGCGCCAGGTGTCCCACAACAGGGACATCACAGGACCCTAGGACCAGAAAAGGAACACCCAGCTCAGCACAGACAGCAAAGAGGCTTCAACTCCCACGCCAAGTCCAGGGCTGGTCGTGGCTGCCGGGGGTGTGTGCCGTGAGTTTAGGCATGGCGGGAAAGGAGGGCGTGACGATTGGTCATGTCTGCTATGGGTACAGGGCAGGCAGGAGGCAGCCGTCCCTGGCTTGAGAGTTACCCAACGCTTTCACTTCCCTCCTCCTGCATGAGCATCGCTGCAAAGTGAGCAGGGATGAGAGTATGACTGGCATTTTATACAGGGATTCACAGAAGTTAAGGCACAGGCTAGGAAGTGGTTGCAGCTGAGAGGGGGACCCCAGACCTTCTGACTCCTGGTCTATTCTTTGTACCACACTCACTTCCCCTTTCAGGCCTGTCTGTGGTTCTGCCATCAGTCTTTTACACTATAGTATAAAGTATCTGGGCATCCTCTCCAGGATGGAGAATCTGGAGGCAAAGAAGGGAAGAGCCCTGTCCCAGCTCCTAAAATCACTGCCTCATTGGCCAGTGGTCAGAGCAACCCTGGCCATAAGTGCCCCCCCACCCCGCCCAAGCCCCGGCTTTGTCAGTCCCCTCCCACCTTGGGAAGTCTAACACCAAGACTCGCAGATCTCACGCACCAGGGCAAAACCCTGGCCAACCCAGAGGACAAGAGACCATGCCAAGCCAAGAACAAAAAGGGGGGACCTGCTTCTTTTGTTTCCTATCCCTGACTTAGACCCTGCAATTTTTCCCCAAGAAAGCTCTCCCCATGGCACGCAGTCATCATGTCTCTAGCCCTTCCACCTATCTTTTCTTCTGCTTAAAAATCCCCTTCCCTCTTCTATAGCTGGAGAACTCCTATTCAGCCTTCAAAGCCCAGGTCAAAAGGCCCCTCTGAAAAGCTTTCCTTGATCCTCACACCCCCATCTACACTGGAGAGTAAACAGCTTTCTCTCACCTGTAGGTCGAGGCACAAGCCATTGCTACTGTAGACCCCTTCTGTCTTTCTCTTCCTGGAGCACTTCTAGGCAGAGAGAGTAGCTCCTTCCTTTGGACTCCCACAATCGCCCTTGCAACCCCTATCATAGCACAGGCAACATGTATTTGGGTGTTTCCGGGTCGGTCTTGGCCCCTAAGCTGCAAACAAGGGCCTGGCCCCGATTCATCTTCATCTTCCCGGTACCGATGCAGAGCCAGGCATGCAAGAGGTAATGCCTGGCAACTACCTGAATAATCGATCATCTCAGAGTGTTTATGAAGTTCAGACTGGAGATATATCGAGTTAGGAATAGTCCCGGCCTTTTAAGATCTTCCAAAAATTTTGGAGCAGACAGACTCCTGAGACGTGGGTCAATCCAGCCAGGGTAAGAGGCTTGCCCAAGGTAGCGCGATCTAAGAGGCGGGGCGGGGAGCTGACCTGGAAAAGCAGAAGGTATGAAAGGGGACACCAGAGGAGAGACTGGGGAGAAGAGCGGGAAACACTATTTTTTTCTCTATATTTCTGCATTGCATCACTGGCCACAATGTTCATTTACTACTTAATTTTTTTAAAAATCTAACAAAAACATCTTAAATACGGAAGTCCATGTTTGAAATCCATATTTGAGACCAGGTGTTCTCAAACCTACTGCATCAGAGTTGGGGGAGGGCAGGGGGTGGTCACAACGAGAGTGCTGGGAATTACCCAAAATGCCCATCCAGGGCAGGGTGGAAAGAAACGGAGGGAGCCACTCCACAGAACAGCAGACTGCATCGAGACAGACCAACACAGCTGAACGCAGAACCCGGCAGGCGTCTCAGACATGGCGCCCGACCACGGTACCCGCTCTTCGGACCGATTTACATAAACTTCAAGAATCGGCAACAGGAGACTTTGATGATAAAAGCCAGGGCAGTGGGTACCCTTGGGAGTGGGGGACAGTGACAGGAGGGGGCACATGGGGGGTGTTTGGCAACTGGCACTGTTTAGCATCTTGATCTGGGTGCTCGTTCCCCAGTGTGTCCCGGGTTCGAGCTGGAAGTGAAAGGCAGGCTCTCCTGTATGTTGTAATTCAACAGAAGGTCAACAGAGCAGCTCCACGCTCCTGAGGGCTAGGTCTGGGTGGGGTCTGAAAAGGGATGCTTTTGGGGGTGCCTGGCTGGCTCAGTGGGTGGACCATGCAACTCTTGATCTCAGGGTTGTGGGTTCAGCCCCATATTGGGTATAGAGACGACTTCAAAATAAAATCTTAAAAAAAAAAGGGGGGGGTGCTTTCTAAACCGTTTCTGCCCCAGGCAGGGCCGAACGAAGCTGGCTGACCTGCCAGGTCCCCACCACGTGGACCCCCAGCACATCCCAGCTGCTCACCTCCCCTCCTGCTCCTTCCCTGTCAGGCTGGAGGGGCCAGGCCCAGCCTCAGAGCTTCTGCAGTTTCTCCCTCTCCTCCCAGCCTGGGCCCAGGGCTGTAGCCCCCGGAGAGAAGCAGTCCTCTTCTCCCAGGAAAACTTCCGGATTGGGCCGTGCCTGGCAGCGGCGGCCCTGGGATCCAAGGACAGAGGACTAAAGAGATGTGCCCAGGCTTCCACACAAAGGGGGTCTGTCTGTCTGTCCCACAGAGGCCAGGGCAGCCCAGGGCCAAGCTGGCCCTGGGCCCTGAGAGCCTCCCCTTCTCCAGCTTGGCCCCAGGATGCTTCTTTGTGTCCATTCATGAATTCAGGCTCCTCCTGGGTGCAGACAGCATCTTGGCTCAGGCTTTGGGAAACAGTTTTTTGGCCAGTGCCACCCCACAGTGGTCTCAATATCAAAATCCCAGGGGAGAGTGAGCCAGGAACAGGAAGGGGAAACTGAGGAAGGGGTGAGACTGGCCCCGGTGCCAGGTCCGGGGAACTCTGTCACGGTCTGTAGGAGGGAACACAGGCCACAGGGCATTGCTTCACGGGGCGGTCCCTGGGGACAGCGCCCCCTGGAGGTGTGTACCTGGTAGGACTGGTAGACCCCAGCCCCGCACCCTCCCTGTGGCTCCCTGGGGAACCTCCTCCCCTCTGGGATAATGAGAGTCCCCATCTCTAAAGCAAGGACCACCCCTGTCCCCTGCCTCACCGAAGTTGCTGGAAGACAGCAGGTGAGAGACCTTCTGAACCAGAAATCTTTGGGGGGGGTGGGCACCTCTACTGTCCTTGCAACAAGAGGCTGAAGCAAGCCCACGCCCCACCCAAGCGTCCAAGAGTTAGTGCTCATGGCAGGCGGCCTCTGCCAGTGACACAGTGAGCTGAGGAGCGTGCCAGGCCTCTGTGCCCGGTGGGGTCACTCCGACGCATGCCCTACACCGTCCCCCAAGCAGAACCAACTTGCTTCTTAACAAACCCCTGGTGGCTGTGTGCCCTTCCCTGTGCTCATTCCCCACTCTCTCGATGTCTCTTGGGATCACCTCCCAAACATACTGCCTGCCTTTGCGTCCTCGTCTCGGGGTCCGCTGCTGGGGAGACCCAAACTAAGGCAGATTCTCTGGGACTAAGACTTGGCCTCTCAGGATACCAGCCACAAGCCCCCGGGGCAAGCAAGCGACATCGCTTCTGAATGGCTCCAGTCCCATCTGGGGATGGGGCTGTGATACCAGAAGGCTTGTCTGTCCAGCACTCCACAGTCCACAAGGCTCGCTCACACCCCCTGGCTCCTCGGGGCGGCAGCTCACTGGGCCTGGGACCCATGTCTGCTCTGTTCACTGCAGTTTTCCCTGGTGCAGAGCCGGAAATGAATCTGAAGTCACTCCTCAGCTCCCCTCCAAAGCCCTCGGAATCTTGCAGGGTGGGCTTCTTAGCCCATTTTTCAGATGAGGAGATGAGGCTCATAAAGGTGGCCAGCAGAGTAGAGCCAGATCCTGACTCAGGGATGCTGGGGTGCAGGGGCTCCTCAGGGACCACCAAAACACATGGCCCGTAGCCTCCCCCTGACAAGGCCACCTGGCCTCCCTCCCAGCTTCCCATCTCTGCAGTCTTCCCCTCCCTGATGTCATGATAGGATTACAATCCAGAACATTTCCCGTGAGCTCATGGAAAACATCCTTCCCCTCACAGAGACGGCACCTGGAATGACCAGCCCTGCCAACACAGTGCCACATGCCCTAGGCATAACCCAGTGCCACCGATGGCCAACGGTCCAGAGCACCATTCAGGGCCTGGTAGAGCCATGGGAACTCCAGTACAGAGGGCCCTGGGATATGCTGAAGCTGGATTTCGACCCAGCTCCATCCCCTATGTCCAGGATTCAGGCACCCATTCCTGAGCATGGTGGCTGGCCGCTGGGAGATCTACACCTCTCCGGGGCCAAATGCACACACACATGAGCGCATACACGCACAGAGTGGATGCACCCCACCCCAGGGGTTCACAGAGCCCAAGACACCATCCACACATCCTAAGAATATCTACGCTACAAACCGACACATCCATTCCTTCCTCTGGAGGCTTTTCTTGGAAAGAAATGAACCGTGGTTTTCTCTTGGATAATAATGAAGATCCCACCACTTTGGTACACTAAGTGTAGAGAAATTTGGGGGGTTGCTGAGCAACTGGATATTCAAAAGGAGCCGAGGGGCCCCAAGATCAATCTTGACATCACTGGAAATGGGACAGTCAGATGTCGCACGCCCCCGACAGAGAGATGCACCTTGAAGTTTCTTGCCGAGAACGTGGATCCTAAACCTAATCGAGCCTCCACAGCCATGCTACTTAACACAGCACTAGCCACATGCGGTTAAGTAAATATACCTTCTCTAAAACTAGACAAAATGTACAATTCAAGCGCGTCCGCAGCACTAGGGAATTATTGCCAATGCTGACAGGTGGGACAGGGGTGTAGGGATTGGAAAAAGTGTCCTCACCAGTTAGAGATGTGGACTGAAGCCATACCCTCGGGGAAAAAGCAGAGATGAAGCAACTTTGGCAAAATGTTAGTAACTATTAAGTTCAGGCTATGGGGTGTCGGGTTCATTACTCTATTCTCTCTACTTTTATGAATGACAGTTTTCATCACGTGAGGACCAGAATATGTACACAATCTCAAAATACTCCCTCCCGCCAAATGCCACCAATTACCAAAACAGACAATAATTTTTACAGACAGAAAACCTGGAGGACGTCAACGTGAGCAAGTGATCGAGGTTCACTGCCAGTTATGAGATGCCTAGAATGACCAGCTTCCACCAAAAATGCAGAGCTCAGTCTAACCCTGAGACCCCGAACTGAGCCCAGGGACCCCCACACTGGGGCAGCCTACAGAGCAACTGGCCTGGACACCTCAGAAACGCGGATGCCTGACAGGAAGATGGGAGATAAATTCTGGATTCGAGGAGGCTAAGGAAACAAAGCAGAGCACCCTGAACCGGATCCTGGCAGCTGGGACAGTGACGGGGCAAACTGGTAAAGTCGGAATATGGACTCCATATGAAATAATATTACATCAATGCTGAAGTTCCTTTCTTCCCCCCTCTTTCCCCTCGCATTTAATAAATGACCTACGTGTGTCACTGTTTTCAGCTAGGTTTTTTTTTTCATTGTGGTAAAACACTCTCAATGTAGAGTTTATTGCCTCAACCATGTTTCAGGGTCCAGTTCAGGGGCGTTGAGCACATTCACACTGCTTTGCAGCCACCACCACCATCCGGCTCCAGAACGTTCCATCCCCCCACACTGAGACTCTGTCCCCGTGACGCACGGACCCCCACCCCCTCCCAGCCCCCAGCACCACCATCTGCTCTCTGTCTCTGTGAGTCTGACGACTCTGGGGACCTCACAGAAGTGGACTCACACAACATTCGTCCTTTTGCTTAGCAGCTTTTTAACATCTGTCCTCAAAGTTCATGCCTGTTGCAGCAAGTATCAGAACTTCCTATTTAAGGCTGAGTCTCCTTTCTTAAATCTCATCTCATAAGAGAGTGCCTGGTACTACGTACACACGCACTGAAAGCTTTGGGGTCAAGGGGACACATTGGCAAGGAACCGTCCCGTCGTCAGGAGATGTAACAAGCATCAGTCCTATACAACGGCACTCACTTTCCTTTTCGGCCACACCTTCCTCCTCTTGTTCCATTGGGCTCAGGTGGAGCCACACCCCACCACCACCCAAGCCATGCCTGCCTCCCAAACTCCACGCTCCAAAGGATCTAGCCTTGCCGTAGCCCTTCCCTTGACCCCGCCGATAGGTTCAGGGGTGGGCATGCCATCCAAGCCAGGACACAGACACTCGATTCCAGGACAGTGGTGATCCTGCCAGGAAAGAGAAACTCTCAATCCACGAAGGCTGTGAGCAGTCCAGACAATGCAGCCACCAGAGGAAACAGAGCCCAGAGACAAAGAGAGACAGCCCGGGTACTCTTTAAGACCCTGGATCCAGCTGTACCTGAACCAAGACACTCCTGAACTTTTCAGTTCTGGACACAAACTCATTTCTTTCTTCTGGTGTTCCCTTCTTTCTCTTCCTCCTTCTCCTTCCTCTCCTTGTCCTCATCTTCTCTCTCTCTCCTCCTTCCTCTCCCTTCTCTCTCTCTCTGTCCCTCCTTCCCTCTCTTTCCTCTAAGCCAGTTCAAATTGAGGCCTTCGGTTATTTCTTACAACTGAGAGTACCTGATTAACCCTCAAGCCTGCCTGGCCCGGGCACTTGAGCAGAAACCATACCCATCTTTCCTGCATGCTTGTCGACATCTCAATTCTGCATTCACTCACATGATATTATTAGGAAACCGAGTCCTCCCCTAAACTATGAGCTTCCGTATGTCTGGGATGGAGCCCGAGATTCCGCATTTCTAACAAGCACTAGATGACACCAATGATACTGACTCACGGAGTATGCTGCAGAACGGGTTTAGAGGGTCTTGCTTTCGCCAACACCCACAAACTAACTTAAAGAAGCCTCGAGCACCTGGCTCACGGGGGATCCAGTGCTCATGATTGGCATAATCCAAGCTGTCACCCTAGCCATCCACTTTATGACTAACCCAGGCCCCAGGAAAGGACTTCTCCACATCTCTTGCAACTGGGTGGGCACTGAGCTCTAGAGGGGAAGGGTTTCCTTTTCATAAGAGGAGATTCAATCACACTTGCAAAAAAATCTGAATATTTCAGCTTTACTTAAATACTTTATTTTACGTAAATACTTCTTGACTTTAAGTTTTATGCTTATTAATCTTCATTTGTATTTTGCCTTTCAAAAATTTAAGAAAGTTTTAGATACTCTAAAAAGAAGAGGGTTTTTTTTTTTTTTTTCAATTTTTTACATTTGGTTTAATTTATGTTTGTGGGATTTTTTTTTTTTAAGGTTTTATTTATGTATTTGACAGAGAGAGACACAGCGAGAGAGGGAACACAAGCAGGGGGAGTGGGAGAGGGAGAAGCAGGCTTCCTGATGAGCAGGGAGCCTGATGCGGGGCTCGATCCCAGGACCCTGGGATTGTGACCTGAGCTGAAGGCAGATGCTTAAAGACTGAGCCACCCAGGCGCCCCTGTGGGATATTTTTTAAATTACGTTTTGCATTTTCATCCTTCAGACTAGTGCTCTCCGAGAGAAATTTCTTCAATGATCGAAATGTTGTAGGTCTGTGTTGTATGTACGACACGGTGGCCACCAGCTGTAATCTGCTATTGAGCACCTGGATCTGGGCCCATGCAACTGAAGGGCTAGCTTTTTTACTTTATTTCACTTTAATGAATTTAGATTTGAATTTAAATAGCCACAGGGAGGGGCACCTGGGTGGCTCAGTTGGTTAAAGTGTCTGACTCTTGGTCTCAGCTCAAGTCTTGATCTCAGGGTTGTGAGTTCCAGCCCAGCATTGGGCCCCACACTGGGCATGGAGCCGACTTAAAATTAATTAATTAATTAGCTAATTAATTAAATAGCCACAGGTGGCTCGTGCTGTCCTGGATTGCACAACTCTAGATGATTACTAGAACCCAATTTAAGTGAAAATTTTGAATGGAAGTAACATAATTGATGATTTTGCTGCAACGAAGAGAAAAATAACTGGTATGAAATATATAGCAATTAATAAATTATGCATGCCTTTATCTTATTCCCCATCCAGGCACGGCTGGCCCAGCCACGAACGCCAAGGCTCATGTGGCCAGCCTTCAACCATCTGACGGCCACGCTTTACCAGAGTGTTCCATTTTTGTCATTATAGAAGTATATTTGCCAAGCAGGACAGAACCTGTTTTGTTGAAAAGCTTGTTAGCTAGATTTTTAACTTTAAATATTCAGACATATGGTGTGTGGGCTTCCCCTGGGACACTTGCTCCAGCCCTACACATGCTTGGGGCCTGTCCGTGAATGAAGGAGGACGCACAGAGGGTGTGCTGAGGGCCCTGCCTGGGGGCGGGCAACAGGGAAGACTCGGGGTTCCGGTCCCTGTGTCCAGCGGGGACCACCGTGCGTGCGAGTTCCGGCCCTACTCCACAAACGTACGTGATCGCGAGGATCACTATCCCCGTGGTTGTGTGGGAGGCAGAAAAGCAAAGCACAGTCCGGGTGTGAACCTCACCGTGTGTTCCATGACCACAGGCAAACCAAGTAAGGATAAAAAATGGTACCTACTGCCCCAACTGCTAAGGGTCGGAGGGGATGGTGAATGGAAGGTTCGAGGCGTGAGGCGCGGCACGTGGTTCCTACTCCGTGAAGCCCGGAGCTGGCCTGCCCACGGCAGCCCGGCAAGACAGAGGCCCTGGAAGCCTCTCCTCAGCGCCCCTCCTCCGTGCCCAGAAGCCGGCCGACATCGCAGCAAGCCTTGCCAAGCCTGAAGGGGTCTCTGGCAGCCCCGTGGACCTTGAGAAACTTGCTCTTTCCAGAGTGCTTCAACTCCTCTCCGGAAAGAGACTGTACATGACGACCATCACTTACAGAAATAACCACCACTTTGAGCGCCAACTGTATACACTCACCGGATGCTTCTCATACATATCTTCATCCCCTTAAGAACAAAAAGGAAATGTCTACAAAACCCGTGACCTTCAGGATTTCTTGGCTGGAATAGGACTGGTCCTAAGCGGCCTTGAAGGGATGTCAGGAAGTAGGATGGGGACCTAAACCTACAGAAAGCCCACCAGGGCCACTGTATGCTTTGCCAAGCCCATGTTAGCCTCAGGTCCAAGGAGGATGCCATGGCGCAGTGACTAAGTGGCCCGCTCAAGAGAGCCCAGCAAAAAGATGAGCAGAATCAGAACACAAGCTCCAAGCTCCTTCCACTCCCCAGGGACACCGCGGTGGGAAGAGCTGGGCCCTGACCTCTGTGTGGCCTCAGGGGCAACTTTAAACCCGTGGCAGGAACGGCGCGACGGGGGCCATTCCTGGGGGCGCCCCAAGACCTGGTCCTTATAAACTGGGCATCAGAGGGAACTTGTGACCCACAGGACGTGGCTAATGCCCAGGATCGACAATGGATCAGATATACGTCCACACAGAGAATTCTCCTCAATTCTCCTGCAGAGATGTCCCCCAGCAGAAGTGGGTTCCAGGAAGCAAGAGAAGCGTCTAAAAATGGGAAGTAATAAAATAAAGCAGGGTTCGATGATGAGATGGAAAATGAGGCACACATTAAACTCAGGTTGTGAATAATGGTTAAAGACAAGGGAGACAGCCTTGCCGCAGGTCAGATTTTTTTTTTTTTTAAAGAGTTTTTTATTTATTTATTTGAGAGAGTGAGAATGAGAGAGAGAGAGAGAGCACATGAGAGGGGAGAGGGCCAGAGGGAGAAGCAGACTCCCTGCTGAGCAGGGAGCCCGATGTGGGACCTGATCCCAGGACTCCAGGATCATGACCTGAGCCGAAGGCAGTAGCTTAACCAACTGAGCCACCCAGGCGCCCCGCCGCAGGTCAGATTTTTTAAAAGACGAGCAATGCTAACTGTAGCGTCTCCACAGAGAAAGCACTGGAAGCAAACAGCACGTTTCACAGTGAAGATCTCAAGATGGCGGGATGCAGGGGGACCGTCACTTTCATTTTTATACCTACTTCCCAGGATTTTAAAAATGTTGTCCAAGGAGCATAGGCTGCAGGTATAACCATAATGCTGCTTTATAAAGACCCCATTTAAAGTCAGATTAAAGCAAGAGCGCAGACTAATGTCTTCAGAGGTTAATTCGCTTGCTCAAAGTCACACAGCCACTAGTCATTCACCAGATCTGACTGGTACCTACTCAGATGACAGGTGCTGTTCTGGGCCCCAGGGAGGCAGCAATGGGCACAGACAGTGGGAGGACACTTCCCAGCCTCCCTTGTAGGGAGGTGTGGCCATGTGGGTAAGTCTGCCCCTGGGGATTGGGAGCTGTCTTGTAGGGCATGGAAAATCCAGCTTGGTTTTCTTCCCAAGTCAAGAATTAGAACACTGCCAAGACCCAGAAGCACCCTGTGTATCCCCACCGCCTCCCTTAGAGGTAGCCAGGGAGCTGATTTTGCAATAATCATTATGTTCTGGCTTTCCACATACTTTCTTCTGCATTCCTAAACAACAGTTGGTTTGCCTGTTTTTGAGCATTGAATGATTGGATTCATACTTTCCTTTGTGTTTGGCTATCACTCAACACGTCTATAAGATTGATCCATACTGTTGCCTGAAAGTGGAGGTCGCTCGCCTTGCAGGGTCTTATTCCATTATATGAATATACACCACTCTAGCAATGACGTTTGGGATGTCTCCAGGTCTTGCTTATCACGAACAACGCTGCTGAGAAAATTCTTGTCCATTTCCAATGATGCACATGTGCACAATATTCTCCAGGGTAGACACCCAATGAACATGAACAGCTTTTCATATGTTCACTGTTCATTTGTGTTCTCTTCTCTCTCTTTGTGTTCATCTGCAAAACGATTTGTATTTTTACACTTTCTATTCTCTTATTTGTCTTTTTCTTATCGTAGTTGTTTATATATCCTGGACGTTAATTATTTTGGTGGGTAAATGTGCTGCAGATATGTCCTTCGAGTTCGTAGCTTGTCTTTTATTTTCTTCATGGCATTTTTTTGATGAATAGAAATTCATAATTCTTGGGGCGCCTGGGTGGCTCAGTCATTAAGCATCTGCCTTCGGCTCAGGTCATGATCCCAGGGTCCTGGGATCGAGCTCCACATCGGGCTCCCTGCTCAGTGGGAAGCCTGCTTCTCCCTCTCCCACTCCCCCCTGCTTGTGTTCCCTCTCTCACTGTGTCTCTATCAAATAAATAAAAAATCTTTAAAAAGAAAAAAAAGAAAAGAAATTCATAATTCTTAATGCGGTCTGGTTTACCCATTTTTTCTTTAATGGTTTTAACTTTTTGTACCTTCAGAAATCTTTACCTACCCTGAAATCCAAAAGATAGTCCTTTCTATTTTCTAAAAGTTTCAAGTTGTATTCTTTTTTTATTTCACTTTTAAAATTTTTAATCCATCCAGAAATGCTTTTTCTGTATAGTGTGAGGTAGGGCTCCAGTTTCACTGTTTCCATCTGGATAACCAGTGGTCTCAATACCATTTATTCAATAGACCATCGTTGCCTTGGCTGATCAGCAACACCACCTTTCTCAAAATCAAATGTCTTTATAGACATGAATCTGCTTCTGGCCTCTCTATTCTGTTCCACTGGCCAATTTGCCTAGCCCTGCACCAACACTACACAGTCTTTAATTCCTATAGCTTAATGATAGTGTATTTCTTGATCTAGGCAAACCATTCAAAGGTTCTAGGTTAGAACCTGAAAGATGAGCTGGTCCAAACATCCGTTGAAAAACAGAGGCTCTTGGGCGCCTGGGTGGCTCAGTCGGTTAAGCGGCTGCCTTCGGCTCAGGTCATGATCCTGGAGTCCCTGGATCGAGTCCCACATCGGGCTCCCTGCTCGGCGGGGAGTCTGCTTCTCCCTCTCCCTCTGCCTGTCTCTCTGCCTACTTGTTCTCTCTCTCTCTCTGTCAGATAAATAAATAAAATCTTTAAAAAAAAAAAAAACCAGAGGCTCAAAGAGGGAAAACATCCTTTACAGTGTCACACAGCATTTAACTAAGAACACTGTTAAGGGCTGAATGGTTGTGTTCTCCCTCCTCCCCACAAAAAAAAAAAAAAAAAAAAATTCCTATTTTGAAATCTAATTTCCAGCATGATGGCATTTGGAAGTGGGACTTTTAGGGCATAATTAGATCAGGGAGGTGGGGCCCTCATGAATGAGATTAGTGCCCTTCTAAGAAGAGGCCAGAGAGTAGCTCCTTCTCTTTCTGCCACATGAAGATAAAACGAGACGTCTGTACTCTGTAACCCAAAAGATGGCCCTCACCAGAACCCAACCATGCTGGCACCCTCATCTCAGACCTCCAGCCTCCAGAACTATGAGAAATAATTTTCTATTGTTCATAAGCCACCCAGTCTATGGTACTTCCTTACAGTAGCCCAAACTGATTAAGACAAACGCCCATCTCTCGCCCTGGAAGATATTTGTGTGCTATTTAATATGGCAGCCACTGGGTACATGTGGCTATTGAGCATCTGAAATATAGCTAGTCCGAACCAAGATGGGCCATGGGTATAAAACACACAAACAGATCTCAAAGACTTGCAGTGAAAAGAGAATGTAAAGTATCTCATGAATAATTCATTTATAGTGATTATATGTTGAAACGACAACACTTTGCATATCAAGGATTAACTATAATATATTCCTAAAATTAATCTCACCATTTCTTACCTTTTTATGACAATGAGATAGAAAATCAGTCACACATTAAACTGAATAGCTACTAAAAAATGTAGAACTAAGTATGTGGCTTGTGTGACATTTCTACTGGACAGCACGGGGTCACACTATTAAATTCGCTCAATCAGGAAGCCTTTATTAAGGACCTAACTTGTGGGCTGCACCACGGTAAGGGCCACGCAATGAGGACAGGAACAGAAACAGTTCTAATCCATCTGCTCCACTTCCTCACTGGACTCATCACCCATAGAAAGGAAAAAGCTCATGGTCCAGCCCCTGGCCCAGCTGGAGAGCTCCAGCCCAGTTAGAGAGGGCAGCACCCATGTCCAAATCTACAGATCATTCAGACCAACCCTCCTGTCCTTCCAAATCAACCAGCTGAGGTTGAGACACCTACTCAAGACCACACAGCAGGTGCAGGACAGGCGAAGGCCCATGGCACAGGGTTCAGAGCTCCTTTCCTGCATGTTTGCATCTGTGGCCTCAAGTCCCAGACTTTTCCCTTCCCTTCCAGCAAACCCTCCACCAACTTACACCTCACAATAGCATACAGGACCCTTGAGAACAAGCCTTTGAAAATCCAAGTGCCCATATCAAAGAGGACTCCATGGATTTGGACAGCCAGCCCCTCCCACCTTCCAGCCAAAAGAAAAACCCACAAGAACTCCCCCGTGTGTCCCCTTTCCCAGTGAGACTCCCCAACCTTATGAAGGAGACACGTACAACCCTGCCCCAGGAAATGGAGGGTGAGACTGAGCAGGTAAAGCTCTAGTCCTGCCACACACACACACACACACACACACACACACATCCCATGCCATGCTCAGCCTGGACATCTGTGATCAAGCTCTGCTGTTTGACCAGAACTTGTGGAGACCTCATGGTGACAGGGACCCTCAGCAATTGTCAGGAGACAGTGAGCCACGTAGACGTGGATATCAAAAATGGTGCTAATCCGTCTCAAATTCACCCCCTGCCTACTCCACCCAGAAGCAGGAGACCTGAGGGGGAGGGCAAAAAGTCAGCAGGGCAGGCTGGGCGCCCCCTCAGCACCCAGGCAGGAGGCAAAAGCCCACACTCCCAGAACAGCCTGTCCTCCCTCAAGACCTTCAGGGGCTGAGGGCAATTCGGGAAAGAGTTTTCCTGCCAGCTTTCAGGCAAGCAGACCCCACAAAATCTTAGAGAAACTTAATAACTATGAACCTCCCCATTTAATTCGTAATCAATGCAACAGGAGCTTGGCTTCCACTCGGCAGTCCCGTGGGAGTATCTGCCATCACCATTTTAGAAGAAACTGAGGCTCAGGGGTGACCACAAACCTCACACTGTGAAAAAGCCAAGATGTACAAGCAGCTCTTCCTGGGTCCTAAACCTCAGTTTCCCCACCTAAAAAGAGCACTTAACTCATTCCTCCAGCTTGCCATGGGGGTGGTGAAGGCTGGGGGGGGGGATGGTGGGGGGAAAGGAGTGGGGGGTGACAGGAGCAGTGAGGGGAAGGCAAGGGCAGTGCAGGCGGCAGTGGGGGCAGTGGGGGCTAGTGGGGGGACACCGCTGGGGCGTGCTAACAACCTTTTATCGTTAACGCCGGATAAAAACCGAGCGATTACTCTGCTCCGGGAGCCATGCACAGTGCTTCACGGAGTCCGCAGGGATGGGGACGGTCATTATCCCCGTCTGGCAGACCTGGAAATTGAGGTTCCGGGAGGGGCAGCGACTCGCCTCAGGGCTCGCCGCCAGGGGAGGAGGCGCCGGGAAGCCGCGCTACTCCCGGGTCCGGGGGCGCACAGCTGGGCGCGGAGACTCTCACGAAGACCACGGAGTCTCCTTTCTGCTTTCTTCCGGCCGAGGTTAGGGTCCATTTATCACCTCGAATTCTCTGGGCGACGGGGGAGCGAGCCCGGCAGCGCAGAGCCGGGAGGGAGCCTTGAGAGCCTTGGCCGCCGCTCCCCGCTCGCCCCCTTCCGGCGCGCACCCCCCCGTGCCGTCCGCTCCCCGCGCGCCCCTCCCCTCCCCTTCTCCCCGCGCGCCCCTCCCCGTGCCGTCCGCTCCCCGCGCGCCCCTCCCCTCCCCTTCTCCCCGCGCGCCCCTCCCCGTGCCGTCCGCTCCCCGCGCGCCCCCTCCCTCACCTCGCATACTTCGTCTTCTGGAAATCCAGGAGCCGGGGAGCGAACATCGCGGCGCTTCCATCAGCACCCAGCCCGGGGCTCCGACACCCGGCGCTAGGAGGGAGGGAGGCGCGGGGCGCGGGAGCAGCAGGTAGGCGGGCGCGGGGCGGGGGCCGGCCGGGGGGCGCGCGGAGCCCGAGCTGGAGCCGAGCCGAGCCGGAGCCCGAGACGCCGACGCCAAATCCCGAGCAGATGGGGGCGGGGGCGGGGCGGGGGGGCTCCGGGCCAATCGCCTTAGTCCCCGCGGCCTCGGCCCCCTCCCCGTGCCCGGCAGACCCCTCCTGCCCTCACCCGGGGGGGGAGGAGCGATAGGGAGGGGTGGGGGCTTCCGCTTGGAGCCCCTTCCCTGTCTCTCTCCCGGGGTGCGCTCCGCCAGAGTTTCCAGAGCGAGGTGACGGCCTGCTAGACGGAGCCCCGCTGTCCCCCCCGCCGGGGCTGGGCTGGAAAGGGAGCGGACCCACTTGTGGCGCGCCAGCCACTCAGGCCCCTGGCGTGGCCGGCCCGGGCGGTATACTTGTAGCTAGCGCTTCCCCCAAGGCCGGCGCCTCCTGCCACCCGAGCGCCTGCGAGGCGCGACGGCCCCAGGGGACCTGCCCGGGGATGGCCGCAGTCTCTGGGGAACTAATCCACTCCCAGAGGCTGTGACTCTGGGGACCCTAACGACCCCCAGACAGGGCCATGCGCATTTTATTGCCGGATGGCAGCGTACCCCAGGATCTGCCCACCCCGCTCTGATCTTCTACAAAATCCAGCTCTATCCTTTAGGAGACCTTGGCCCGGGTTATAGGCTGTGGGAAACCACTTACGGGAGCGGATCCTCCTTTGGGGACTGCGGGAGGCAGAACAGCCTTCAACATGAGAGGACAGGTGCCCAAATTGAAAGGCACCTCCTCCCCACCACACACTTCTCTCCCTTCCCTTTGGTTCCCAAACCCCAGCTCCCTGCTATTTTAAATAACAAGGCTTTATTTGAGTTCCTACTACACATTCAGAAAATAATCCCACCCAGGGCAAAAGCGACCCCATGGAATTCACTTCTGTGCTCCCAAATGCTGGGCACACGATGGGCACAGACAGATATCTGGTGTTGGTGGGGACAAGAAGGGTTGCAGGTACACCCATTCACAGGCTGAGCGGGGAGGGAGGACTGGAGGTGGGGACCAGAAAGGGGGTCTAGGGATGTTTATGAGGTCAAATCCACCAGGCCCTGCTGATGGATTAGAAGTGAAGGGTGACCCCTGGGCTTCTGGCTGGCCCTGCTGGGTGGGTAGTGATGACATTTGGGGGTGTGGAGGGAGGGGGAGGAGACCAAGGGAGGAGCAGCAGGGAGGTGAGGGAAGATGTGAGCTGGGTTTTGGCCAGGTGAGCTTGAGGTCAAGGTTGGCATGAGTGGAAGGCCGAGGGATAGAATGTGGTGGGCCAGAGGGTCCGGCAAGGCAGCCAGCCCACCCTGTGAGGAGGCAGAGCTGGAAGGTTCCTTGGAGCTGCAGGTTTTGAACTGCTCGTCTGGACCTCCCAGAGCTGCGACCTCCAGCATGAAAGCCACCAGCCTCCTGCATCTGTTTATTTCTATGTTAAATAAAATGAAATGCAATTTGAAATGCAGCTCTTGGGTCACACAAGCCACATTCAAGTACTCACCAGCTACATGTGACTAGTGGCTGCCATGTCGGACCATTTCCAACACTACAGGAAGTCCTATGGGGCAGCGTGGCTCTAGAAGATCAGGGAGTCAACCAGTGGGTGGTGAGCAGCCGTTGGAAATGAAACAGAAAAGACATCCGTCCAGAGTACACGGGGCCAGGAGAGAGTAAGTCATGTTCAGGAAACTTTTGTTTCAGTTGTCCGTATACATTTTGGGTGAGGTTCATGGCTGTAATGACCAGAGCCTCCTGTCCCCTCGATGGAGAAGGGAAAGAGGCTGAGAGGGACCAGGGGACCCTCCCAAGGTCACACAACCAGAGGAGCTGTCCTGGAGCCCAGCTGCCCAGGCCCCGAGCTCTGGGCCTGCATTTCACGGCTTCTTCCCTGACCTTGACCTCCATCAGCTGCCCAGGCCCCGAGCTCTGGGCCTGCATTTCATGGCTTCTTCCCTGACCTTGACCTCCATCACCACTGTTGTGACCCCCTCCCCAGGCCTTATTGTCAGCCCCACTGGGACACACCTGTCCCCAGGTGCCAGCCATACCTCCTCCTCCACCCTCAACTTCAATTCCCAAAAAGGTCCCTGCTGGCTTTATAAAAGTGAAAGCCCCAGAGGCCTGAGCTCCCCGTGGCCCCCTCCTCCCGGGGAGTCCAGGGCAGGCCTGGGGCGTCCATCGTTGTTGAGCACAGCTGCCCAGGGGCTGAGGGAAGCCACAGATGTGGAACCAGCATTCCCCAGGCTGCTGGCCCACTGGCCTCCTCCCGGCCCCAGCCTGCTGTCGACCTTCCCCAGGTCTTGGCAGTGGGCTCAGTGGGGCCCTAGAGGAGACCCCTGAAGGGAAACACAAACCTAGAAATGGATTTTCTTTTTTTCCAAGAGCAAAAAAAGTTGGATAAGAAATAAGTTACTATTTTTACTGCTGGGATCCAGTTGTTATGGCAACTGAGGGCCTGACTCCTGTGCGGGAGTCAGGGTTAGACTGTGCGTGAAGGAGATGGGGTGGGCGCCAGGGGTGGGGGCAGCCACTGGAAAAGCCTTGGGCTCCTGACCCTGGGGCCTTCCCGGATCTGCCCCCCCCGGCTCTGTCCCCCCCCGCCCCCCCATGGCAGAAGTCCATCGGTGCCCACTTCACCGTGGCCAACAGTCCCTTTGGTGCAAGCCCACCTCCTGCTCGCTGTGCGGGCTCAGGCTCCCCCAGCCTTGTCGCCGAGCCTGTCCATCACCACTTCTGGTAGGGGGTCATCGTGCCCTGTCTCCAGATGCAACCCACAGCCCCTGCCACAGTGACCGCTCACGGTCACCACCACTCCTGGTAGGGGGTCATCGTGCCCTGTCTCCAGATGCAACCCACAGCCCCTGCCACAGTGACCGCTCACGGTCACCTAAGCGATCAACCCCTCAACCGCTCCTGGCCAAAACCCACGTCATCTTCCCTAGGGCTCTGCTGTTCTTTCTCTGAAGAGAGAGAAGGGCCCAGAAGGCCGCCCCATACCACCCCCTGGACCAGGCTGGCCGTGGCTGGGAGCTCTGAAGGTGGCCTTCCCAGGATCCAAGGCCGCCCTCCACCACCAGCTAGCTTTGTGCCCTGAACACAGGTGCTTCCCACTCAAGGCTCAGTTTCCCCACTTGTAAAGCACCCACCTTGCAGGATTACTGAAGGAACAAAGGCAGCCTGGGCCCAACGTTATTACTGAAAATGTGCTTCCCCCATCTGTAGCTACATGGTAGGAGGTGCTGTTCCTAATTTGTGGACGAGGAGCCTTGCTCAGGGAGGCTAGGTCCCACAGCAAGCCACACAGACCTACATCTGTCTGTCCCTGAAGTGCCTTGCACTATTGAATGTGCACTGATTAAGCACTTACTGTCTTCCTGGTTCTTTGGAGGGGCAAATTGGCAAGCAGGGAGGGAGAGAAAGCCCCCCCCAACCACCCATGCTTTTCACCCCTTCCCCAGAGCCCTGGCTACATCACAGTCTCCTCTCACGAGGCCACCCTCTGCCATCTGTCCCCAGGACCCAATGCCCCCTTCTGACCTGACCTGATTTTCCTTCTCCCCCCGGTAACTTCCAACATGGGCATCTACTATGTGCTTAGCAGTGTCTGGTAACAAAGTCCCGATTGTCTCAGCCTCTCCAGGCCACAAACCCTCCCTACCAGAGTAACTTTCTGAAACACAAGTCTGATTAAGTCCCTCTCCCTAAAATCCTTCAGTGGCTCCCCTTGCCTTCAGGATAGAGTCAGTATAAAACAGCCTCGCCCACGCCCCACACCCAGTAAATGAATCCAAACAAACTCCGCAAAAGTGTATGGCTTTCTCATGCTCTGGGACCACACAGATGCTGTTCCCTCCACCTGGAAGGCCTTTTCTCCTCAGTTTGCCTGGCCAGTCTCTTGTTATTCTTCCAGACCCAGTTCAAAGATCTCCTTTGCAAGAGCTTTTAGGGAAATGGCTTCTCCTCTTTGTGCCGCCTTCGAACCAGCCCCAGGGCCCCACAGTATCATCCTGTCAATGCCCATCAGCCAAAGACTGCGGGGAGGTTTATCAACTGGTTGTGAGAAGTCGGAGGGCCCACCATGGGGAACCGTAGTGGTCTCCTCCAGAAAGGGTCAGGAAGGACTCATGGCAGAATTCATACTTGCCTTAGATGCTTGGGGAAGTTCAAGGCAGTGGGGCTGTACTTTTTATTGGATACTATTAGGAAGCAGGACCAATTCTTGATGAGATATCTTAATAAGTGTTCTCTAGAAAGGGGAAAGAGCAGGGGGAGGGTGGGGCCATGACTGACAAATCCGTGACGGTCATTTGTATTAGCCAGGAGAGTAGGGCTAGTTGGTATTTTTGTGCTTTGCACAGGGACCTTAATTAGACGAGCTTTCGAGCTGGTTTTGGTCTCTGTCTCCCTGCACCAGGGTCACAGAGCGGCGTTGTCTGACTTGGGTGGATGGTTCATGTCGGGCAGTCCTCTGCTGTAAGATCAGCTTCCTGCCCAGCTTCCCCTAACCTGTGGGGACCACGACCACGGGCAGGGCCAGGTTCAAGGTAAACACCCACCCTGGGTAGGTAGACAATGAGTGGACAATAGGCAGCTGTCCCACGTAACTTTTCTGGCCTTGGCTTTGCCACCAGCCAGCCACATCTTCCTGGTGTGCAAAACGGGAAGAAGAAGGATAATCACAGAGCCAGGCAGGTGTTTCGCATGCATCAATCTCTTTTTCTGTCTCTCAACAGCTGCCCCAAGTCTGGGCTGCAGTGGAGGGGTGCTGTGGGAACATTGCTTCACTGACTTCGACCCAGGGGTGCTCACCTTTCAGCGTT
Source organism: Halichoerus grypus (assembly GCF_964656455.1). Lineage (NCBI taxonomy): Eukaryota > Metazoa > Chordata > Mammalia > Carnivora > Phocidae > Halichoerus > Halichoerus grypus. The sequence continues at coordinate 3,784,395 of NC_135717.1, forward strand.
TCTTGGGAAGCTTACAACAGTCCTGATGCCTGGGCCCCCCTCTCAGAGACCCTGGCTCAGCTGAGGACTTGTATGGTTCTGCAGGTAACCTGGGTGATCCTGAAGTCCAGCCGGGTCCAGAGTGTAAGTCTGTCCCTGGTCTCCCTACCCCACTGAGGGGAGGCTCCCCATCCCAGATCTCACTGTCCACGCTCTCCTCCAAACACCACCCAACAGACCGCTATCTACATGACTGAGAGTGGAGTACACTCTACAGACAGGCAGGAAACATTTTTAAATCCTCCATCAGCCCCTTGCACCACTCAGGATAGGACAGCAAACACATGGACAGCTCCGATATCCACATTGAAACTATCCTCAGGCACACAGCTACAAACTTGCAAATGTTACTCCTTTCAAGGTTCTCTCCACGTTCTTGATGCTCTCCGTCACCCCCTATACCTTCAAATAGGACCTGATGCCGGGAACAAAGGCAAAGGAAAAAAAAATTAAATTTCCTTCCAACTTACAGCCCATTGACAGGCAGAGTGACCTTCCTCTAGAAACTGCCTCCATGTTAATACTTTGCTAAGGGCAAAAGGCAATCTTAGCTTAACATTAGCCTGACCTCCAGGATCCTGTAATTCTCCTTTAACATATAAAAATTCCTTTGGAAACTTCCTTTATCTCTACCTCCTTCCCCAAGATTTTTGTTAGCAATCATCCTCCAAGCATGTGGCCCACTGATAAACATCTGAAGGGTCTCATGGCTAGGGTTTTACTAGACAGTAATAAATACCCTTTTCCTAGCAACAGCTAGCCCCTCAAGGTCTTGGAAACCTTGCTTCCAAATTCCTTAGAGACTTACACTGTCCCTAACCCCCTCTCAACTTGAAAGTATATAATAGGCCACTCCTCATGACCCCAGTACAGCTCTTCCTGCCCACGGGTCCTGTCCCCATGCTTTAATAAAACCACCTTTTTGCACCAAAGATGTCTCAAGAATTCTTTCTTGGGGCACCTGGGTGGCTCAGTCGGTTGAGCATCTGCCTTCGGCTCAGGTCATGATCCCAGGGTCCTGGGATCGAGCCCCACATCAGGCTCCCAGCTCTGGGGGAAGCCTGCTTCTCCATCCCCCACTCCCCCTGCTTGTGTTCCCTCTCTCACTGTGTCTATTAAATAAATAAATAAAATATTTTTTAAAAAAAGAGTTCTTCCTTGACCATTCGCTCCCAAACTGCAATATTTCCTACATCAGTATCTATACCTATATTTTATCTATAATCTACTACACGTGTGTGTGTGTGTGTATATACGTGTACGCATGTGTACACACACGCTTATAGCTTATACATACTTGTATATCTCAGATTTTATAATATATATTCCAGATTTTATTTGATATATGTTGTTAAATAACAAATGTTCACTCTAGTAAAGATATAATTGGTTTCACTAATCAATTCCTGAATCGGGCAGCTTCCCTTCCAGCAGGCAGAGGGAAACTCCACTGGGCTGCAGGAACGGAAAGGCTTTTAAAAACAGGGAGAAAATGGAAAAGGGACATAATTAGCAAAGAATGCATTATTTTAGACAAGTTTGCCCTCCTAAGGGGAACGGAAGGTGTCTAGCCATAAATTTCCTAGTGCTGACCAGGAAATTCCAGGTTAATGGGTTCAAGGGTACTTCCGGCGGGCGGGGATAGAGGGAGAAAACTGCAGTCAGGTTAGGTATTAAGTCCTGGTTTCCTGATGTGAGGCTCTTAACATAAATGACTCCATTTGGGGCCTGTGGCTGTCTTTCTTTTTTTTTTTTTTTAATATATTATTTATTTATTTGAGAGAGTCAAGCAGGGAGAGCAGCAGAGAGAGAAAGAGGGAGAAGCAGGCTCCCTGCTCAGCAGGGAGCCCAACGTGGGGCTCAATCCTAGGACCCTGAGATCATGACCTGAGCCGAAGGCAGACGCTTAACTGACTGAGCCACCCAGGCGCCCTTCTTTTTAACCATGTCTGTCTAACTGCCAGAGGGTTTGTCTGATCAGGATCCCCTGTCCCCCGTCATCGCTCAGAGCTGGGACTCTGACTGTCCGTTCTTTGTTCAGTCTACTGTGTGCCGGGCTCTGAGCCTCATGGAGCAGGATTTGTCCTGGTCACTGCTCAGCTGGGGAAACCACGGCAGCCGGGGGGCAGCCTTTCCTCTTTTCTGGCTTTGCGGTCCCTGAGCCAGCTTCAGGTCTTTGCAAGAAGAAAAAAGAGCAGCTCCCAGGAACCAACTTGTTCCAGCTAGGGTTCCTGGGAAGCAGGCTCTGAGAGGAGATTAAAGCAAGGAGATTGTTCAGGGGATTATTCTTGGGGTGGACAGCAGGGGAAAGGGGGGCCTCCCATCCACCAGTCACTGGGTGTAGCTGCAGGAAAGGGGCACAGGGTGGGCACGGCAATCCCCCAAGGGGCCTGACAGCCTGGAGGGTACCTCCTCATTCCTGGCAAGCGCCTCCTCTGACCAGGGACCTCCCTGTTCTGAACTGTCCCAGCCTCCCACCTCCTCCAAATGATTGCCCTTTTCCCGTCTGCTCCACTCCTGCCTTAGCCAGGAATCCAAATCCTGAGCTTCCAAACCAGCGGAGATGAGAGCAGGAAGTGAACTGGGGAAGGAGGGGTGTGGGGGCCAGATCTTGGGTCATCTGCCCTCTGTCTTCCAGGCACCTCATCTCAGCACTGCATCCCCAGGAGTTACCATCCAAATCCTGGAGAGGAAAGCCTCCAAGTTACCTCTGCATTTGCAAAGTACCCAAGGGCACCATTCAAAGGACATTAGACCTGGAGACACGTCCATACAGGCTGAAGCCAAATTCAAATCCAGGCCCTCCATTGACTTGGGACCTCAGATTTAAAACAAAAACAACCAGGCAGGTAATATCAGTAATGATAACCTGAATTGTCATGAGAAGAATGAATACCAAACATTTTGCTAGAGGACGAGGTGACATCCCCCCAGGTGAGATTATTGGCTTCCAGCTTTTTATTTAAAAATTGTCCTGGGGCCACAAGGGGAAAATATCATTTTCAAAATATTCACAAAAACTGGTGTGATGTGGTAAGTAGGTCTTAAAACTTTGCTTTGGTGTTATATGTACAAGAAACAAAACTTAATCGAATGTTAAAAAGAAAACTACAGGACCAAAATGGTGTCACTTTGGTTAAGGCCCTAAGTCAGTCAACCAAGACTTAGTACCTAATCCAACTGCAGTTTCAACCCCCAGAAACATAACCTTTAACAGGTCAACAAGCAAGTTCCCCAGTCAGCTCTAGGAAATTTATGAATAGAACCCATCCATTCCCCTTAGAAGGGCGACCTTGCCTAAAACAATGGATTCTTTGTTAATAATGTCCTCTATCTTTTTTAAAAGATTTTATTTATTTATTTGAGAGAGAGAGCACAAGCAGGGGGAGTGGGAGAGGGAGAAGCAGGCTTCCCGCAGAGCGGGGAGCCCGTTGCGGGGCTCGATCCCAGGACCCTGGGATCATGACCTGAGCAGAAAGCGGAAGCTTAACGACTGAGCCACCCAGGTGCCCCTGCATAGCAATTTTATAAAAAGGCCGTATCTTTGTACCCGCCATGGGTGTATATGCAGAAGAGGTAAAGATCAAGTATGTGGTGCTCGTAGGCCCAGTTGCTGCTATAATTAACAATTATAAGCTTTAACTAACATTAGTCACAGAAATGTTCAGTGTTCGAATTTCCGGGAGTAGAACGCCTGCTCTGACCTTCAGCCCTTCTCTTACCAGGGTCTCTCTGACATGCCCCCGCCCTCGTCCACCCCTGTCCAGTCTGCCCCACTCGCCCACCTCCTGATTACTGGACATCCCGGATGCCAGGTCCCCTGAGGGGATTCAAAGCCCAGAATCCAGCCTTGGAAGGTCCCCTGGGGTCCGCTGTCCGGGCCTTGCTGACCTCTTGTGGCCAGAAGCAGAATTATCACATTATCGCACATTAAAAATGACAAACCTGGGAGTTGGCTCAAACTGGGGGTGTCTGGGGGTGAGAATGGGCCTGCTTACCCACCGTCCCGCCCCGGGAGTAACCTTCTCAGCAATATGTGTCAATACCTAAAATGCACGGATCTTTGTCCCACTGACCCCAGCGCTGGAAATCACAGATGATATCTTCTTGCCAAAATGTATTTCTTCTAGTTCTAAATCAAAGAGATAAGAGGAACATTCTCAATTATCCTTGTGTTGAGTGAAACCACAGGAAAGTAATCAGCCAAATCCAGAATGTGGGGTCGACTGCGGGACAACTGAGTGGGGAGACTCTCTTGATAAAAAAGAGACTTCCAGTCTCGTCGGCCAATATCATGTAGTGCCCGTAGTTTGGATCCTGGTGCAGAGGAACGGGTGGTAAAAAGACGTATAAGCAACAATCAGGGGAAACAGAGTCCTGACTGTGTAGTAGATATAAAGGGATAATTGTTCATTGGGTAAGGTGGGACAAAGGCATTGCTGCTATGTTAAAAAAAAGGGGGGGGGTCCTGACATGTATCCTGAGGTAGATGCAAGTGAAATGAAGTGGTATCTGGGATTTCCTTCTCAAATATTCCTAAAAGATGTCAAGGAATATAACTGAAACCAGAATAGCAAAATTCAGGCCATTGTTGAAGCTGGTGTAAGGAAATTCATTGTGCTTTTCTCTCTGTTTTTAATATGTGTGAAACCATCCGTAGTGGTGTTCTGTTTTGTTTTGTTTTCCTTTTTAAGTGCTAAAAGGGGAAGAGAAAAGACAGCTGGGTGGGGATGGTCAGGGATGTCATCAGCCTTGGTCCCCAGGGGTTCTGTTCAGGCCGAGACCTGAAAGATGGGAGGCTGGAGTAGGGGGCAGATTGTAGGCCAAGGGAACGTCTTCAAGGTGGGGAAGAGAGATAGGAAGAAGCAGGACAGGGCTGGGAGTGGGGGTAGAGGGAAGGGGGTCCCCAGTGAGATGGGAGAGGTGAGCAGAGTTTTCTCAGAACGGTGCTTGTAGACTGTGGTGAGGAAATGGGATTTTATTGGGAACTGGGATGGAGAGGGTGTCCATGATCCCATTGCCTTCTAGGATTCCTCTGAGCAGTGCTCCCAATGGGTTGAAAGGGGTCGAGGCTGGAAGCGTGGAAACCCAGAAGGAAGCCTTTTCTCCTGGCAAGATCAGAGATGATGGTGGCTCGAACATGAACGGGGATGGCTAGGGGGAGTGGTTGCTTCCTAACTATATTTGGGAGGTAGAATCTACACTGTTTATTGAGGATGTGGGGAGACCAAACATACAGATGTATGGTGGCCAGTCCACACATGAGGACCAAACTCTGACCTAAACCTCCTGTGGTAACCCGTCCGGGATATCAGACCGCCTCCCGAGCCACCATCGGCCCCCAAATGCCAGACTCGATCCATAACTGACAGCTTCCTTCATTTCTGTCCCCACTTCCAACTTAGGACCAAGCAGAGAAGACCAAATATGCTCCCCTAACGTCACATAGCGAGCCGCCTCCAAATTCTCCAGGGCGACGGCCTCCACCTGGGCCACGGGAGCCTTCCCTCCGTCACTGCCAAGTTCTCCCATCTTCCTGTGATGGTAAGAGAGAAGGTGCGACGTTGCCTGAAACAGTGAAAAAGCGGGGACACTCTAGATACCCATCAACTGAGCAAGGCTGTTTTAAATATGGGAGAACAGCCATACAGTGGAATCCCGTGCCACGGGTAGAAAAGAATGTGCTCAATCCCAAGGGCCTGGAAATGTCCCCGGGGTAAGTTGTTAAGTGAAAATGCAAGGTGTGGAGGTGGGACATTCATGATGTCGGAGGAAAGGATTCGCAAGCCCTCTCCCTGGCAAAGCAGCAATTCAGCTAGTGACACTATCCAAAAACAATCAGCAGAAAATCTGGTCCCCCCTGCAGCTCAGGTGAAGCGGCCCAGGGTCCTGCCCAGAGGAAGGATCCAGGATGAGGAGCTCAGCGGCTGCACCAGGGAGGACCGACTTCATGCAGAACCCAGAGTTGAAAACTCCAAGCCTGAAGGGAAATCTGGCAGATTCCCACAGCCCTCCTGGGATCCTGGACAGCTCTGGGAGCCAGGAAGAAGGTACCGACTCCGGAGCCTTCAGAGTAGCTGTAAACGGGGTAAACGTGAAGGCATTCCTTCATGCTGCACCAAAACAGGTGGAAACTTCATTGGCACAAGGAGCTTACGCAAACTTCACACGTGCATTTACTGAACAGTTAGCTTCTGCTACTCGGTGGTCGCTCCTAGCAAGCCGGGGTTTCAAATGACATCCCAGTCAACCCTGGCCATCTGGAAGACGGTGCGCTGGCCCAGGGCTACACCCTCTCGGAGGAGACCATGGAAAGAACGCTGAGCTGCGAGTTTCTGGCTGAACATAAGGCAGAAACAAGTAAACTCTCTGAATTGGATTAGCAGCTTCTATGCCACACACACAACAGTAACAGGCAAAAATCTAACTGGCCGAGGGGTGTATGCATGATCTTTAACCCATCAGTGGCTTACGCTGAACCAGGGGACGAACCAGGTTAAGAGGCAAAAAGAAGAGAAAAAAAAAAAAAAAACCTGAGCGGGGATATCAGAGATTGTGCAAGGTGGGACTGCTGGATTCGGGGACGGGACTGAGTTCTCAGAATCAGTCCGACCAAGTCACCAAACAAATAAGCAAATTACAAACGTGATCCTCCTATAGATGCAGAAATGCTTTTGACAAAATCCAACCACATTTCAAGATAAAACTCAACTAACTAGGAATAGAAAGGGAACTTCATCCACATGATGAACTGGCAAACTCTTGGATCAAATAAAGACACGCTTCAAAAATGGAGCTTTTCTGCAAAAACTGGACCAAGCAGGTCAAACGATGACCATTCTCTGGGGATGGGGCTTTTGGGGAGCTCCAAGCCCTTTCCACCGCCTCCAGTGACTGCCAGGCTGCTTGTTTTTTTTTTAAGATTTTGTTTATTTATTTGACAGAGAGAGACACAGCAAGAGAGGGAACACAAGCAGGGGGAGCAGGAGAGGGAGAAGCAGGCTTCCCGCGGAGCAGGGAGCCCGATGCGGGGTTTGATCCCAGGACCCTGGGATCATGACCTGAGCCGAAGGCAGATGCCTAACGACTGAGCCACCCAGGCGCCACCAAGGCTGCTTTTTTTACGCCTGTCACCGTTGCAAGACTGCTGACTTTCAAGGCTACCAGGGAGCTTGGAGGGAGAGGTGGAATTAGGGAAAACTAAAAATGCCACGGATCTCACTGCTTTTACAGAGATTCCGCTGTTTTGCTTGTATAAATGCTTCTTAGAATGTTGCAATCCTTTACTTCATCTCCAGAGTTCCGAAGAAGTGGATTTGGATCATTTTTGCCAGTGTTCTCTTTGCTTTCACGGAGGGATGGCTCCATTCGTGCATCCAATCTCCATAGCACTCTCAAGAGAATTATTCTAGCCCTTGTTATTGTTGAGGAAACAGATACTCAGAGAGATTGTGTGACTTACTTAAGGAGACACACCTCAAGAGAACCTGAACCCAGATTTGAACCTCAGAATGTCTGTCTGATTTCAGTGGTGTGCTTGCCCTGATCTCCCTCTCACTGCCTCACCTCCTGCAAGGTGCCCTCCGTCACCCTTTCACTCAGTCCTCGGTTCCCTCCTCTCTGCCAGCTCTTCAACCCACGGGTTTATTTAGAAACTCGCCTGTGGGAGGATTGTTCATCTCTGAATGTGGCACACAGGAAGAATACTTGAGGAATGTTTTAAGCACCAACAGGTGATGGTTCTGCTCTACGGTCGAAAGGAGGAAGGGAAGCTCTTCTTCATGGGATTGGCATCAGGCTAGTTAGCTGGAGGGCTCCTGAAGTGATGATAGAAGGTCTCAAGCACCTTTCCTGCTCTACCTGTCATCAGGAATGTCAGCTCATGCCATCCCCAGGTGAGCTGGGACATGAGGTTGTGTTTCTGAGTCACACACAGGTCAAGCTCTCAGCTTTGGACATTACCATTTTTAAAAGTGTTATCCTGGTGTTCACATAGATGGTGGAATGGCCTCCTGAAGGTTTAGCTGTGGCCACACCCTGTGAGGTTGAGATGTCATTCTGCAATATTCAGGACATGCCATCAACTGGGAGTAGAGGTGGTAGTGTTTCCCTGCAGATTACAACTAATAATCCACGGAAAAATTTTTTGTTTCCATCCACACAGCCCTGAGTTCACTGGATTTTGAGATTCTAGTAGCAAAAGGACCCCTATTACTCCAGGGAACAGAGTCATGGTTCTGGTAAATTGGAAACGGAGTCTAACCCCTGCCATTTGGAGATCTTCATTGGCTGAACCAATGGAGAGAGAGAAGAAGTTATTGTCCTGGATGAAACAATAGATTCTGATGAATGAGGGGAAATTGGGTGGCTTTTCAAAATGAAGTGAAGGACTGTGTCTAGAACCCAGGGGATTTATTCAGACACCTCTTTACGGCCCACAGGAAACTGCCAACTGATAAAGACGGAACCACTAAAGACATTGCTCCTGGGCTACACCTTGACTTCAGTGATTGGAGATGGACTCTATGGGCATCCACATATGTATATTTATACATTTACATATGTATATGCCCAATCACTAAAATCAGGACACAGGACAGTTCCCACACTCCAGCTGGCTCCCTCCTGACCCCCTCCCAACCAATCTCCCACCAGAGGGAACAACGACTCTGCCTATTTTTCACTTCATATAGATGGACTCATACAGTCTTATGTTCTTTTGTATCTTTTCACTCAATATTGTATTCATTCATGTGTGTATGGCCTTTTAATTGCTCTGTAGTATTCTTTTGTATGAATGTACCAAAATTTGCTTATTCATTCTGTTGTAGATGAACATCTGGGTTATTTCCAGTTTTGGATTATTAAGAAAAAGCAGGTAGGAGTGTTCCTATACCTGTCTTTTGGAGGGAAATATGCACTAATTACTATTGAGGATATGCCTAGAAGTGAAATGGCTGAATCACAGGGAATATGTATGTTTAACTTGAGTAAATACTGTCAAAAGTTTTCCAAAGTGATTCTAGCAATTTATTTTTTTAAAGGTTTTATATTGAAGTCATCTGTAATCTCTATGCCCAATGTGGGGCTCAAACTCAGAACCCTGAGATCCAGAGTCACACGCCCTACCGACTGAGCCAGTCAGGCGCCCTGATTCTAAGAATTTAGACTTGTACTCACAGTGTATGAGAGTTCAAGTTGCCCCACAGTTACCGTCTACAATTTGGGTTGCCAGTTATCTTAATTTTAGTAGGGGATGTCAAAAGTTCAGAATAAAAAACGAAAATCAACAAATCACTGAAGTAATAATTAGAAAAAGTTTATTGTATACACATCAAAGAGACAGTTTGCAAACGAGGAGCACTCAAACCAGAACAGGGAGGGAGGCTCAGAGGTATATCTTTATGCAGCAGCTTCTATAGTGACTATTTACTCTTCACAATGATTGGTTATGATATTAGAATTTTCTTAAATGCATGGGAATTGGTTAGCAGTTACCTCCTATCAGTTTGGGGGAACTACTTTGTTTCACTTATGATTTTCAGAGGCACCAGCGAGAAGTGACCCAGGTCGATTTAGCCTTGCTTGTCTTGCAAAATAAGCTAAATTAAGCTTTGCTTGTCTGACTAAATTGGTTTTGTCTACTCAGGGTATTTTCAAGTCTGGTCTCTTTTTTTTTTTTTTTTAAGATCTTATTTATTTATTTGCGAGAGAGAGAGAGAGAGAGAGAGAGAGAGAGAGAGAGAGAATGAGCAGGGGGAGGGGCAAAGGGAGAAGCAGACTCCCCACTAAGCAGGGAGCCCAATGCAGAACTCGACCCCAGGACCCTGAGATCATGACCTGAGTCAAAGGCAGTTGCTTAACCAACCGAGCCACCCAGGTGCCCTAGTCCAGTCTCTGTTTCTATTTGATTTTAACAGGTACATGCTTGTAGTATCTTATTTGCTTTTAATTTGCATTTCCTTAATGAATATTAATGACGATCACCTTCTCAGGTGCTCATTAGCCATTTTGCTATTTTGTGAAGTGCCTGTGCCCAAGTATTTTGCCCAGTAAAAAAATGAGTTGGTATTTTCCTTACTGATTTGTAGAAATTCTTTTAACATTCTGGAAAGACGTCCTTTGTCAAAGTATGCATTGCAAATACATGTATTGCAAGTATATGTACCCCATTCTGAGGCTTGCCTTCTCAACGTCTCTTGATGGTCTCTTGATGAGCAGTTGTCCTTAATTTTGATGAAGATTAATGTTTTATGTTGTGGTTAGTACTTTTTTTCCCTTAAGATTTTATTTATTTATTTGAGAGAGAGAGAGAGAGAGCAAGAGCACAAGAAGGGGGAGCAGCAGAGGGAAAAGGAAAAGCAGGCTCCCTGATGCGGGGCTCAGTCCCAGGACCCTAGGACCATGACCTGAGCTGAAGGCAGACACCTAACCAACTGAGCCACTCAGACACCCCTGGTTAGTACTTTTTAAAGTACTTGTTTAGAATACTTACTTTATTTACCCCAAAGTCATGAAGGCATTCTCTCATGTTTTCTTCTAGAAGGCTTATTGTTTTACTATTCACATTTATGTCTACAATCCATCTCAAACTAGTTTTTGAGTTTGGTGTGAGGAGAGCCATGAGAAAAGACCCTTCTCTCCTCAACGATTTTCAATGCACTTTTGACTCTGTGGCTGGAATTAACTTCCCTACCCACAAATTTGATTGTGCCATTCTCCTGGCTAAGTATTTTCAATGGCAGCCCATTGTTCTTGGGATAATGTTCAGTCTCTTGCTTAATGTAGCTTAACAACATCCAGCTTGATTTAGCCACCTCCGATTTCACAAGTCAAATCTGTCTCGTGTTCACCGTCCCACTCAGAGCTCAGACACACTGAGCAGAGCATTCCCGGGACATGCTCTCATCTGTGGACCTTTGCAATACAGAATGCTTCCATCTCCTTGGGGTGGTTACCTACCATTCAAATTTCAGGTCTCCCCTCCTCCAGGAAGCCTTCTCTGACTGCACAGTCCCTGTCCCTTAAGTTTAGGTTGAGTGACCTCATTATGTGCTCTCTTGTACCCCGACTTGTAATTGTGTTTAAGTATCTCCCCCACTGTAACTTCTCTAAGGGAACGGAGGCCTATTTAGTTCACATGGAAGGTACTTCCTAAATATTATTGAATGTATGAATAAATGTAAGGTGGACTCCTCCGCGTGAGCCTTGGGGAAAGAAAGGGGTTTCAGTTCTCAGATCCAACACTCGGCTAATACGTTAGTATTTCTGAGCCTCAGTTTTTAAATCTGTAAAATGGGAATGCGATATTCGCTAAGTAGGGATGCTGTACATAAATATTTAGCGCAACGACTGGCAGGCACACGGCGGCCCCTTTTAATATTGATAAGATGATGGAGTGTACCGAGCGCCTACTCTTTTCCATGCGCATGCGCCGCCCTCGGTCCGTCAGCAAGCCCTGCCCGGCGCGCCCCCGCGCGTCCCCACGCGTGCGCGTGTTCGACCAGAACCCCAGGTCCGGGCCAGAGGTGAAGGGGCGGGACCTCCGCAATACGCTTGCGCCGTGGGGAGGCCGTGCCCCGAGGAGGCGGGGCCGCGCAAGCGCGCAGGGTGCCCCGGCTCCGGAGCATAAACAAGAGCGGGCACGGGATGAGGCGGCGGTTGATCCCCGGGCAGCCAGCTGCGGCCAGCGAGGCGGCGAGCGCGGCCCGGCGCCGACCCTGAGCGCACCCGACACGCCCTCCCGCGCGCGAGCCCCCGGCCGGGCCCGCCCGCGCCCGCCCGCCGCGCGCCCACCATGAACCTGGCGAGTCAGAGCGGCGAGGCCGGCGCCGGCCAGCTGCTCTTCGCCAACTTCAACCAGGACAACACGTAAGGCCGGGCGGGGATCGGGGGCCGGGGGCCGAGGGCCGAGGCCCGGGGCCGGGGCGGGCGGGAGCCCGAGGCCGGGGCCGGGCCCGAGGTCGGGCCTGCACGTTCGGGTGGAGGCCGGGGCGGGCGGGGGCGCCCTCGGGGGGCGGGCCCGGAGCGTGGAGGGAGGGGCGCTCTGCTCGCGGACCCTCCGGGCGCTGCGCTGGAGCTGCGATCTCTGAGCGGGGAAAGTGATGGAGGTAGGGAGGCGTTTCACCCACCCGCCGAAAGGTTGCTTTACCTTTTGGGGCCTCCCTTCTCACGAAGTTGGGGCAGAACTTTGTGCCTTGACCTGTTGTCTCAGCCGCTTCCGGAGCGGCGAGAGTGCGTTTCTTCCTTGTATCCCACCTCCCCTTCTTCGTCAGCCCTCTTCCTCCACCCTTTCCCCTCTTCAGGCCCTTCTAGTCTCCTCCTCATCTTAGGGCCTCATTCCCTTCTTCCCTTTCCTTTTCTTCTTGTCTCGCTGTTCTTTTTTTAGGTAGCTTTGATGTTCTGCCCGAGCAAGAAACAGATTTAGCAATAATCCTGGCCTCTGATCTGGGGAGAAACTGAGCCAAGGGGGACCTGAGGAGTCTGGGGCCATCCTTAGGGGAAGAGAGGCCACTGATGCCGACCCGTGGATTTGGAACGCTGTTTGTCCAAACCCATGTGGGTTTGCAGCTGATTCTTCAGAGGCTGTCTGGGTGACCTGTGAGGATAGTTAATAGATGAAGTTTCTGGGGAAGGAGGGAAGGAGTTCTGGAACTGGAAGGGAGGAGAGCCATCTTGGGAAGTGAGTAAGAGGAAGTGATGTAAGTGAGGAGGAATGGGTCATTGGCTTCATAGTAAGTAGTTGGTTGAGTTGTTATTGGCTGAATGGAATCAGCAAAGTAGAAAAAACTTTTTTTTTTTTTTTAATGAAAAGTTAATTGTGGAACAGCAAGCAGCAGGTGCTCAGCAGGGCCTCCCCAGAACCGTGAGGTTAGTGCAGATGGTCCGGCAGGGGGACCGCACAGAGGGTGGGAAGGAAGCCCATCTCCTGCTCCAACAGCAGATGAGGAACCTGAAGTTCACAAAGGTCCAGAGCTGCACCTGGATATTCCAGGTGGCCAATAGTGGAGTGGGGGCAGGACTGACTTCTCTTCCAGTGATCTTCCCACCCTGCCCCACTGTCTTTTCTACCTAAAAGGTAGGATTTTGAGGACAGCGAATTTAGAAATCGTACTGTAGCAGTCTTTAAAGATTAAAACTACCACATACATAAGCATACTGTGTGACCAAAAACCAGTACAACAGAAACATCTTGGACAACCTGTTGCACGTGGTTGTAATTGGGATAGACTATATTATATTCATCCAAGAAGCGAATAGAGCATTTCAAACCATCTGTGATTTGGTTTTTAAGCCCTTAGTATTTTGAGATCGGTAAGAAATGGTAGCTTTGTGGTTATTTTTATGTCTTGTATAAATTAGAGAATTTTCAAAACATTTTCTACCTTATTTTTCCCAGTTTCTAACTACCCATTATTTATATTGAAAGGAAATATGACAATGTGTTCTCTTTTGCTGTTATTTCAAATGGGCTACCAAATTCCATATATAATAGAATATATCAATCTGGCTTGAAATTAGACCTTTTCACACTTGGAAATCATGTGCTTCCCCGCTCCTCAGTGGGTCCTGAAGTTCAAGAGATTTCTGTGTCATAATTTGGACTTGCCAGAGACCTTGATAGAGTATGAACATAAATTGTTAAGAAAGAGTAAGTTAGGTTTATACTGGAAGTTTATCAATTAAAATGACTGTAATTTGTCTTAAATACATGAGCTCCTGAGGAAAGGCTGCACAATTTACCCCTTTGCCTCCCTTACCCGTCTCCAGAAACTGTCTTTATGGAGGAACACAGTTTTTCACAAGACAAAGGTTATTGGTCTGGGATCCACATTCACTGTCTTGAGTGAGAAAATCTGGAAGCCATTTCACTTAATAGAATACGTGTATGTTACACAGGAATGCTTAAAGAATATTCCTTGGCATAGCAGGCCGTATCTGTCCTGCCTTTTTGTCCTGGCAATGTGGCTTCAAATATTGTCCTCATTTTTCTAGGATTCTTTCCCTGAAAGCATGACTAAGTTTTGTTTTCTACCATTTGTTTGATTTCTTTTCTTTTCTTTTCTTTCTTTTTTTTTTTTTAAAGCAAGAGCAGTGAAAGAGGCACCAGGAACAGCTGATCTCAGTCACCTACTGACTGGCTAGTTCCAATCCTAGTTTCTGAAAGTAACAGTTTGGAAGGTTTATTTTGGAGGAGTTTTTGGCTTTTGAAATTGAAGTTAACAAACTAATAAGTGGTAGAATATCGCTTAAATGAAAATGTCAAGGACTGAAGTCCTCCACTGGATGTCGCTCAGCTTGTGGGAAGCCTGTGATTTGGAGTGTCTGTTTTAAAATACATCTCCAAAAGGGGTAGACGAAAGAGAGGGACTTGATTTTCCAAGTCTTCCATTTGTAGCATTGATGTTGTTAGTGTCCAGAAAAGTTATGGAGACGCTTGTTTAACAGATTCTTCTAGGTTACAGATATTATTTTGGGAAAGTCACTGCTCTCCACTTTCTCCTCATCAGTAAATTGAGAGGCTTGATTGTGGATGGGTTTTAAGGATCCCTCAACCTTAAAGTTTTAGGTCATTCTGCCTGCTGGGTAGAGGGCGTGTTGGAAGAGGGAGGGCAGGACAGTCACCCAGGAGGATATTGTCCAACAGCAGTGGCCTGTGGAGAGCAGACTGGTCAGCCATCGGGACTTGGTGTGACCCGTGGGCCGGGGGTGTTGCGGGGAAGTTAAGGTTACTCCCAAATCTCTAGTTTGGGTTCGGAGTGAACAGTGATTCCATTATGGGGAAAAGATTAGAGAAGGATTCGGTTTGGGGGCAAAGGATGAAATCTTGCTTTGGCTCCTGTGGAGTTTTCGAGGCTGTAGGTGGAGACCCGGGGCGGAAATGCTGTGAGCCAAGGGAAAGGGCCTGCTGGGGCCGTGAGCTTACCAGCTAGAGCCCCGGGATCTACCAGGTCTCGGCAGTTCCCATTGTTTCCTTTTTATGGGTGTGGACCGATGCCACTTAACCCTCTAATCAAGTAAGAAGATAATGGAAAGGGAAAGCCTTTTGGGACTAATTATTGATAAGAAGGCAGAGAAAAGAAAAAGGAGTTAAGAAAAAGATCTGATTCACATTTGAGGGTTGTTGTTGTTGTTGTTGTTTTAGTGGGAATCCCTGTCTTTTAGATACTGAACCGTCAAGTTTAATTCCGCGACAGGCTTGCAGTCAGAGACGGTGGGTCAGACCCAAATGTTTGTTTTAGCCCCTCCCAAAACCCTCCTGTCAACCAATAAAATACCAGAAGATACTGTAAAAGGTTGAAACCCATTGGATAGGGAGAATAAGGAAGGAGTCACTGGCAGCAACATTTTGGAAGCTAGCAAGGAGTACAGGAAAGTGGATCCCGAGTCTACACCTAGTGGAGAAAGCAGAGAGCCAGCCTAGTTTAAACTGCAGAATCCCCAGAAGGCTCAGGACTGGCAGTCGAATAAAGGGGGACGGGATGAAAATGAAGAGGATTGGCCCAAAGCATGTTCCAGAAGCACTCCCTCTCCCATCCTGGCCAAGGACTTGGACCTTGTCTCCAGGGCATATAACAGGGTCTCTGGATTTTGACAGGCGCAGCGGAAGGCAGCGGTGTAGTAGGGAAGTGGGCTTGAGTAAATCCGTCCTTTATTATAGTGAGCTGGCTTTCCCGTTGTCAGTAAAAGATCTCACTGTGTTGCCTTAAAAAAAACCACACAAACATTTATTGGGGAATAACATGATTTAATAAGGGAATCTCAAACTTATCTGTTACTCTGCCTCTCCCATTAATATGTCTGCCATTGTATGGTTAGGCAAATCATGAGAAATTATTAAAAGCAGGATCAGTCCTCAAAGAGTGATGTATGAACCTCATTGCTGGTGTTACCACCCTTTAAAAACACCTTCTTTTAGAGGGGAGGGGAGGTGGGAGGATGGGTTAGCCTGGTGATGGGTATTGAGGAGGGCACGTTCTGCATGGAGCACTGGGTGTTATGCACAAACAATGAATCATGGAACACTATATCTAAAACTAATGATGTAATGTATGGGGATTAACATAACAATAAAAAAAAAAGAAAAAGATAAAACCTAAACCCCTTCCCTGAAATAAACTGAAAAAAATAGAAGGGGGAAAAAAAAAAAAAAAACACCTTCTTTTATTGATAAAGTATATATTCATATTATACCATAATACCTGTCAAAATAAATGAAATATTTTTGCTTACATTTCTTGCTGATTGAGGTTTTATAAACCGTGCAATTAAAATTCTAGCTAAGGTGTTTAATACCCTAAACCAGTTTCGGAATATCTGTAAGAACATCAAAGTTCTGATGTTTGATCACCAAAGCCCAGTTTTGACAGATTCTCCTGTCAGGAGCACAGCATCAAAATCCAGGTTCTCATTAACTAGTTAAAGCTCCTTAACTTTGCCCATGGAAGAAGCCCTCTCTAAGTTTGTTTTATATATAAGGCCAATAAGTTTGGTAATTTGGTTCCTAAGTCAACAAGAAGTTTAGAATGGGAGAGGGGCTGTTAATGATGGGGGGAGGGTCATAAAGAAGTGACACCTGTCGGCAAAACAGAAGGTGGAAAATGTATTTAGAAACTCAGCACTACAATCTGGCCATCTGAGGTCAGTACACAAAACCCTCAACTCCTTGTTAGCGTCTGAGAGGGTCACTGTATTGTAATAGTAGGGTAAGTTTAATGATGGGAGTCCAGGAAAATGTTAAGAATTTCCCATCCCCTTGTGATAGAAACACAGGAAAGCATATAATACAAGAATGACTTTTTCATTTTCTAATCAGAAATGGCGGGGGGAAAGGTATTGGTGCTTAAAATAGCAAACAGCAACCATTAGTTATCTGGAAAACATTTTCCCGAACACCAGCTTCCCAAAAGTTGTAGATTGCTCAGATTTTGTCTTATTTTTAGCTTTCCTGGATATTCTTCTATTTTTATTGGCTCCTTTATTGCTTTTCAAAATATTTACAGATAACAGTACCTAATTACTTCATTGATTCAGTATAGTGAATTAACTACAATTAATTCAGTATAGTGAAGTATTTTTGCCCCCCAAAACGGGCTGGTAGGAAGAGTTTTGTTTCTGCTTATACATCTAAGATGAACCAATTACAGCTTAAAAATTTAATAGTGCTTATAGCAGCTCCGTTCTTAGAATATATTTCTTCTGCATATGGGTGAAAGAGAGGTTGGAAAGCTCAAGTTTTTAATAGATGTAATGACCATTAGAGGGGCCCTAGTTTTTATCCTGGTGTGCAGATACTCCTGGTCTAGTCTTCTGGTTTGTCTTCTGCCTCCGCTTGTTTCCATGTCCCCCCAGACATTGAATCCACAACAGTCCCAGTAGCTGCTTCCTCGCATGTCCCACGCTTCCTGCTTTATTGGCTCATCTTCTGTTTCTCAAAGCTGTGCTTTCTCCTGTTTTTTCCTGTGGTCAGTCACGTTCCAGAGAGTAGTGATCGTCTGATGAGGACCACTTCGTTCGTGTCCCACGGCCCCTGTGCTGAGGGCCTGGAGAGCCCGCAAGGTCCCTTCAGGCCTCTTAGCAAACGCCACAGTGCTGAGTTGGGTGTGAGTGGCTTCACCTTTTCTTTGTAGGTCAGCTGTGTACAGATTTGAAGATAGCTTTTTGCTCCATTTTATTACCACCCCACTGCCCGGCCAGAGTGTAACATGGGTGATTGAGCTGCATGGCTGTGGCCTCGCGGAAAGGCAGAAGGGTGTCGTCATCCACTAGGCTGTAAATGTCTTTGTTTAAAGTTTGGAGTGCCGGCTAATTTAGCTTTTGGACTCACACATAGATCAGATCACCTGAGAAACCCCACTTTGTTCTGAGGGGGTCATTAGGGCCGATTACTTCCGTTTATTTGTCAAATTTATCTTTAAGGTTTTGTAGGTTTTAAATATTGTCTGTATTTTATTGGCCTTCACCCTTTCCTGGCTGCGAGGTGGGGCATCTTGCTCTGCCACTTTCCCCTTTTCTGCTTAGCCACCACTCACCTGCTACAAACTATGTGAAATTATTTGTGCTAATTTTTGGTAGAGATGATGGTAACATGGAGCTAGTTTGTGCATTATCACTGTCTATACATATCAGCTCTTATTTCTGATTTGGCTTTTTTGCAGGTCCCTAGCTGTTGGTAGTAAGTCCGGTTATAAATTTTTCTCCCTTTCTTCTGTGGATAAGCTGGAACAGATCTATGAATGCAGTAAGTGTTTGCTTTATTTTTCCCCCTTCTTAAAAAAAAAATAGACAAATTATACTTGAATTGGAATGCATTCTCAAATTCTAACACTGTGATTGAAGCCCCGATACCCCTTGACCAGTACTCTTCTTTCCCCTTGATCCTCACAGATGGTACGTGTTCTCCAGGGTCTGTGCATGTGCGTACTTACACGTGTACATGTAGAAACACTTGTTTTATGGGTGATTTTTTCCAACACATGATACCGTGCTGTATGTATTATTCTGTCATTTGTCCCCACTTTAAATGCCATTATTTAAACTATTTGGGTTTCTGTTACAAAGGGCTTCCAGAAAATTGAAAACCTCACAGCCCCCGTAGGAATGATTTGTTTTCTTCTGTTGTCATTTTATGGCAGTCGGGTCGCCCACATGTCAGAGACGATACGGGATTGTGGAAGGGTCGTGTGAGCTTTGACTTCTTGCTCAGTCACTTACTTGTGACTTTAGATAGATTGCTTCATCCTGGACCTGAGTTCCTTTGGTTTTCTTTTGTGTGTGTCTGTGTATGGTAGTGCTTGCTGATTACATGGTAGGTACAGACCCCTCCTCCCCAGAATGAATATGCTAGAAAGCTTGGGGCTCTTCCTACGTACATAACTTGTTTCCTATGCACTTACGTAGTTGCACACGTGTAACAGATACGCACATAAAAATATACTTTTGTTTTTGTGTGTGGTTTCATTTTATAGAAGTGAGCTTGTAATACGCTTTGTTCTTTATTTTTGTTTTTAAAAACATGATCTCTTTTAAACTGAGGTGACTGTGGATTACGTGCAGATGTTGGAAATAATACAGATCCCTTATACCCTTCTCCCAGTTTCCCCCAGTGGTAACGTTTTGCAAAAGCACAGGATAGTGTCACAGCCCGGAGGGCGACATTGATGGGACCCATTGCTCCCATTCAGGTTGCCCCAGTTTCACTCGTACGCGCGTGTGTTTTGTAAGTTCTGTACCGTCTTAACGCCCTTGCTATTCCTATCTTATTTTCCTATTTCCTATTTCCTATTTCCTGTTTCCACCACAAGCAAGACGCTGGACAGTTCCAGCACGGTGGGATCCTTCCTGCTGTCCTTTTATAACCACACCTGTCTCCCTCCCACCCCCCCACCCTCACCCCTGCTAACCACGAATCTGTCCCCTGTTTCTTAAATTTTGTCATTTCAAAAATGCTATGTGAATGGAAGATTATAACCTTTGGGGATTGGCTTTTTTTACTCAGCATAATTCCCTGGGAATTCATCCGAGCTGTTGTGTGCGTGTCGGGAGTTCCTTTTTATGACTGAGAAGTATTCCATGGGTGTGGATGGACCACAGTTTACCAGTCCCCTGTTGAAGGGCATCTGGGCCGATTCCAGTTTTTGGCTATTACAAATAAAGCTGCTGTGAACAGAGCTTTGGGTGGACATAAGTTTTTATCTCTCTGGGATAAATAAGAGTACAATTGCTGGGTCATATGGTACCCCCAGTTCTCTCTCTTTCTTTTTAAAGAAGCTGCCTGAGTATTTTCCAGGTGGCTGTACCATTTTACATTCCCACCGGCATTGTAGGAGAGATCAAGTTCCTGTCTGTCTTTGCTGGCATTTGGTGTTATAGCTGTTTTTCGCTGTGGTTGCCCTGAAAGATATGAGCAGTGCAGTCTCATTGTGGTTCTGATTTGCTTTTCCTTAACAGCTAATGATACTGAGTATCTCTCCGTGTGCTTATTTGCCATGTGTATATTCTCTTCAGTGAAATGTCCACGTTTTTGCCCACATTCGCATTGGATTATTTGAGTTTTTTTGATGCTGAGTTTTGAGAGTTCTTTATATATTCTGGATACTAGTCCTTTGTCAGACATGTGGTTTGTAAATATTTTCTCTATATATAATAAGCAATCCTGAAACCTGCCCATGGCCTGACCTCAGTTAAGAATCCTTGTTAGAGAAAAAAAAAAAAAAAAAGAATCCTTGTTAGAGAGGGGCGCCTGGGTGGCTCAGTCGTTAAGCGTCTGCCTTCGGCTCAGGTCATGGTCCCAGGGTCCTGGGATCGAGCCCCGCATCGGGCTCCCTGCTCCACGGGAAGCCTGCTTCTCCCTCTCCCACTCCCCCTGCTTGTGTTCCCTCTCTCGCTGTGTCTCTCTCTGTCAAATAAATAAAATCTTAAAAAAAAAAGAATCCTTGTTAGAGAATTAGGAGTTCCGTATGCAGAGCATACTTCTTGTAATTGGTCACACTGGAATATGCATTCAGGGAGAGATTGAATACTTAGCATTTCAGCTCTGTGAGCATGCGGTTGTGGGCAGTCGGGTTTCCTCCTTATTAACAATATCAGTACCTCCTTTCTGAGTGAGTGTTCCAGTGTTGCCAGCTTTCCTTTCTTGATGGTTTGGTGTTTCATTTTGGCATTCTACTCTACCTACCAATATCTCGGAAGAAGGGGAAGATTGGGCGAGTAGAAGCGAACAGGCTTCTCGTTTCATTCTTGGTTCCATTCACTCCGTGAACTCGTCTCGAGGACCTGCTGTGTCCCAGCCCTGTTCTGCATGTGCAGAGGCGGTGGCGGCCACGCTCCTGGCCCCATGACACTCACATGGAAATGGAGGGAGACGAAGAACAGAATTATGTTTGTGTCCAGTGTTAGGCTGGGGACACGACAACAAGCACAGACACAAATACCTCCTCCCACCCCTGCATCCCCACCCGTTAGCCTAAGATGAAGACGTCAGGGAAAATGTCATTTCTTCTGCCAGTTACTTGAAATTGAGTTCTTGTGGTCCGCCGGGAGGTCAGAGGCCTTCCAGGCTCCCTCCCAGGCCTCGGCCTCCTCTCTTCAGTAGGCCTCTGGGTGACCCCTCACCTCCATCAGTGGAGTGTCTGACTTCCCCCACAAGTCTGTTGTTTGTTGCTGCCCCAAAGGCTAGCACCCAGGCCCTTCCTAGGGAGCTCATCAGTGTCTCTGACTCATACTTCCCGTGGGTTGCCTTAGAGTTTACTCCTTTTTTGTCCTCAGACTTGGCCTGCTGATGCTTACTAAATCTTCTTTTCAAAAAGCCTCTTTTCTAGTATGTAGCTAGAAGATGTGATCTGGGTGATAAAACGGCTGTGAACTCGTGTGCTTGCTTATCTCAGGTGGCTGTCAGTATTTTGAAAAATCTCCAAACTGGTCACTCCCATGGTCCCACATAGGATTGTTCCCTGTAGGGGATTTCTTCAAAGAAGAGTAGCCTGATTTCTGGATTCCATCAGGCTTTTATGAATGACTAAAATGTTTACTAACTCTACATCCCAGTGAGCTCCTGAATTGTGCAATGAAAGTGTGGCTCTTATGACCAGGGTCATCTGCTTTGAAATCTGCAGAATTACCCCCCCCAATCCCCATTTGGAGACCCAGTGCTGAGAAGGGGTGTGAGAATACCAAAGTCTGG
This sequence comes from Halichoerus grypus, assembly GCF_964656455.1. Classification (NCBI taxonomy): domain Eukaryota; kingdom Metazoa; phylum Chordata; class Mammalia; order Carnivora; family Phocidae; genus Halichoerus; species Halichoerus grypus. The sequence goes on from NC_135717.1 coordinate 3,806,116, forward strand.
TCTTTACTCTTCCTCAGATGGAATCAGTTCAGTGACTAATCTGTTCCCTTGAGCTTTATTTATGGATTTTTGGTGCCTCGATTTTTAAAGGTTTTTGATGGAACAAAATGTGATGTCTTGATAATATTGTGAAAAGCACGGGTATTTAATGACCAACATGGTAAGGTGGAAGGTTTCTTTGCTCTTCTTAGTGAACTTTGACCCTTAGAAATAGGTGATGAAAACGACAAAGAACTTTTTGAGGGTTAATACTTTAAACTGGAAGCGATGAAATTCTTTTGCTCTGGGACATTGTCCAGCTCTCCTCTCTCTCACACACTTTTATTGAGTAGATCAAAGAATGTCCGTTCAGAAACACATTAGCTACCGAATCAAGATGGTTTTCTGGAATTTTTCTACAAATAGAAGCAAAGAATACATTTGATGCCTCGCGATTTGGTGCAAGCTCATAATCTCAGCTGCGTGTCACAATCTCAGACTTTCGCTCTCGGTCACTGTTGCTGTTACGGAAAGAATGAGCCAGAACTGGTCTTGGGAAGAACAAGATGAACAACTGCTTGTTCTTCTATTGGTTATTTAAACAAAAAAAACCCTTCGCCCAAAAACAGTGGAAGATTTTTTTCCCATCTATATTGTGATCTCTCAAGTTGCAGGAACTCCCATGTATGCTTTGCCTTTGTGTGTGCGCCCTTTTGTCCTGTCTCTCTCTCTCTCTGTCCTTTGTGTATGGAGATACATAATGTGCAAATGTGTGGTCTCCCTTCCCTGAAATGTTATTGCAATGAAATCCTACCCCCTTAGACAAAATAAAGGGTGTAGAGATGTTATTTGTAAAATATCCCGTAAATTGGGAGGAAAAGTTGGCTTTTTCACATTCTACATTGTTTATGTTTGCATTTCTAAGTGTCTGAGCTAGGAAAACATAGCTCAGGAAGCGTTCAGTTCCGAAACCGAGCAGAGCAGACTGTTCTTACCTGCACAAAGGGGACCGGCGCCTGCTTTGTCAACAGCAGCGTGTCACAGACCTAGAGCACCTTCCACCTGAAAACCCGCCGTCGTTGACCCTGAAGGCTGTCATCTGCATCTGAAGGTCTGAGAAATGGTGCTTTTGAGATTGTTCTGATTTGACAGACAGCCCTGGTTGGACTCTTCATTTCCGTGAGCTACGTGGTTTTGGACCTTGGGGGGAGAAATCCAGTGGCCTTTCTCTGCCTGAATCCGTCGTGAGGAAGATCGGGCTCTTGCCTCTGTAGAGCTGCGGGCAGCCGGCAGACGCGCCTCCTTGGATGTGTGTCCTGTCTCTTACTTCCTGGTTTCTTCCCTCAGTGCTCTAGAAGTTTGTCCTCGTCAGCTCTGAGCAGCACCCGCAGAAGCAAAACAGCATTCTTTTTTAAATCAAGTAATTCGTTTCTTAAATAAAGTCTTGGATAGGTAATCTCTGGGAAGAACATTTGTCGGAAACTGTGGCCGGGCCTCCTAGAATGGGCCTTGAAGGCCAAGCTTTGAGTGACACTTGAGGTCACTGAGGTTTATGTTCAGACTTCCTCAGGGGTGGGTCGAGTGAGTGTTGAGCGGGGCCCGAGCCTCCGTGACAGGCCACCTTGAATAATCACAGACGTTTAGCCTTCTTTCTCCTGCTTTCATTGGGTGGCGGGGCCCTTGGGTTACCGGCCTGATGCCTCGTGCACCCTAGTTTCGTGGGAGGGCCACACTGGGTGTGCCTGGGGTTTAGTGGGAAGTGACCGCGCATGTTTATGTGTGCAGGGGTGCTCTTGGGAGTGAGGTGTCGTGTAAGAATGTTAAAGAGCTCCTTGAAATCCTGCAGTAGAAAATTAACAGGCCTAAACCCCCGATAGCGCGGAGATAGGTCGCGTTATGAAGGTGTGCTCCTGAAATGGTGGAGGCACTTGGTGCTGGACAGAAAGGCGCTCTGCAGCCGGCCCTCGTGTGTTGTTAACCGCTTCCCAAGTGGTGACAGAAACAGGTTAGCTGCAGGGTCACCCGATTCATCTGCCCTTTACACGAGGGCCTTGGCCTTTTCCTGGTTCCTGGCTCCTTTGGACGTCTGATGAGACCTGTGGTGGTTTCAGAGACCCCGAAGCCCGCGGGAGGGTTCTAGGCCTCGGGGTGCCGGAGTCTCCAAGAAGACCCCCCCTCCGTCTGCCCCTGCCAGGAGGCTCCGCCCGACAACCCGCGTCCACCCTCCGCCCCTGCTGCCCTACACTTCTTACCTCATATCTTAACACATTGGCCAGAATTCCAGTTCTGCGACAGTCTGTGCAGTTCAGCAGCTTTTTCGAGATGTAATTTATATGCTGTAAAAATCACTGGTTTAAAGTGTACAAGTCAGCGGGTTTTAGTATATTTCCTAAGTTGTACAACATACCATAATCTAATTTGAAGACCTGTTTATCCCCAAAAGAAACCCTGAGTCCCTCAGTAGCCACCGGCCACCTCCCTCGCAGCCCCTATCTGCTTTCTGCCCCTGCGCGTCGGCCGCTCTGGGCGGCTCAGATAAATGGAATCAGATGCGGCTGGCTTCTTTACTTCGAGTGTTCTCAGGGTTCATCCACGTGGGAGCATGTCTCAGCACTTCATTTCTTTTATTGCTCAGTAATATCCCCTTCCTCGGACACACCACGTTTTGTTGAGGGACACTCGGGTCGTTTCTACTTTGGGGCTGTTGTAAATGGTGCTGCTGTGAGCATTTGTGTGGACGTGTGTTTTCATGTCTCTTGAGGAGAGAGACGCCTGTCGGAGTGGAATTGCTGGGTGAGATCTTCCTTTGGCCCCCTTGTATAGACTCCTGGAGCTGGGGAGATGGAATCAACAGGAAAACGTGTACATGGATAGATACTGCCAAGTTGCCCTTAAAAAGGTTCTTATTAACAGGGTCTGAGTGCCTGTATTCTCATGTACTACAACACTAGGCGTTAGCAAACATTTAATACTATGAGTCTGAGATAAAAAGTACATTTATTTGCCTTTACATTTCTTAAATCATACCTGAAATGGAACTCTTTTTTTCATGTGGTCATTTGCTTTTTTTTTTTTTAACTGCTTGTTTCTTTCTTGTTTTTTAACTGTTCCTTTGCCTCCTTTTCTATTGGACTATTTGTCTGATAATAAAATAAATAATAAATTTGATTTAAAGCAAATTAGCCATTTGTTGTGAGTTGCAAGTATTTCTCCTGGATTGTTTGCTTTTTGACCTTGTTTATGGTCTTTTTGCTGGGTTGAAGTCTTGAGTTTTTGTCTATTCAGATGTATTTGTCTGCTCTCCGAAGGCTTCCATGCTTTTTGGAGCAGCAGAAGGGCGTTTCCTATTTCAGGGGTGTGTAAAACATTCTCCAATGACGTCTTCAGTTCTTTGGTATCGTATTTTACATTAAATACTCAATCCACCCGGAATTTATTTTGATGTTATGAGATCTTTCATTTGTATTCATAGGCTGGAAAAGATGGTTTTCCCATGTCCTTAGTTATTTAGAGGGGCCTACCGAAGTATTTAGGGATGAAATGTCAAGATAATAGCCTCGGGGTGCCTGGGTGGCTCAGTTGTTAAGTGTCTGCCTTCAGCCCAGGTCATGATCCTAGGGTCCTGGGATCGAGCCCCGAATCGGGCTCCCTGCTCAGCGGGAAGTCTGCGTCTCCCTCTCCCACTCCCCCTGCTTGTGTTCCCTCTCTCGCTGTGTCTCTGTCAAATAAATACATAAAATCTTAAAAAAAAAAGATAATAGCCTCTTTTCGAAACTTCAAAAAAAAAAAAAACATAGTTGAAGCTAAATGGCAGAAAGATAAATTTGTTCAAAGTGATGGATATAGGAGGTTCATTATACTGTTCTCTTTTGTGAGTATTTGCAGTTAAAAATGGCTTTATGGCCTCCCACATCCCCCCATTTAAAAAAATTCTAAAATCACATCCGCATTTTTTTCTCTATTAAAATTTCAAAAAATTTTTCAAATTTGTAGTTGGTAGAAAAAAATAAGCCAACACCCCAACCCACTAGTTGTTCACTTTTTCTACACTTGGATTTAAGCAGATGAATAACACATCCTGTCCTCTTCCCACCATTTTGTTAATGGACATTTTCAAACACAGAGAAGTTGAAAGCACTTTGCAGTGCACCCATATGTCCACCTTAGGGTCTGCTGTTAACCCTTTACTGTGGTCATCCTGTCACACGTCGTCCGTCCGCCGACCCATCCTTTGCGTGTCCCGGGGCGTGCTGGCATCAGTACATACGTCCTTGAATACTGCGCCATAGATGTTACTCACGAGAGTTCAGGGTGCGTTTGTTTATTTTGAGGTGATACTGACATACAATGGAGTATAAATCTTGAGTAGACGTTCTGTGTTTTGACAACTCCTGCATCTCCTATCAGGGTTTACCATCACCCCAGAAAGCTCCCTCCTACCCCCGCCAATCAATTCCAGCTCCCGTTCACCTTCTAAGAGGCAAGGAGGGTTCTGGGTATTTCCTGCTATAGATTAGTTTTGCCTGTAATAGAACATCATGTAAATGCAGCATGTGCTCTTCGGGTAAGATTTCTTTCACTCAGCGTGGTGTTTCTGAGGTTTGCCCACGTTCTTGCGTGTCTCAGTTGCCCACTATATAAATACATGGGTTTGTCCATCCTTCTATTGATGAACATCTGCACTTTTTCCATTTTTAGCTGTCATGAGTATAGTTGTTATGAACATTCTTGTACAAATCTTTCTGTGAACGTGTTTTCATTTATCTTAAGTAAATATCTAGGAGTGCAAAGTGTGTTCTGTTTTATGAGAAACGTCTAGATTCTCCTCTAAGAGGCTATCCCGTTTTGTATTCCCACCAGTGCTGTATGAGAGCCTGGCCCTGCATCCTCATCAATGTTTGGTGTTACTAATCTTTTTAATTTTAGCCATTTTGATGTTTTTTTAGTGATAACTCATTGTGGGTTTTTTAAGATTTTGTTTATTTATTTACAGATAGCAGGGGGGACAGAGGGAGAGGGAGAGAAAGAATCTCAAGGCTCCCGCTGAGCACGAGTCGGACTAGGGGCTCGATCCCCTGACCCTGAGATCATGACCTAGCCA